>NC_136237.1:40817500-41187500 GCF_053564925.1 Oryzias latipes | reverse complement strand
CAGCTTATCTTTGTTCTTCCTCATTCCGGCTCTTCCTTGTCCTTCCTTTTCCTCGCTTTAGCTCATTTTCTTCTTTGCTTTTCCTCCTTCCATCTTATTTTTGTTCTTCCTTTCTCTGACTCTTCACTTGATCTTCCTCATTTCCTCCTTGCTTTAGCTCTTCCTTGTTCCGGCTCTTCCTCCCCCATCTTACTCTGGCTCTTCCTCACTCCTGCTCTTGCTCGCCCCTGCTCTTTGGCTCTCCTCCTCTTCCTCACTCCCAGAGGCTCTCTTTTCCTGTCTTGTTGGGTTTTGAAGGTCATCATCATGTGCTTCAAGTAACACAGCTGAAAGACGTTACACTCAGTTGACTGCATGATCACAGGAATCAGTTATCTGTGGCGTTTAGAGGTTTTCCACACTTTAATCTTTACTCCTCTTTGTCTGAAACCCCTTGTGTTGTGTTCACAGTCCTCTCACACACTGGACTCTTTCCGTTTATGTTGTGTTTGCTTTGTTTGTGTGTGTGTATGGGGGGGGGGCAGTTGTCCCAGCTGTTCATCTGCTCAGCCCCCAAAGAGGAAAACTGTGACCAGAGGATGGTTTCTTTCTCGCCTGATGATGGCTGAAACCACAAAACAAGTTCACTTTATCACATTAATTTCAAGGAAAAAAGAAGAATCTGGGATTTTTTTTTTCCCTTTCACACACTTGCTGCTGAATTTCCTTTTGAAGACCCCGGAAGAGCAGGATGCAACTGAAAAAACTTTTCTGATATCCAACCGATGACTTGGAATGGTTTGTCTTCTGCAGCAAAAGGATTAAATTCAGTTTCTTCTAAAGCGCCACATGAAAATAAATGAAACCAGGCGTGTTAGTGTCATGGCTTCCACAGCTGATGCTGGGCTGTTTTTGGGGACTTTTGGGTCTGATCATGAACAAGAGTGACCCGGGTCATAATCCAACCTGTAGTGTTAAAGCTTTGCATTTTTTTTTTTTTGCATTTTCTTCTAACTTTGTGTTTTTAAAGGATGTGAAGACAGAAAATGATCTGATATGCAGAACGCAGCCCAGTACAAATGTTTTAGTCCTTTTTTTTTTGTTTCAACAGGTTTAAAGATTTCTGATCTCTTTGGCTTCGGGGCTCCCAGGCGCCCATATAGGCCACGGTCTAAGTCTCTGAGGAGGGAGATCTTCAGAGGGCCTCGCAGACCTTCTTCCTCCACCTGCTCCACCTGCCCTTCTCCACCCGCAGCACCATGTCCATAGCCAGCAGCAGCCCAGAGAGGGAGAGCTCCGGCGGGGCTCAGCTCCAATGCCCGTCGTCCCCTCCAGGCCTGGACCCGGACCCTTCCTGCACGGGCAGCCCCATTATCAGCCCAGACTCCTCTTCCCATGATGCAGTGCTGTCGGCACCAGCAGCCTCTCCAGCAGACTCTGAGAACCTGAGTCCTGACGAACTGGAGCTGCTGGCCAAACTGGAGGAGCAGAACAGGTGAGATTCACCTCCGCCTACAGGAGAATCTGGTGAAAATGTGAGTCATAAATAATAATTATTATTATTACAGTTAGCTTTTTTTAAAGTTGTCATCACAAAATAAAAAGTTGTATGCAGGAGTTTGTAGTTAAAACTATTCCTGGACCGGGAGTCAGCACACAGCTGATGGAAAACGGTTCTATTGTCACTCAAATGAGATCTGATCCTGCATGTTAACCCCACCTGCTGTTTGGATGCGAAATGACGACAGGGTCAAAGGTCAAAGGAGCTCTCAGGCTGAAGAGCAATCTGACTCTCCTGAGTTCTTCAGGCCCTCTGGCTCCACAAAGGTTTGGGTACTCTTGGTGTAAAGCTTTTCTTTAGGATGATGTAAGCAGCAGCTAAAAACTTAAAGGCCAGGACACGTTTTTCTAGCCGCCGCTTAGAACACGGACCCGGTAAAGCAGAACCGAGGTGCAGTTCTGCTGAAAAGAAGCAACACATCAAACCCAGTCCTGGTCTTCTTAGTGGAACTTCATTGTTTTTTGAGGGAAAGTGTAAAGAATTTCAGTTTGGTTTGATGTCTCCTTCAGTCGCCTGTGCTGCTGCTCACCCCCCCCCGTTTCAGGTTACTGGAGGCTGATTCCAAGTCGATGCGCTCCATGAGCGGCTCGCGCCGCAACAGCGGTTCCTCTCTGGTGAGCAGCTCCTCGGCCTCCTCAAACCTGTCCCACCTGGAGGAGGACACCTGGATCCTGTGGGGCCGCATCGTCAACGAGTGGGAGGAGTGGAGACGCAAGAAGGACAAGCTTCTCAAGGTGAGAGCGTTTGTTCCAGAGGAGAGAACGCAGCTTTGCTGTCAAAGACCTTTGAATCTATCCTGGACTGAACACAGCAGGAGTCCTCAAAGGCTCCGGTCTTGTTCATGAGGTCGGTGTTGACCCGAGGTCAAACCTCAGAAGGACATAAACCTTTTTTTTTAAATTATTTCTTGTCTGCTACACATACTGATGGACATCAAGAAACTAGCTCTGTGATCTCTGCGGCCGTCAGAGATGCTCAGGGTCCCTGTACCTTTTCTGAGGGTTTCCCATAATCCTCTGGGCCCTGCAGGAGCTGATCAGGAAGGGCATCCCCCATCATTTCCGTGCCATCGTCTGGCAGCTGCTGGGCAACGCCACCGACATGCCGGTGAAGAACCAGTACTCGGAGCTGCTGAAGATGTCGTCCCCGTGTGAGAAGCTGATCCGGCGCGACATCGCGCGGACCTACCCCGAGCACGAGTTCTTCAAAGGCCAGGACAGCCTGGGCCAGGAGGTCCTCTTCAATGTCATGAAGGTGGGCGGGGCTTCAACTCTTGGCTTTGATTTCTTTTTTAGCGCTTATGAAAAGGTGAGACTTCTGATGAGATGTGTGAACAGAAATCTGTTTTTCTCCTTAGGGTATTGAGGAGCAAAAGCTCATTTCCAGACATTCTTATTGTTCAGGGTTTCAAAAATATTCCAATGAGTCTTTAAACAGATCCAAAACGTTTTTATTGCTTAAACTCTTTTAGTGTCTTTTATTTCGGGACATTTTTCGTGTTCTCTCAGTCGGTAATGTAACCTCGGCCTGCGTGGGCCTTTTTCTGTGGAAATGAAAACCCCCGCCTCCCTTTGAAAAGGACGTGAAAAGCGCCGCAGCAGAGAATGGCTTCAGCTTCAAATGTGAAGTAATGAGGCTGAAACCGCCGTTGTTGTTTCTCAGCATCCGAATTCCTAAAACTCCCAGACAAAAAGACGGAAATGAGCTTTTGGCTGCCATGGAAACCAGGTAACCCCGGCTGAAAGCAGAGCTTTTCAGGGAAATGAGGAGATCTTTGTCAACCCACCAGCAGAAGTCACGCATTTGCTCCTGTTGTCTCCTTCAGGCCTATTCTCTGGTGGACCGTGAGGTGGGCTACTGCCAGGGGAGCGCCTTCATCGTCGGCTTGCTTCTAATGCAGGTAGTGATCAGATGTTTGACGAGAACAGCAGACGCCTTTAACTGCTTTCTTAAAAGTTATTCAGCAAAATGGAGAAGTTTTGTGTGACAAAAAGGTGGAAAGAATTGGACGTATTTGATCAAAGGTGTTAACTTTGGCCTCCTCAGATGCCAGAAGAGGAAGCCTTTTGTGTGTTTGTGCGCCTCATGCAGGAGTACCGCCTGAGGGAGCTCTTCAAGCCCAGCATGGCGGAGCTCGGCCTCTGCATCTACCAGTTCGAGTACATGCTGCAGGTGAGGTGCCCGACCTCAGGTGTCGCATCCTGCTTCTCCACAGAGGGGCAGCAGAACACGCGTGTACATGGTGTAGGTTTTCTGATCCGTCGTTCTCGTCACCCTGCTGCTTTTCTGTCGCCTTAGGAGCAGCTTCCAGAGCTCAACGTCCATTTCCGCTCCCAGAGTTTCCACACATCCATGTATGCTTCGTCCTGGTTCCTCACTCTTTTTCTGACCTTCCTCCCTTTACCTGTGGCCACGCGCATTTTTGATATCTTCATGTATGAGGTAGGAAGCATCCTCTTAACCCGTCGGGTAGTTTTTCTGTCCTCTGTAGCCTCTGAACCCCTCAGGGCCTGGAGATCATCTTCCGTGTGGGCCTGGCCATCCTGCAGTACAACCAGACCGACCTCATTCAGCTGGACATGGAGGGCATGTCGCAGGTGAGCAGCCGCGTGCCGTTTGGGTTCCTGCACACTGAGTGCCGACGGCGCCACGTCCCACATTCCCCTGCACGCAAACCTTCTGAGCTGCAAGATTGACTTTGATAAAAAACGAGGCTTTGTGCAGCGAAACGCTCCGCTTTATCAGCTCCATCTACGAAACGAAACTCACAGAGTTCTGATGAAAAGAATGAGTGAAAGTCACAGAAAAAGCCTCAAAAGTTCAGTCAAGTCTGAAGAAACTAGAGCAAGAATAAATTCTACATTCAATCATCTTTTCATCCTTTTTTATCCGGGCCTGCAGGGACCAGATTGTTTTTCCATAAATTCTTCTTTCTTTCTCGCATTTAAGGACAAATTTCGCCACAGTCACATATTCACAAACCCACCAAAGTTTGCACACAGCTAGTACCTGGTTCAAAAGGATTTTTGGGCATAGTAAACGACCCCCCCCCCATGATGACATCACAGTGGGAGAAACCATTAAAAAGAATGGGGCCAAAATCTTTTATGGGGCTCAAAACAAATTATTTCAGAATTCTCTAACAAAACCCAAACTAAAGTGTCGGGGGGGATCTCCAAAGGAAGTTCCTAAAATTATTATGGGATGGACACAATGACACAGAGTACAATTTGGTCTGTTTTCACATTTTCCCACAATATAGGTAAAAAAGAAACTTTTGCTCACGAGATTTTACACACTCGTTACAAGGTACCTTGACCTTTGACTCCGGGAAGAGCCCGCCATCTTAATGTTTCGACCTTTCGCCTCCTGACTCCTTGAGTATCATTGGGGAGCCACCTGGGGGGAATAAAATGTTGGTTTTAGTGGAATTCTATGAAAATGTAACACGTGAATCATTGCCTCAAGCTGAACGAAACGTTATGACAAATTACGAATGTGGGCGGGGTTTATTTAAAAAAAAAAGCACCTTGGTTACCAAGGAAATCTAAAGGTTTACTTGTGACGATTCTTCCAAAAACGACAGACGTGTTCGACCAGAAGAAACGGTTGCTATGGAGATAAAACCAATGTAAAAGCCACCATTTTGACAGAAGTGGTATTTTTAAAATAAAGTATTGATGTACAGCTCTGACCGGGGTGGCAGGGGCAGAGAGGGCGGGTAGCAACTGCAGGGCCACACACTGCTTGAATTTCATTTATTTTTTACTAGTTTCATTAAAAAAAATGGATGTTTTCCTGCTTTAAACATAGATAAAGGATTATTGGAGTTCTGCTTTATTAAAGATGTTTATGTAAACAGAGAATCTATTTTAATCTTAGGCGCTTTCCCGTGTGGTGTTGTTCTCGTAGTGTTGTTTATTGCGGGGCTCAGAGGGTCTTTCTTTGCCGGTCTTACATGTGTTTACGTCTGCAGCACTTCCAGAAGGTGATCCCTCACCAGTTCGACAGCTGTCCCGACAAGCTGATCCTCAGAGCCTACCAGGTCAAATACAACCCCAAGAGGATGAAGAAGTGAGTGCGCCCATCACCCCGCTAACCACGGCTTTTCCTCTGAGCTGTCACATCATCGTACTTCCTCATCTGCATCATAAATTCAACTAAATGGGCTTCTTCTTTTTTTTTTTTTAAGACTGGAGAAGGAATACACCACCATCAAGAACAAAGAGATGGAAGAACAAATTGAGATTAAGGTTGGTGTTTGATGAACTGAGGTGTTGGTTTGATCGCCGGTTTCCTCCAGCAAACGTTTTCTGCTGCTCCTCAGAGGTTACGCACAGAAAACCGGCTGCTGAAGCAGAGGATCGAGACGTTGGAGAAGGTAGGAAAGATGTTTTGTAAAGGATTCTGCAGACCAGAGTCCTGCATCTCCCTCCTGTGTTTTAGATCTTCTTCTGTGAAAAACTTCTTTTCCAAAGGATCTCACTGCTGCCTCTTCTCTTTTTCCACAATCCTCTCTGCGTTTCCTTCTATCGTCCTCTTGGGGTCTTCTCATGGTTTTTCCTCTCTGCTGTCCTGCTGTCTTCCTTTCCCTCCATCACTTCTTCTTCTCGTCCTCTCGTTCTCCTCCTTGGTTGCGCTGTAGGAGAGTGCCGCTCTGGCGGACAGGCTGATTCAGGTACTGCGACCCACAAACCTCCCTAACTCCCTGCACTGCCTTCCCCCCTCTGTTTTTATTTTACCACAAATGTGCATGAAAAGTCATGAACCCACACTGTCTGCAGGACTAATGTGCAATCCCAGAGTGCATGTGGTGTCGCACAGTGTCAAACTGCATGGAGCAGCTGCTCATTGTTTTCCGTTCATCCCCACGTTGGGTGAAACTGCTCTGTACTTCCTGTCTGAAGCTGCGTAAAAACTGTTCTGCTGGCTGTTCACTCAGCTGCTTCCTTTTATTCTCACATGGCAGAAAAACGTTCAAGCAGTTTACGTGTTTTTCACGACACACGCAGGGCCAAATGACGAAATGACGGCGCCCCCACATTTTGAATCATACGCTATAGGGCAACAGTCGACCTGTCGCTGACTCAGTTATCAATTTTTCTTTTTTTTTCTTTTTTTTTAAATCCCCACTTCCTTTTCTCTTATTCAATTTTTTTCTTCTTTTCTTGACTTTTTTCTAAACTTAATCCATAAATCCTGGTCTACGATTGGTCGACGCGATTTTTCAGGGAATCAAAGCGCCCTCCCTCCATCCTTTCCCTCCCCGTTGAATCAAACGGCCCCACGGGCCCCGGGGCCTCAGTAAACTCGCGCTGTTTATGACAGATTGGGTTATTTTCCAGAACAACCCAGTTGAACCCAGTGAAGATATTCTGCAGCATCTCATAGATCTGTGGTGTTTTTCTCTGTTTGAGACTCCAGAACAGTTTTTATGTACAGTTTTTATTAACATTAAACCTCTTCTATGGCTTGAATTGTGCAGTGGAGGATGTTTTCCTCATATCTATTATTAATATCAGGTTTCAACAATTTAAACGTGTTTTTTTTAAACAACAAATTTATGATTTTTAGTCATAAGTTCTTACTAAGGGTTGTTTAAGGTGTTGTGTTGTTTTGGGACAGACTAGGAAGCATTTTTAATGTCATCGTATCTTTGACAATGACAAATAAATTCAGATGTTTTCTTTTTTGGATCTGAATTCAGACAAGACTCCTTTGTTTTTCATAATAAATCAATAATTTCTGTTCCAGCCGTTGAGTTTTCCTCTTTTCTGTTGTGAGTTTTTTTTTTAATAATGAAAGTGTGAAATAACCCTTGACATTCTCCTAAGTACGCTATGTTTTTGTCAAATGTTTGATTGGACAAACAAAGCAGAATATGGGCTGCAGAGAGTTTGTTTGCAGCAGTTTGCTGGTTTGATTCTCGGGCTATAATAGTCCATGGTTGTGTCAGCAGTACATCAATTACTTTTTCTCTTCTTCTCCTATTAAAATGGAGAAAATAATTCCTAAATGTGTAATTATTTAAAAAAACAAAGAGCTGAGTGAACAGACTTGCAGCCGCCGCTGCTTCCTGGTCTCTGATTGAAGCTACAGGAACAGCCGTCCAGAGCTCATCCATTTGAACGATTTAAAGAGGTTTCAATTTAGTGCACGAAAGCCAGATTTGCCTCTGTAGCTTCAGACATGAACTGTGAGTGTAAGAGAAAGCAAAACAAAAGACTTTTGACAAAGAAACCCCAGCAAAAACAACATTTTGACTTATCGTCACCCTCCGTTCCTCGATTGTTTGCACTTCGTGGCTCGACCTGCAAAATGTTCCCGTGCGGCGAATCCAACTGACGGCGTGCTGCCATGGCTTCTTGAAACAGGGTCAGGTGACGAGAGCTCAGGAAGCGGAGGAGAACTATGTGATAAAGCGGGAGCTGGCGGTGGTCCGGCAGCAGTGCAGCGCGGCCAGCGAGAACCTGGAGAAAGCTCAGGACACCATCAGGGAGCTGCAGCAGCAGCAGGTGCGTAACCGCAGCAACCGGCAGCTCGGATGCTGCTGCCGCCTCTGCGGGAAGACCATCCGTTTGCTTTTTCCTTTATGTCATTCCACTTTAAAAACAGATAATTGTAAACTTTGTATTTTGTTGTATTATCTTGTTTTCCATCTGGCCCAACAAAAAAAAGTATGCAAACATAATCAATATCAATAAAGTTTAATCTAAAATACAAAAGGGGTTTGTACAAATATACACCTCGTGTGTCAGAAGACTCATAAACCTTTATTGTAACAGTAAAATCAAGGCAATGAGGCCTTCAGCTCTGACCTGTTTGATCAGCTGTTGGATTGGATGAGTAAAAAAATAAAGAATGAATTTGAATTATAGAAATGTAAGTTTTTGAGTTCTATATAGTTACGATTTTAATTTGTATGTTATTAAGAACCGTACTAATCTATAGATAAGCAAAGCAAAAAGAAATGCAAATCAAAGGTCATCTGAGCAGAAAAATACCTGAAGAAATTCACTCTAAATGATGTTTCTGGGACTGATGAACTGATGACTTCTATTCCAGCTCTGATTGGTGTCACTGTTCAGCGCCTTCGATAACAAAGACCGAAAGGCTCAGATAGTCACATCGAGAATCTTGCACTCACGCTATGTACTTACCCACTTTCAATATTGAGTATTTAGCCTGATAGGAAAGCATTTTTCCATTTGAACCTCTTTACTATCATCTGCACGCCTTCACCTTGATGTGGTGTCATGAATGAGCAGAAAGCACTGAGGGTTTCTGTTTACTGACATCACTCTGGTTCAGAGCCTCCAACAGCTGCTGGGTGCCATCAGCCACGAGGTCTTCATCATTCTTTCCAATGACAAACATGGCTTTTTGCTGCATGGTCATTCAGAACCGTTTTTTTTTTCTAGATTCTTTTCAAGCTTTTGCTACAAAAAATAAAGCTACACTTTTCCGAAATGGTAAAATCAGCTCCAGAGGAGTACGACAGTGACAGCTTCTTCTTATTTAGACGAGGAGATGAGAAAAGGGAAAGAAACGTGTTTGGAAGGTGTGACTTCACATGTGTGATTTAGCTGAAACTCTGTGGTAAACATGAGCTCAACCACAAGCTCTTACATGAGCAGTTGTTTGCTGCTCTGTTCTATTACAACAACACAAAAACTCAACAAAGGGGGTCAGTTTGTTTCCCACGATGCATGAAACCTGAGCGACGCTCGGGCTCGTTAAAGATCACGCAAATCCATCAAACGACACGCCACACTTTTGCTTGCTGAAGTCTTATTCTTATTCTTTTTTTCTGTCAGTACACAGAGGAGTTTGTCAGCAACCTGCAGACGCAGCTGGAGCAGTCGCGGCTGCACGAGGCCGAACTGCTGGGAGCGCTGAAGGAAATGCAGGACAAGGTGCTGGACCTGGAGAAGGTACTCCTCCATAAACGGCGTGATGCGTGTGGATGCGTCACGCATGACTAACCCCCATGTTCATGCTTTCGTTTTGACTTCACGTGTTGACGGGCCGCAGCAGCCTCTCATAGTCTTTGTGACTTTAAGGTGACATCAAACTGAAAGCTACACGCAGAAAAAAAACGCCTCAGTGGAAATTGCTTGTTTGTTGCAAATGAATGGAAGCAACAGTTTCTCAAACACTCCTCTGTTTGGTCGCGGATCACCCACAGAACCTTCTGGTGTGAAAAAAGCTTCCTATTTTATTTACTAGACAAGGTAAACTTGTGTTTTAAGCAGCTTTGGCACAACCGTGGACCACATGGAGTAATATATAGCAGTGTTTTTCAACCTTTTTTGAGCCACGGCACACTTTAACCTTGATAAAAATCCCGCGACATCCCAGTATCAAAACAAATTAAAAAAAGGAGAAACCCAAAGTCTGTATTGATCTACAGTCCCTTGCAGCTGTTTTTTCTAAAAGATGTAATAAAAGTTAAGTTAGAAGATTTAAAAACTGTCTGATGTGTGTTCGTTGTTGTTTCAAGACGTCAAAGGAAGATTCATTGTGCGCTGAGACGCTGTCACTTTAACCCAGTGCCTCATGGGAGATGTAGTGCGAACAGCCACCAAACGCCAGACAGACTTTCGTCTCTGAGCTTCATTGATTTGTTCACTTGTTCCACAGTCTGACACCGGATCCCGCGGAAAGCTACATCGCTAAATATGAGCTTTAGCTGGTCTTTTTGTTGGAACTAAACAACTTTATGAGCAGAATCGAAGTGAGGACTTTAACCACTTCTGATTGGTCAGACTGATGACATGTGATTAAGCCTCCAAGAATGATTGGTGGAGGCAGTTGAAGGGGCGGGACTTTTCCTAATACAGCTGTAGCTGTGGCTAAAAAAAGAAAAAAGTCATTTACAATCTTTATATTCCTAACTACTCAGTGTTTTATCAGGGCCTGTTTGGATGAACACAGAGCCGATATCCTGGAGATGGAAAATGTTTTTAGATCGGTTAATGAGGGCAATTTTCCACGGCACACCTGACCATCTCCACGGCACACTAGTGTGCCGCGGCGCACTGGTTGAAAAACACTGATATATCGAACCACAATTGAGAGAAAGTAATGTTTAAATCAGAGCAATTTAGTTAGACTCCTTGTGTCACCACAGGCGTCCCACAGGGATCTATCATTGGACCAACCCTTTTTCTCTTATCTACATAATCAACATAGTTGTCCCTCAAAGAGACTCACGCATCCTCCACTATGCTGATGACACAATCCTCTATTCTGTCACCCCCCTGTCCAGGCACAATGAGAAAACCGTTACTGCATAGTTTCACTGAGCCACAACTTACCCTGAACTGCATCAAAAGTTAAAGTTTTCCAAATGTTTACACTCTCTCCCGCTAGCTTACAGCCCCTCACACCCCCAAGCTAATGTTACCGGTGAAACAAAGTAGTGAGCAATATCAGAGCTGTACAGTTTTGATCCAGATTCCAGCTCAGACGAGGAAAACGTGGATCTATTTGTCTAAAAGTGGATGAACCAGAATGGAGCGGAGCAGGGAGACTGTGGCCCGCCCAGCGTATTTTCTACGTCACAAATAATTTGTTTCTCCACCAGCATTTTTTGTCTGCTCCTGATCCACAATGGCTTATACAAAGAAAATACTCAGAAATGCAATTTGAGCTGAATTTTCTTTATATTTATCCTCCATCATTGAAAAAAATGCAACAAGAACATGTTAAAAACACCATTTACATCGGAGCGGATCTTTCAAAGGTATCTTAATAGATATTTTAGGGAAAAATGCAGGAATACCGTTTAAGGATTTTTATGACTTTAGACCGTCTTGTCTCATTGCTGAAGTTTTTTGTCTGTTTCCTCTTTTCTTTTCTCAAAACGTCTTTCCTTTTGCCAGGCCACAGTTGAAAATAAGAACATTGTCTAGATATATAGGAGCTAAATAAAAAAAAAATATTTTTGAATCTTAAATCCAGAAGTTTTTTGTTGTATACGGTTCCTAGAAATCCAGAACATCACTGTGCAATCACAGAACCTGCTACACTTTTTAAAACTCGTCTTCCCTGGAAGGTATTTCCTCTCACAGTCACAGATCTACTGTCATCTGTGTCCGTCACTTAAACTGAACCCATGCAATGTTCCACCATCCAGAGGAGCAGCTGTCTGCCCGACGAGAGCAACATGGCAGCCCTGCAGGAGGAGGTGAAGCAGATGAAGCTGAAGGAGCTGGAGATGCTGCGCTCCTTCAGGGAGATGCAGGACAGCGTCACAGACCTCAACCAGCGCTGGCAGGTGAGGCTCACAACCTTCCGCCTCTGTTTTCCCCGCCTATCGGGCAGAAGCTCACTAAGCCTTTGTCCCCGCAGCATCACATGTCCCGCAGCAGCAGCACCGGAGGCGGCGGCGGCCCCTGGAAGGAGTCCCCGAAGAAGAACGCCATGAACGAGCTGCAGGACAAGCTGATGACGATCAGGCTGAGGGAGGCGCAGGCTCAGGCGGAGCTCCGAGAGGTCAAACTCAAAGCTCTGCAGTTGGAGAGCCAGGTCAGACTCAGCTCCTCTGCCTCTTTCCTTTGTCCGAATCAGGCATGAAAGCTCTCATCTTCTGCTCGACTCTCCTTCCCAACCAGAACCAGATCCACAGCAAACTGATCGGTCGCAACGATCAGGAGCGCTCGGCTCTGCAGGACCGGCTGCAGATGATGGCCAATCAGAACAAAGCTCTGCAGACCCAGCTGAGTGAGATGAAGAGGAAGCAGGCTGAGTTGGACTGTAAGGTGAGAACATTTCAAAATAAAAGATGGAGAGAAAGAAATCTAATTTTTCCTGTTTTAATGTCATATGAAGGTGAAATTCAGAGTAAAAAAATGTGGATCAAACAGATAAAACCTGACAGAACTGAATAGAAGGTTATGTAGTTCAGAGTTCAGAATCTGCCCTTTCCATTCATTCCTTTATCCATAAAGAGTAAAGAGGAGGTGATGGCGGTGCGGCTGAGGGAGGCAGACAGCATGACCGTCATGGCTGAGCTCCGGCAGAGGGTCGCTGAACTGGAGATCCAGGTTTGCAAAGCCTGCGACTGCAGACATTTTTGTTTTTGGACCGCAAAGTGACAGAAACTGCTGGATCCCCGTTCGGATCGACCTCTTTCAGAAGGAGGAAGGACGGATTAAGGGCCAGCTCAACCACTCAGACTCCAGGCAGTACATCACCCAGCTCCGGGACCAGATTGCTGAGCTGAAGAACGAGGTTAGACTCGCATCTTCTGTCATGGTCAGGGTTCTGTTTCCTGTTTTATTTTGAAGGTTCTGTCTTAGTTTTGAGTTTGATTTCCTTTGTCCCACTCTCCCCTGATCGTCTTCTCCTGTACCTCGTCTGTCCTGTTTGCAAATGTCCTGTCACTGCCTTCCTCCATACTGTCTGCCTGTCAACCCCGACAGTTGTTTTTCTGGTTTCCCTTCTCGGCAGCGTCTTTTGTTTAGTCATAAATGCCGTGTTCCTCCCGTCTCTGCGTTTTGGGTCCTTCATCAACCCCCGTAGCTGACATCTTCAGCCAAAAAGGACACAGTTTTGTTTCTTTAACACTCATTCCTGGGCAAATTGCTGGGGTACTTTTCCCCTTTTTTTTGTCCTTTCTCTGCATCGTCTGGAAATTGGATTCTAAAAATAACCGGCAATAGTCTAAATTTTTTAACATTTTAGATGTTTTAAGGCTGTAAAACTCCTCACTACACACCTTGATACACTTTTTCCAAACAGACTTTTCTCTCGTTTAACATCTCAAACTTCAAACTTTAATAAAGAAATCAGTTCAGTATTAGAGAATGAAAACAAAGATCTGCTCGCCATCAAAGGTTTATGTAGATTTGGCAAACTCAGGACATTCCATACAGGAGACACGGACATGGAAGAGATTTATTCGCCAACGGTCTACAGCCAATCAGACGGCTTGTACAGGTGAAGAGTTCAGTTCAGTTGTTTGTCTCGCGGTCGGACTGTAGAAGAGGAGACGACGAAACAAATTCACAGAAAGGACAGTTACTAAGCATGACTACGTTCACGCAAACGTTTACTCTCCATGCGGCGACTAACCTTCTCGCTTTTACTTGCCAAAGAGGAGTAAATGCTCTCATCTGGCGAGTGTAAATTTCGGACCCTTCAAAATAAAAGTCTATTGCGATAGACTCATCCCTCTATCAAGAAAACGTTCTCGCCAAATTTCCAACTGTGGCCGAGCCTGGTCGGGCCATATTTACAACACCCCTCGTGGGCCCCTCTTTTCCCCAGGGTGTCCCCCTCCTGGGTGGGGGCGGCTGGCCCCTGCCTTGCTCCTTCCTGGACCAACCATGGGCCGGGTGGGTGACTACCTGGAGTGCGGAGCGGGTGTCCCTGGGGGGGGTCCTGGCTCGTACCTGGGGTTGGGGCGGGGGGATGCCCGGAACTCCTGGGTGGTGATGGGGTGCTCGTCTAGGGGTGTGGGCACCCCTCTCGGGTGTGGTCCTGCGTTGGGCCCTCCCGACGCGGCGGGGGGGCTGCTCTCCTGGTTGGGCTGGGGCGGCGCTCTCTTTCCCCATGCGTCCCTCCTGAATGAGATATTTCACACTAGTTGGTTTGAAGGCATAAGTATGCATGTGTGAACACTATCTGTTTTGAGTACATGTGGACATTTTTTGCAGCTAGCAGGTGTTTTGATAACATTTGAGTGTGTGTGGATTTGTACTACATTTGAACCTTACCGTAATGATAAACATCCAGTAAACTTGTTGCTTTATGCTGCTTCATGGTTTTATCCCCCCCCCCCTCGTATTATCACCCTCCTATCCCCCTCTCTCTAACATCCCTCTCTCTTCTTCCCACCTTTCCTTTTCCGTCTGGTCCAACACCAAAGATTTCAAATATGATTGAGATTAATAAAGTTTGGCCTCGATTACAAAAGTACCTTAAAAGACGTAAAGACATACCTTTGGTTTGTCTGAAGACTAATAACCCCTGTTGTTAAAGTAAAATATGTCCAACACAAGAGGGTTTCAGGTCTCATCTGTCTGCCCAGCTGTTGGACAGGACAAGTTTAAAAAATATTTAAAAAAAGAAGAAAAAAAGAGAAAACGTTCTATCATGATATATATCGTCATAGATTTATCGCCCAGCCCTACGCTTACCACATGCACGGCAATGGTACGTTCCATTTTAATGACGTCCCTTGAGGGGGCCGTACGAACCTCAAGGGATCTGCAAGACGCACCTGCAAGGACCCAAGAGCCCGCAGCACCTGTAGGGTCACATGTGAGCTGAGGCTTTACCAGGTCTGAGCACCCGCTTCACCACTTGCTCTTTGTTCTTTTTATGAAGATGGTGACCTGCCATGGTTTCCGGTAATAAAAATATCTGGTTCCCTCCTCGTTTAGCAGCATCAGTCTGCATGCAGGTGTTTCAGAGATTCATTTTTTCACCAGTCTGGCAGCCCAGGTTTGTGGTGATGCATTCTGGGGCTTTTGTTTGTCCTAAACTCTTTGAGGCAGGGTAATGTTGTTTTTGGAGCTCTGTGGTGGAGCGGTTTTCCGTTTGATGTGCTTACAGACGGCTGGATAAAGCTGCTCCCGTTCGACGTTCTCTCATGTCGAGTTTTATTTTTTTAAACACCCCCCCCCCCCCCCCTGAATGAAACGGGGGACCCTTTTTTCTGCAGCAGCGCACAAACAGCCGGCAGCTCTGTTCACGACCAGAGACATGTGGTCATGTGCTCGCAGCTTCTACACCACTTCCACGCCGCCGGTTCTTCTAGGAACCGGAGACCAGTGAAGCTGCTCTCTGAACAGGAAGCTTTAATTGTGAAAAGTTCCCACTGAGAACTCAAGCACAGTCATGGGGGTCTTTATTTGTTGGGTGGGGGCGTCTAATGTGGCCCCACAGCTGCAGAGTTGACTTTCTGCGCTTTTTACGCCTGCCTCACATCAACCATGTTCAGATTTGATCAGGAGGGGGCGTAATGAGTGTGGCCTGCCCTTTACCCCCCCCCCCCCCCCTATTTCTCTTCCTCCCCCACCTCCTTTCACGTCTGCGGCGGTTTTTAATGGGCGCAGAGCTTGCGTGAACACAAAGGAGGAAGCAATGAGCTGTTCAGAGAAATCTCAGTTAAATGCGACCGTCGTATGACTGAGCGCTGATTCATAACTCGCATTCTCTGCAGAGAAGCTTGTGAGTTCATTTGACAAAAAGAAAAACTAATTTTGCATATGAACTTTGATTGCATCTGAAACAGGGACTTTTATGCAGACATGTCTGCTGATAAATGACTGCTTCAGGTGAAACCAACACATCTGGTGGCTTTTTTCTGAAATCGTTTCTTGTCTGGAGGTGGAATTAGCTGTTAGTGAGAACATTTCCACTGGTTAACCACTGCTCCCCATCACACACACACACACACACACACACACACACACACACACACACACACACTGATGCTTTTATTTGGGTTGGGTTGAGGGGAAGCAAAAGCCTCTGAGATTTGTCACCAGTCAGTGCGATACATGCAAAAAGCGCGCTTGGCTGGTGACAAACGTTCTGTCTGCAGAACCGCCACAAAAACCTGTTTGTATCATTTCTTTATTTAAAATCCTGTTTTCAGGAACGGTTCAAGCTCTAAGAGCAAAAACAGCCTTTGTTTGTTTTGCATCTGCCTCCATTAGGTTGGACTAGGTTTAAAAAAGGAGTTTCATTTGAATCAAATCACGGAGAAATAGGCATGTAACGATGCATTTTAACAACAATTTGATTCATATCATAATCCGTGGCTGACGAGACGATTCATAGTCCATTTCGGTTCATTTTAAACGATCGATTGACGGATCCAAAACGGATCCAGAGCTTCTTTAGCTAAAGCTTGAAGCAGTGGGAGTCAGAGAGAAACACCTGGAACGGATTCTGAACAGGTGAAGTTTTAAAATAAATATGTGTCCAAACAAACAAGTAAATGAGAATGAATGTTAGTTTTCTTTGGAGGAATTCATAATTTTATAAATGAAAATTTCACCTTTGTTCAGTGTAAATTGCAAGTTATTCAAAAGCTGTTTTAAGAACCAAGAAGAAGAAAGTTTTAGAGTAAAAATGTGACAACAGCTGGAATGAAGTACTGACATCCCGCCACTATAATTTCTTAACCAAGTAATTAATCAAACATCAGTGGATCCAGCATTTCATGTATGTATTAGTGCAAACTAGGGTTGGGCGATGTCCCCTAATTTGGCCGTTGACGATGTTTTCTGTCAACCATCGGGATGGACGATGACATCGTCGGGGGGGGGGGGGGGGGGGGTATTTTTACATTTTTCGTTCTTATATAACTGCTATTCGTTATTTTGCTTTTTTCATTTTATTTCCCAACTAATGGTTAATCCGCGATGATCCAGTATAAACTGAGGGAAGTGACTTTAACAGAAAAAGTAACAAGCAAAATAGAAAAGTAGTCCGCTCCCGCACTTAACTAGCGAAGTGGACCGGCGGAGGGCGGATTTACAGCTTTATGTTTGATGGGAAGGGGGGGGGGGGGGGTACATGAGCGGTATGTGTGGGAGATTTAAGACTGCGATCCGTCCCGCAGCCCCAAAGCTAATGTTGTTAGCCCGTGTGTTAGCATACTGCTAATCCTGGCTACGTTCAGAAAAAGCACTGACCACACGGATTAAAATTCAAATGATGAGCGAACAGGTGTTTCATAATAACCGTAACATTATTAAAAGCACGTTTAGAAGATCGTCTCGTATTTTACCGAGCTGACATGTCAATGTAAATAGCCGCTCGGCGCTGTTATCGTTTTGTATTGAATTGTTACCTTCAATAAAGTTTGGAAAAAAAGCCGCTCGGCGGAAGTTGTATCCTCTTCCGGTTTTCAAACTGCGCATGTGCGAATTCTGCGCGTGTGCGAATGATTTATTCCGACCGGAATTGTGACCTTAGTGAACGTTTTTATATTCTGAAAACATTTTTCTGGGCCCATGTACACGGTTGGATTCTAATCCGACCATTGATCCCATCAGGATATTTTGTACATGTAACCGCGGCTTATGGTGTCGACGCGCATCGTGGCGGGGGCGTGGCATCACGATGGTGGTCTCTCCATCGGGATGTCAGTCATCCATCACGATGGACGATCATCGTCCATCGGCACAACCCTAGTGCAAACATGTCTACTTATGATTAGGAGCAGCAATTATAATGTCAGGCAGATGACAGAGTTTACTTATTTATTTTCAAATCTATTTATGAATAGAATAGATTTGTTGTATCTTTGTATTTTTATTTTTTCTCTCCTGTATTTGAAGTTGAAATAGCTTGAAATGAATCAAACTTGATGATTGTGCCTGAGGACACAAGACGTCATGTTTTAACCCGGGCAGGGACCCAATCTTTGCTGCTAACTTCCTGTTGACAGAATAGTCCACTGCTGCAGAAGGACGGGGGACGACAAAACACTAACCCATTAAACCGTTTATTTTTATTATTATAATTATGTAACACATCTAAGAAAAATTGGACGTGTAAATTATTTTGGCCCTTTTTTATTAGGTGTTCTGCTTGGGGCCCCCGACACTTTGGGCTCTGATAATGAGAAGGTTCAGTCTGAGCGTGTTGGTCTCCTCCGTGTCCAGGTCAGGCAGTTACGAGGGCAGAAGGCGGCGCCCGGCGGAGGAGGGAACTTCGACCTGTGCTTGACCAGCCCCGCCTCCGCTGAAGGCGACTTCATCAGCTCGGATGAGGACCTGCTCCCCAGCCCCCTGCCCGCCACCGCCCTGTACCCCGCCCTGACCGGCTCCTGTCACCCGCCCCCCCACCTGGACAGCGAGGGCAGCACCGACAGCGAGGCGGAGGAGCGGGCGCAGAGTCGTCCGGACGCGCCGCAGCTCTACGGCGCCATCGTTTGCGCCGAAGGTCTGGATAACTGAGGTTTACTTTGTAAAATCTGTTTCCAGGTGAGACTCCAGCGGACTGAAGAGCCACAGCTGCTCGTTTTGACTAGTTAGCTCCTCCTCCTGTTTACCGTCATGCAGACGTGGACCTCCTCCGATCTTCTGCCCCCAACCCACAAAAAAAACCAACACATTCCTCTTGTTTGTGTGCCAGAAACAACACATCAGAATCATATCCCTCCAATATGAACATGTGACCCACGTTTAAGAAAGAACTGATCCAGATCTGCCCCCCCTGGACCTGAAACCGGAGCGCTTTCAAGGAGTGACAGACGGGCATCACACCGCCCTGAAAGACCTCCCGCCACAACATTCAGTGTTAAATTCATCCTCCTGTCCCTCAGTGGGGAGAATAAGCTCCGCCCTCTTTGCCTTGGAGAAAAAAACCAACACGCCAGTGGAGCAACATCTGCATCCAGCTGTGTGGACGTCACAAGATGGCCTTCGTGGACCAACCACGAACATGTGGAAGAGTTGGGTTGGTAGGCTTTCAGAAGAAGGTAAATGTTGCCAAATCTTGTCTTTCGTTCCTCAATTATTTATGTTTTGTGTTTTATTTTGATACGATGGAACATTTTTATAAATCCACATGAAGTTAGAGGTTTAGAAAAACCAACAGAGGCCAAAATATTCTGTCCTTTGTGCCAACGAGTCACTGAGTGTTACAGACCAGAAAATGTGCTGCTATGATTTTCCCCTTCTGCATTTTAGTGGGTTTTTCCTGAGGAGAACACTTCAGAATTCCCGCCCTTCTTATCATTTTCTCGATCACTTTGACTCTCTCTCACATTTTAATGAGAAATCGGTGGAGAATTTTCCGCTTTTCACTGCTACTAAAATGGAAAGACGGATTGTCAGGGAAGCTACGGCGTTAGCTTGGCTAAACTAAATTTGTTCTCTGGTTTTTGTAAAACTGTTTTGTTAACCTAAAAACAAAATATGGATAATAACCAAAAACAGTTGGTTGCTTCCTTAGCATCTGTTAGCTTGTATTTGCTGGCAAGCTAATTTAAATTAATCAATTAATTATACTAAACAAAATGTCTGAGGTTTTTTGCTGTATTTCCTCAAAGGTTAATGTATTTTTATCTTTTGGGTATTTTTATTATCTTCACACAAAAAAATGTTTTGTTTTTTTTCTCGTACTTGGTTTTTGCACAATCTAGTTAGTTTCTGTTTCCTGTCAGATTTAAGGCTAAATCCTTTTCGGATTTTAGCTTAACATCCAGTTTTTCAGTTATAAAAAGGCAAAGAAAGAAAAATAAAACCAAACATGCCAACAGAACCAATGACTGTATATGGGAGCTGGACTGAGTGGCTCCGCCCTCCAGGTGTTACAAACAGGAAGGACCCGCTGGCTCCAAGGAGCCAAAATCCCATCTAGAGAAACAAACAGCTGTTACCGGGTCATTCTTTTGGTCAGAATGACCATTCTTTCTTTTTCCTCATTTTTCTGTAGTTTGCAGTTGCAAACTGACCAATCAGATGCCTCGATTAAAAGTAGGTGGAGCCTGCTGGCCCCCAGGCTAAACATTTGACATTAGCCATGTAGACCGCCTTTAAGTTTGAGGGGTGTGGCCGTCCAACAAGCTCACTCCTGATTGGCAAGAGTGGTTGCCATGGAAACATTGACGAACTGGGCGTTGCCTACAGGCTCCGACAAGGTGACCGGTTGGTGACAGAATCGACTTAATTTTGTATGAAGTAAAGCACGAGTTACGTCACACTAACTCAGTCCAGTTCTCGGATACAGTCAATGGTTGGAACTAATAGTTATTGTGGTGCAATATTGGATCATTTCCTACGGATGTGAATAAAAAACTGAATGATGGCACAACAGTTTTTCTCCATTGGTTTGGCTCATTTCTTGAAACAGAAATTACTCTCAAAATAATATGGACAAACCTCCAAACCACTTGGCAATTGTTCCCAACAGAATGGAATTTCTCACTAATTTCATCAAATTGCAAATGTCTCAGTACATCTTTGCAGTTGATTAAGTACAGGTAGCCTTCATTTAGCACAATTTCCAAGTGAAGATCCTGTTGATTTAAACTGATTGTTGATTCTCAGTCTAATGGTTGTTCGCTCCAAAATGAGTCAGCATCATTTCATTGTGTAAATCATCACAATAGTCTGTTCAATTGTCAAAATCAGTCAAGAACATAATACCATGAATACAAAATAGGAATCCCTTGGAACATTTGATACATTTATTATTATTTTGATTTGATCCCTGAAACTGAGAGATCTCGTAGGGCCTCACCTACCACTATATGTTATTCTATGGGACAATGTGAATTTCCACCGTGGCTCATCAGGGCCTGGTTCACTACTCATCCAAGGATGGTTATAGTGTTCCTACCCCCTTACTCTCCTTTCCTCAATCCTATTCAATTTTATATGTATAGCCCAAATTCACAACAACAGTCGACTTGATGGGCTTCGTATAGGTAATTGAAAAGGTGAAACATGAACTCAAAAGGATCATGAATACAAAGAGTTCAATAGGAAAATACTAAAATGAACTAACAAACTGACTAAGCTATACTGGCATCCCTGCCCTTAGACCCCCCCCTTGGTGGTAAGGAAAAACTCCTAAAAAAAACGGATTCCGGAAAAAACAAAGAAACCTCAGGGGTGCCCACATGAAGGAGGGATCCTCCCCCAGGACGGACAGGCGATTTACCAGAACTCTTAGAGAAGAATTAATTTATCTAACTCTACAACTACATATATAAAGTTCAGCAGACGAGCTTCATCCAGCCGTGGTTGGGGGGACAGTCAGGGGCTCAATCCTATTGAGGAGCTTTTCTCCGCTTGGAGGTGGAGAGTGTCTGAGCATCAGGCCCAAGATCAGAGGTCCCCTCCATGCAATGGATGCTGCGTGTGAGGATATTACAGGAGATCAGTGCAGGGATGGTTGAGACATGCACGCCGTTTCTTTACCTTGTTGCATCAGAAGGGAGAATAAACGCTGTGATGTGGACGAGAATCTGTGGCTAGACAGACAGACAGCAGGGTGAGGACGATGGCCAGGAGAGGGAGGGCGAGGACAGCGACCAGTGAAGAACTGTTAGTTGTGAAACTCAAGCATTATTTACAGAACTGTAGGCTGCATATCATTGTATACATTTTCTTTTTACTCTGATGTATGAAAGTTACTTTATGTGTGTGAATGATAATGGTTACAATTTCCTTGGCAGTATGAGTGCAATGTGTGCTGTTAAACCTAAGAGGTTACTCTCACCCTAAAATCCTTTTTCTTTTTCTCAGTTTTATACAAAATTGTATTCTGTTAGCTATACAAAAACAGTACAGTAACCATTGTCAATGATGGACTGAGCTAAGACTGATTGGTGGACATGAGGGACATTTCATTTTTTATATCAGATTTTGTAAGTGAGCTATTGTGTTGTGCTGAACTGTAACAGACTGTTTTGCCAAATGATAAGAATTAGAATTTTTGAGAATGTTCTGTATCAAGAAATGAGCCAAACCAATGGATAAAAACTTTAATCTGCTTTTAAAAATCTGCATTCATGCAGAACTGTGAGATCTATAGCATATCTAAAGCGAATTCACCGTCTGCCTCTTGTTAGCGAGGAGCATTAACAGTTGATCCATCAGGGTTTCACATTCAGAACGTCTTTTCTATTTTATGCACTACAGAAACAGAGAATCTCTGCTTTATGTTATACCAGCTCATCGGGTCGAACTGGAAATCCTTAAAAAGGCGTTGAAAGGGGGGGCGTGCTCTGAGTGCAATACTTTGAAACGACTATTTATTTACAGATTTTCCTCTTAATTAACAGAAAAAAACGTTTTAGCTTGAAGCAAAACTCGTTTGTTTCATATTCATCTGTTGAAAAACAGATTTTTCTGAAAGCTCAGTTCTTAGAAGCCCGGCGGGGCATCGACAGGTGTCAGGGGGGCATTGACAGGTGTCAGGGGGGCATCGACAGGTGTCAGGGGGGCATCGACAGGTGTCAGGGGGGCATCGACAGGTGTCAGGGGGGGATCAACAGGTGTCATGGGGGCCTCAACAGGTGTCATGGAGGCATCGACAGGTGTCAGGGGGGCATCGACAGGTGTCAGGGGGGCATCGACAGGTGTCAGGGGGGCATCGACAGGTGTCAGGGGGGGATCAACAGGTGTCAGGGGGGCATCGACAGGTGTCATGGGGGCCTCAACAGGTGTCAGGGGGGCATCGACAGGTGTCATGGGGGCATCAACAGGTGTCAGGGGGGCATCATGAGCCCATGGGGGCATCATGAGCCCATCATGAGCCCATGGGGGCATCATGAGCCCATGGGCTCATGATGACCCCATGGAGGCATCATGAGCCCATGGAGGCATCATGAGCCCATGGAGGCATCATGAGCCCATGGGGGCATCATGAGCCCATGGGGTCATCATGAGCCCATGGGCTCATGATGACCCCATGGAGGCATCATGAGCCCATGGAGGCATCATGAGCCCATGGGCTCATGATGACCCCATGGAGGCATCATGAGCCCGTCTGCAAGAACAAAACGAGCTTTTGGTTGAAATCTTCCAAATCAGTGGCTTTGAGGCAGAATGGCGTTCAGAAACATGAGGTTCTGCGTTGTCATGTAGGTGATGACAGGCGGGGAAGTTTCCTTCTGACAAACACGGATCTTCTAGAAAACCTAAAAAGAGGACGTTGGCTTTGACATCAGTGATGCAATTAACAGCTTTTTGGTGGCAACACCTGAATGAAGCAACTCAAATCTCAGTACTGGAATCAGTGTCAAAGGATTCGACAGATGTTTAGATTACAGCCTCTTCATTATATGCATTTATTTACCTGTGAAAAGTTTAAATGAAGTAAAAAGTGATGCTCTACTTATCCTTGAATTGAGTTCTCTTAGAATGTTGATTAAAGACTTTTTATTTATAGTAAAGACAATAAATACATTTGTGTATCAACATGGTTTACAAATCTCCCAGCAGCCTCTTTGTACGGAGCGACATAAATACTAACCGTTTTCAGCATCAGACTTTAAAAATATTGTGTTAAAAAATGATTTTGCAATTGAAACTGAAATTATTTTAAATTTTAAACTCAAAAAGATGTGCAAAACAAAACAATTTTACTCATGAAAATTAAAAATATTAGCCAAAAAAATGTTAATGGAGAGAAATTCTCTGTTCTGCGCTCGAAACAGGGCGGGGCGCCGCATTACAAAGCAGCCGCCAACGCCAGCCAATCACAGACATGGCCATGAAGGTTGATGCTGATTGGTCAGACAGTCTTCCAATCAGAGAATTTCTTTGTTTCGATTGCACGTATCGCTCAGTTTCGAGAGTAAAGTCATTTTTTGAGCACACAAAAAGTTTACGCTCAAAAGTGTGCGTTCCGCTTGGAAGAACGGCACAAAATCTGCGCCGTATCTTTCGTCTTTTTTCCTGCAGACATATCTTCAAAGATACACTAAAGATACACTTTTAAATTTTGCGATCAACTTCCGCGTTGAATCCAACTGATAATTGAAAGCCTTTGACTCAGACGTTGATTTTTAGTTCAAGTTGAATTAAGAAAGTTGTGTGTACGAAGCTTTTACTCTGAAATGAGTCAAATTCGAAGCCATTTCCTGTCAACTCGTGTGGACACTGCTGGTCAGCGATGGTGCTCCTCCTTCCCCCACAAACTGTACCGACTGTGAAGAACCATTGTCCGTTTAGTCTGTGACATACGGTAGCATCCATCTTTAGGGCGTTTTTTTGTTTGTTAAGCGTGTTTGGCTCCGACCCGAGGTAAAGAATCGTCTTTGGAGCAGCGGTTCGCACCGGTCGTGACGTTCAATAGCGCCGTCATTCCACACGGATCGTCCTGAAACTCAAAGTTCCCATCATTCATGTGCTGTATGTGATACCTGATCACCCCCCCAACCCCCCTCCTCTCATGCGGTTCAACCAGTGTTGTCATAAATATTATACGACAGTAAAACTATATGATGGGGATAAATACATTTCAGTGTTCTGTATCCTATGAATGGTACAAAATAAACTTTGACATTGCACCTTTGCACGCTGTGATTGATTTTTTTTTTTTGTGATTTTGTTATTATTATTATTATTATGTTGTGAACGACCCCCTCCCCCCAACACTGATGACATCACGGCGGGAGGAACCGGTCCAAAAAAAGAGAATGGGGCCAAAAATCTGCTCAAAAAATATTTCAAAATAAAGCAGCAAAACCAAAACACACAAGTCTGGGATATCTAAGGGAAATTATTATGGGATGGCCACAGGACCTACGGCTTTGTGACATTTTGACGATTTCATTTTCACACAATGTGGGGGGGGGGGTTGTTTGAGCGATCTTGACAAAATGTGTACAAATGTCTACAATAAGTGTACAGTCGAAACCAAAGCATCGCTGACCTTTGACCTCAGGGGAAAGTGAATGGCGTTGGCGTGGCGAGCTCGCAAAAGTGGCGTTTTTCTGTTGTTCGCACAATTTTACTGGAATATTGTGTCAATCTAAAAAAGATAAAAGTCGCTTGCCTGGCTGTCATACAAAAGGAGCATTATAGGAATGTGGGCGGGGTTAACAAAGACTTCCGTTGCCAAGGAAATCCTCAATTTACTTTTGCCGATTCTTCTAAAAAATGACGTAGACGTGTCCGTCACCCACAGGCAACCCAAAAATGAAATGGTTGCTATGGAGATAAAACCAAAAGAATCTGTTTTTTTTGTTACATGGCGCACAGCTCTGACCAGGGGGGAGGAGGGGCTGTAGCAGCCAGTGATGCCAGGTCGACGGGGGGGGGGGGGCTTTAATTAGACCACATCAGTACAGCTGCTCATCACTTCTAGCTTCTACTTCATGGAAATGGGTGATGGTTTGACTCCACCACTCGGGGGGGCTTTGTTCTATTCTTACTCGTCAGGTGGTATTTCTCATTTCCTGTTCTCGACGGCCTCGATGAAACTCTCTTGATTGGCGTTTGCAGTTGGTGAGGAAGGGTCCCGAAGATGTTTGTACACATTTGAACGGGCTGTAAATGTTTGGAGGACCCACCTCCCTGCGGCGAAGGTACCTCCACTCATCAGACCGTCTGGTTTGGGGTCAAAGGTCGCCCACTCTAGGTGGACCCTTTTCGTGCAGGTTGAAGTTCAGGCTTCCAGTTCCCGGTGCTGCTCTTCCTCCTCCTCCTCCTCCTCCTCTCCATAAAGTCTTTATGATGTGAGTTTGCTTGCTTTGCACGTTTTGAGTAATCATCAGGTTTTGGGGAGCTTCATAAATGTGTAAACTAAAAGGAGCTGCAGAAGTTTCCCACAGTCATGTGTAACCCGTGTGGTTATCGCCGTCGCTGCTGATGAAACTGCATCAGGTTCTCTCAGACGCTCTTTCCTTGCAGACGTGCAGCTCTGTAGAATTCACGAACACCTTTATTTCCCAAAACCTTCCCCCCGTGCCGCTTTGACCCCATCTTCTCCCAGGTTTTGCTGCAGACCTGAAATCCATTCATGGTCAAGCTTTTGTGATGAAGGAAACCTGCAACAACTTTGATCCTCATCCAAAACTATTCTTGGAAACATGAACGCTGCTGCTGCTGCTGCAGCTGCTGCTGCTGCTGCTGCTGCTGCTGCAGCTGCTGCTGCTGCTGCTGCTGCTGCTGCTGCTGCTCCTCCTGAGGTAACAGCAGCATGTCAACACAGAGTGTCGACACTCGGAGTGGAAGTTTCAGCACAGCTCCTCCACTTCCTCGTCGGTGGAGTTCTTCCCTCGACCCGGCTGGGGAGTGGGATCCACGCTCCGCTCTGCCTGAAGGGAGCAGGAAAAGGCTGCGCCGCTGCAGAGCGGCGGTCGGGGTTGTGAGTGAGGAAGCTGTGTGGTCGGCATGTTGCTTCAGAAGCACTTCCTCACACGTTCAAACTCCTGCGAGCCGACAGATCAGACGCCTCTGAGCGCAGTGACCAGGCGGCCGTCCTCTACACGTCAAAGGCCGCTGCTGGTGAGTTTTAACCTTTTTCTGTTCTAGAAGAAGAAATAATTAGCTGGCAGCTTCTTAGATTAGATGCACAGGTGTGTTATTGTGATTTCCCTTCATGGGGATTATTAGATTTCATAATCTCACAAGAACAAATTTTTCTTTTTTCTTTTAGATTTGATATCAAAAATGTTTCTGGAAATGTAAAAGTTTGACATTTCCACGTTACAAACTTTTCTCAGGGAGATTTTTAGAGTCCAGATTTCTGTCATTTTAGTAAAAAAACAAAAAGTCCTCATTGTGGTTGACTGAACTGAATCGATGCTCCACTAGAACAGAAACTGTTCTTTGAAACAAATCTCTGTCAGTTCTCCGCCGCCGCGTCTGCTCTGATGATAAACATCAGTGTGCGTGGCGACACGCCGGCAGCATCACGGCCAAAGCCGCAGCCTTGATTTGTATCGCAGAGCTCGCCGTCGTCGTTTTGCAGGAGTCCTGCAGGACAAAAGGTTTTCCCTTTATTGATTACATGATACGAGGAAAAAAGACGGAAAAATCAACTTTGACCTTTAGACACAAGGTTTTCTGAGCTAAAAACGACAAAAAAATTTAAATTGAACAAAAAAGTCCAAACAGAAACGACATGTGATGCATGTTTACTTAGTAAAGGACTGTTTTACCTATTTAACCAATAAAAAAGGTGTTACTTTCAACAATAAAAGCATGAAATCCTTGTTTTTGACTGAATATTTAAAAATTCATATCTCCTGTTTTCACATTATTGTGGAACAAAAAGACAAAAACAAAAGTTTTACTTTAATTTACTTGAAATACTAAAACATAATTATCTTTTTGAAATCTATTTCACAGTTTTTACAAACTAACAAAACAATTTAAATCAGTTTTATACTGAAAATGTAAAACGTTTTTCTGAAGAAGCAGAAAAACCTTGAAGCAATAAATCAAATCTATGTTTTCATTTCAAACGTAACACAAAGACAATCAAAAATATATCAAATATAAACAATGTAGGGAATAGAGCCCCTCCCTCAAATAACACAAATTAACAGTTCATATTTGTTATAAAGAATATTATAAGGGAAATGACAAATTTTAAGAGACAAATGACCTTTTACTTCTTAAATCAAGTCACAGGAGAGAAGTACTTTTGATACTTTTAGCGTATTTTGCTGACAATATTTTGTGACTTTTATTGTGAAGTTTTTCAACCGTTGTCTTTATTTCTTGTGAAAATAACTACAAACTTATCTCTGAAGAACTAATACCGACGTTTTAACATCATTAAATCGCTTTAAATCAATTCTTTTGCATTTAAGTGGATCATATTTCTCCTGAAATGTGCTGCGCTTCATCAATGCTGCTGTGATTCTGATGACGCTTTGGGTTTGAGTCCAAATGAAAGAAACAGACCGCTCAACGCATTTCCAGCCTCACGGCAAAACTCAGTCTCAGTAGCTCAAGATTTCCATTTTGCTACAAGACGTCCACTTTTATTCTTTTGATTCTAAACCAACTTCTGAGCTCATGTCAGCACCAGATCTGAGGAATTGTACGCCAAACTTTTTTTATATTTCTATGTTCTCATTTGTTACTGTGACATGTGAGGCACATAATGCCTGTATGATATGCAGTTCATTTTTGCAGCCATTGTGAGCATTTATTCTGAAAGGTCTGCGACACAGAATGTAGCTCTGCTGCCCTCTAGTGGACACCAACAGTCTGACAGGGAAGAACTGATTCCACACACGTTTAGGATTTATCTGTTAACAAACAATTTAAATAATTCTTGTTTGTTTTGTTTTTTATTCTATCTTGTGTTGGGGCAGATTTAGAATAAGCTTTTCACCCTTCATCACTGATGCCCCGCTCCTTCTTGGTGAAGCGAGGAAGTCTGCACCTCCTCCGGCACGTGGCGAGGAGCCCAAGCCCCGCCTCCACCCAAGATGAATGCAGCCAGTTAGATAAAAACTGGGCAGGAGCAGCAGAACCTCCGAATGAGAAATCCTCCTCAGCATCGCCGGGGGGGGAGCCTTCTGCCTCCAGCATCTCTGGAAACTCCCTCCCCCAGACCTTCCCTCACAAAGGTGAGGGGCGGAACCCTTTTACGGGTCACAACCATCTCAAGAAGGACTTTTTCTTTATTCCGTTTGGGATTGTTTTGTGTCTGAAACTGCAGAGTCGTGCAACCCTCTGTGGTTGAGTCGAGTCCCGGACAAAGCAGAAGAGAGGAGCATGGAGGCGGGACGCTTCACGCAGACGTTTGTGAGGGAAACCAGAAGCAGCAGCTGCTCCAAGACCGGCGGGCCCAGGCCGGAGTGTCCGCCCTGCAACAAAGTACGGCTGCCGTTGGAGCGCGGCTCCACTGTTTGCTCAGATAGGATGCAAACGTCTTCTGCTGCAGAGCCAAACTCACGGCATTCTCATCGTTTATCTATGAAAACTTCTGAAACATCTTCACAGAAATATGTTTTTCCCCTGATTTTTCATGCTAAACTTGTTTTTCCTCCTTTGCAGATATTTTCATGTTTGTACGATTTAAAAACTTGCATTTGTAAACGTCCTGGAGGCAGATTTCAGCTGTCAGCAACTCAACTCAAATCCAGCAGGACGGATGAAAAGCGGCTGGCGTGCTGGAGTAAGGTACGAGAAAAAAAAAAAACAATAGTTTGAACCTTTATTTAACAGAAAACCTTTCATTATTTCAGTCACCACAGACGCTTTAAAAGAAAACGAACCCATTTTTCTAAAGCAGGTTTAAATGAGCTTGCTTGCATTTCTGAGGTTGTTTAGTTGAAGCTGGGATCTCACTGCTGCTTCACTGGAGACTCAAACTCCCAGCAAACGTCAGGCTCTTTTTCCACGTCTGACCTGCAGGAACTGATGATTCTTAAGTCTCGCATGAGGAAAAGAGGAGGCATTAAACATCTCAGGCAGCGGCTGGAAGAGAAAGATTTTCAATTAAAAGTAGCGTTACTATAAACAATAATCAGTAGAAGTATTACTTATGAGTATAGAGTATCAAAAGTACTTTATAGTTACTGCTATTTTTTCTGGGTATCCTTGTTTTTTAGTGACCTTGTTATTCAGATGCAAACCCGTCGGTTGTGATTTCCTGTTTAGTGACAGAATGATCTACTTCTTAATGTATTATTCAAATATATCTATCAGAAAATGGAATTCAAGTCAGTCTTATTTAGAAGCCCTATATTGTTGTTGTCTCAATTTCACTGAACAGACTGTACAAAACCTAAAATCTGTTATAAAATACAACAGCCTGTATGCTAAAGTAACTAAACAGATAAATATCCTCTGTCTCCTTTTATTCATATGCATTTTTCCTTTAAAAAAAAGCCCATTTTTAAGTGTTTATGAATTAATAAATGCAAAAAAGTTAACCAGACAGCTTCCACCCTGTGTAACTGAATAATAGTAGTTTTTGTCTTTAGAAAGTAAATCTACTTCTGTAAAAGTAAAAAGTATGGAATGGGAAAACTACTCTGAGTGTTCAAATCTGACTGAAAGCCACTGTCGTAAGTGTAACGGGGTTAAAAAAAGGCGCTTCATTTCCCGCCGCGCCTGTGCTGCAGGAGCGGACGTTCGGCTGCACGGTGTGCGGGAAGGCGTTCAAGCGCTCCTCCACCCTCTCCACCCATCTGCTCATCCACTCGGACACGCGGCCGTATCCCTGCCAGTACTGCGGCAAGAGGTTCCACCAGAAGTCCGACATGAAGAAGCACACCTTCATCCACACAGGTGGGGGTCGGTTCCTGGTTCCAACAGGGCGGCGTCTGGATGTAAACTATTTTCTATGAATGACATCACTCAGTCCAGTTCTAACATACAGTCAATGGTCTGAACTGAAACTAAATTAAAGACGGAAAAAGAAACAAAAATACAAAACATCCACTGTTGCAAAAAGTGACGTTTTTCTGACTATATTTTAATTTGTTCTTTTTTTATTAAATGTTTGTGATTGTTTTGTTTTAATTATTTAACTTTGTACACTTTTAACCTATTTTATTTACATATTTATACTTCCGTTAATCTTTCTGTCACCGTAGGTCCGCATGACGAATTTTGCACTTTTAAAATTAAGTTTATTTATTTATCATTATTTATTTGGAAACAGCTTTAGGTTTATAGGGTTTATAGTCAAGTTTATAATGTGAATATTCCGTTTTACCTATTTACAATGTGTAGGTTTGAGTTTAAAAGTCTTCTAAATTTGGGTTTTTTATTTTCATTCTTGTTGGCTCAGCAGAACCACTTGTTTGCATTTGAGCAAAGCAAATATTTATGAATTATTAGCCCCCTCCCCCCCACAGACACACACACCCTGTTGTTTTCATTGTTAGACATGATTCTATTCCGCAGAGTCGCCCATTTTTGTTGGGAAGTTAGGATCCCCATGAATCTTTCAGGAGCCGGCGTTAGAAACCCGTCTGTGGGACTTTGTGGTTGTTTTTATGAACTCTCTAATCTCCTAATCCGGACTCTAATCTGCTTCTGAACCAGGAGAGAAGCCTCATGTGTGTCGGACATGTGGGAAAGCGTTCAGCCAGAGCTCCAACCTCATCACCCACAGCCGCAAACACAGAGACGACCGGCCCCACAGCTGCCCCCGCTAGGCCAGAACCACCAGCTGGACCAGAACCTCCGGCTGGACCAGAACCACCATCACTAAGACCTCAGCGCCAAGTCTCTGGCCGTTCTGTTAAAAACATTTCTCTCCCTCAGAGACATTACAGTCGTGAAAACATTCATCCTCGTTTGTGTCAAAGCTTTACGTTTATTTAGAAATGTTCAGGAAAATTCTGCTTTAAACACAACAGAATCCATTTTTTCAGCATCTTATTCATGTTCAACTGTTTAAAGGAGATCAGATGTTCTTTGTGGATCCAAAAATGAACCATTAAAAAAAAGAAGCAAAGGGAATTACTCTGCTGCCATCAGCTCTTTACTTTGAGCATCTTCATCACTTCTTCTAACATCTAAAAGTGACTTATGATGGATGGATGTGGAGGTTTTCCATCCGTCTCCAACAACCCTTTTGCTGCTGCCTTCATGCTTTCTAACAACAAAGAAATATTCAAGTCCAAACTATCCATTGTCACAAATGCAAATTAATTCCCAGAAAAGGAATGTGATCAGTTTGACGTTAAAGTGATCGTGGATCTGAAAGAACTGTGATGTTTCTGAGAACACGACACAGATTACAGACAACTTTGGTGTTTTTTCTCATAAATTTACATGTTTTAAAGAAAAAAATGTGAAAGAAAGGAGTCAGAAATTCAACCTACCACTTTTAAAGCGGTAAATATACCACTTTACTCTCATAATTTAACAATTACGACTTTTTCTTAAAATTTCTTAAATTTCTTAAAATTAAATTTCTTAAAAAAATTAACATTTTTTGTTGTAGCTTTTACTGCAGGATATTTTTTTCGGAGCTGTTAGTAGCCGTGGTTCTTGTACCACTGAGCTCTGGCGACAACATCATTGGCGTAATCTTTGCCAGTTGTGTGGGCATCCACGTCGTCGCAGGAGTGCACTCGTCCGTCTCCAGTGTTGTAGGCGGCGATGCCTCCTGGACAGACAAAGACGGATGCGTCACAGGACGAGCCTCCGAAACCCTTGGAGCATCGGCGGTTTGGAACCAACCTTTCAGCTGCTGCTCTTTGGAGCAGTTTGGGAATTTCTTCTCCATCCGATGAATGAAATGAGTGAGGATCCCGGTGGCCTGGGAGAGATGCTCCTCGCTGTCCCACGCTCCCTCAGCCTTGTGTCCACCTCCACGAGGATTGACATCAACCTATGAAAGGTTACGCAGAAATCAGAGGGTGCTGAATGGCGCCACCAACAGGGCGTGAGTTCTGGTGCACCTGCATCAGTCCCCAGCCGTTTCCATGGTCCCCCCAGCCATTCTGCAGGACGTTTCCGGCCCTGGACTCCCTGGAGATGATGCCGGCAATCAGAGCTGGATCAACCCCAAGCCTGTGTCCCACCGCTGTGATCTTGTCCTTATATCTCATCATTCTGCCGGCGTCAGTCTGCGCCATGGCGTGTGATGCACTCACACCTGCCCAGATTTGACAAAATAGACTCTGAAACAGTCGACTGCATTAAACCCATAGGAACAATTCTTGATTCACGCATTTCTGATAACCTCTATCTCATTAGCATGATCCAAACCTTCCTAAAAACCCCATTGGGTAGAACTTGGTCCATGTTTTCTCCCCTGTAGTTCATTGTTATTCCACTGGGGGCAGTAGAAGGGTTTTTCCTGCTCTTCTCAAAATGGCTGGAAACGTTTTACAAATTTTCAAAACGTTTTGGTGAGATTTTCGGGGAAGTATCAGGGAAAAATTAATAATTAATACAAATGAATATATGAGAATAAAGCCGTAAAATGATGAGAAAAGCTTAAAAGGTAATAAGAATAAAATCATAAGTTTATTATTTAAAAAGCCACAATGTGGGTCATGCTTTAAAGAAAAATTGTAAATTTCTAAAAATTCTTAAGTAGATGGAGAGAGGTTATATAGCCGTGGGAGTTTTTCCGAAATGTCTGCAACATAAATTAAAGACGTTGATTTGATTATTGAAAAATTTGAAAAGCTAAATTTGACTCTATTTTCCAAAAGGCATGATTTATTCACCGTAAAATTACAACTTTTGTAGCATTCATTTACGACCTTATTCTTGGAAACTAGAATGTTTTTCTCCTAATTGTAAGACTTTATTATAGGAAAACTTTGACTTATTCTCATAACTTTTATGACTTTATTTTTATTCGTTTATTTTTCTTGTATTATGGGGGCCCTAATACTCTGTCATAGACAATAACTCATGTATTGTTATTTATTATCCTAATTACTGTTTGTTTTAAAGAAATAATGTAAACTTTGCCAATTTTTTCTTTACAATACATTTATACGGTTAGGGACCAGACACACCCGCAAATACGGCGAATACGGAGAATAGAAACTGCGAAATTGAGATGCGAATATGCGGGGCAACACTGAATCAAATGAATATATATCAAATTAGAGACAAGGTGCTGTTTTCTCCTGAACACTCCCTTAATCTAATGTTGTGAGCAAAAACGTAACAAATCATCACTGATGCTGTTTATCTCTTATAGAAAAAACATAATCCACATTTTTTTTGTGGATTTCGCCAGAGGATTTAACAAAACATCTTAATTCTAAATCGTTATATTTTTCTGTCAATGCTTTGCTGTGGTGGGTTTCACAGGGTTAGGAAATGGGCCAAACTGAGCGGCTGTGATCACCTGACACCGTCAGCTTGTCCTGTCGGGCTGTTTGAGCCGAGGCTCCTGTGGTTGAAACATTCCTGATGTCTGCAAACACTGCAAGAGTAAAAAAAAAAGGATAGAGAAGGAATATGAGACAGCCTGCCTTTCAGAATAAAACTCTCTGGGTGCTTTTACTTTAACAAGCTGTCAGCAAACACGTCAACCGTGAACCTGTCAGAATAAAACGAGTTTTTGTGGTTCTAAAGTAAAAATCTGTGAAGAAGGAAAGGCAAAGTTTGAGAGCTACAGTCTGAACAGACAAATAAAATCCCTTTTCAGGACTGAGAGATTGGAGAATGTCTTCAGGGCCTAAAAAGACAAATATTTTAAAAAATATGTTATAATTTCTAAAAAATTTGACAGTTAAAAGGGAAGTAATAAGTCCTGGTTCCTTCTACCGGGTGTCAGGAGGAACCAGGATTTGGAGACAACAAAGAGCCTCTATTTTTTATTCTGCGTGGAGAATTATCTGCATTTGATTCAACTGTTTTAGAGATACGGTATTTCCTTTAATGGTGGAAGCCCAAAGATCCTCATTTTACAACTGAAACTGTTCTAAAGAACCAAAACGTGTGAGGTATTTCTGGAATACTGAGGTTTTGTGTTTGAAAGGAATCTACAAAGTTTCTGTAAATAAACGTGAGTTTCAGCAAACTACTTTTGAATGCAGGAAACTCCGTCTGATAAGTCATTAAGCTCTGAATCAAAGTCTTCTGCAAAAACTTACCCCTTTAGGACAAAAAGAGCTAATAATTCAGCTTTTAACGCCTGAGCTCCGAGGAAACAAACATCATCAGCACCACTGCAAAGGTTCAGTCAAAACATCAAAATAATCCAAAAAAATTAACATACTTTGAGATTCATTTAACAAAAATCTGATCAACAGAAACAACATTTTAGGAGAAAATAAACAATATTTATTTCAAGGTGCTAAATGGTAAACCTCCTTTTTGCCAAACGTCCCACAGCAGCAGTTAAAGGTGTTGGTCTTGGCTTTTCTCTGCGGCTTTTCCTCGTGAACAGAACAGTCACTCACTCTTCCTTCTGGTTTCTTCTGGGTGGAGAAGCTGCTGCGTTCCTGTCGGATGTGTGGAGGAAACTCCTGAGGTGGAGGCCGACCCAACCAGCTTTTATACCTGATTTTTACTTTCGTTTGGAAAAGAGAAAGCAGCTGATTTACAAGAAACACACATAAAAACACATACACACACACCCAGACAGGAAGTGCTGCTGCTCAACTGTTAACCCTTTCCTGTATCTGCTCATCATCCATTCCAGCAGAATCTCTAAAGCAACACATTTAGGAAACATAAATACTCATGAGATCTCTGTTTTGTTCTGCGTATCAATAAAGGTAGACAACCTTTGAATGTGGATTGAAACAGGAAACAGATGTTTAGTGTATTTTATTGGTTTCTGACCGTATAGCATTGGAGCCTAAGAAATTCATATTGATGAACTCAGATTCTGTAGAAAATGTTCTTTCTTGATTTGAACCCGAACAGCTCCAACTCAGACTGGTCTCCGTTAAAGTTTGTTTGGACTTTCAGGAGCTCAGCTTTTAGTTTCAGGTTCTTTTCCAAACTGAAAACAGTCAGAAACATCCCGGTGTAAATGCCTTTTCTGTTTAGAGAGAACAACAGGTTTGTATTTTTTTGGCAGACTCTAATCACGTATCGGAAGGGCAAACCGGATGTCAGTTGGGTGTGGTCATGTAATTTCCTGTTTGGAGGTTTCTAGAGTGTCTCATTCAAGTTGTGCTTAAAATGTCTCATTAGTTGCAACCGAACGCTGAGATGTTTATCCGAACTACCCAGCAAATGCGAAAAAAGATTTGCATCATGAAGTGCGTTGAATTTAATATATAATCTCATATAGAGGCTGTCTGTTAGCAAAAGGCAGATTTGTATTGAGTTGAAGTAAAGCAGGTCTACCATAGAACGTGTACATGTAGTGGAAGTACTTTTTCAGACTAAAGTTTAAGTTTACAATATATGGATTGTATTTAAAAAGAAAACTTCAAGTTTATTGCCTCATTTTTAGTGCAGACCAGGGGTCTTCCACCTGTGTGTTCAGAGCCACGTCTCTCTTTGAAGCCTCCGTTGTGGCTCTTTGGTTGAAGAAAAATTCAAAGTTATTGTAAAATAAAAAGTAGTAAAGTAAAATAAAGTAAAGTAGCTCAAACTTTATTCAACTTGTTCACAAACAGAAGGTATCACAAGTGGAACTTTTGACAGATTTTTCTGCAACGCTTACCACAGAAAATCAGAATTAAACTGTTTAAAGGAGATCAGATGTTCTTCATGGATCCAAAAATGAACCATTTAAAAAAAAAAGCAAAGGGAATTACTCTGCTGCCATCAGCTCTTTACTTTGAGATTCTTCATCACTTCTTATAACATCTAAAAGTGACTTATGATGGATGGATGTGGAGGTTTTCCATCCGTCTCCAACAACCCTTTTGCTGCTGCCTTCATGCTTTTTAACAACAAAGAAATATTCAAGTCCAAACTATCAATTATTGTCACAAATGCAAATCAATTCCCAAAGGAATGTGATCAGTTTGACCTGCTTCTAATGATGATGTCATTCCATAAAAGAAGAACTTGGAGGTTTTTTGCAAACAACAAAGCTCCGACATAGAGTGAGATGATCTTCTAAACTGGGTTTTAATATTGTCATGATTATTATTAAGTGCATGTTCGCATGTAGTTTTTTTTTTTTATACCTTGTGGCCAGTACTTGGCCGAAATGACCCGAAAGAAGGGTTAGGATTAGGTTAATACGTGCTAACAACATTTAGCCGTCCAAGAACTTATACTGGAATAACATCAGCCTTTATTTTGTCTGGACCCGACTGGTAACACAAAAATTCACATGATTGTTTGCACGGTTTCTCAGGATTGTTCCGTCCCAAAGCCGCTCCACTGCTTGGAGATACAAATCTTCCGAGAGACACGGTTCTCCTGAGTCCGGCAGTGTGACGGACTGCGGTCCGAAGCTTCCTCCAAAGCACGCAGTAACAAAGCACCCTCCCCTGCCTGCAAACACGCAGCTACGACTGAGTCCAGCTGCTCTGCTCAGAGGCATGCACAGGTCCAACTAAATCTGGTCTGTGTTAAAGTCAGTGTTTATTTGAACTTTCAGGAGCTCAGCTTTTAGTTTCAGTTTCCAGTCCAAACTGGAAAAAAACAAACTGAAAGCAAACAAAAAAGTTCTTCCCATGGTTTGCTTGAATGTTGGGGGAAATCCACAAAGAGCCAAACTCTTCTGGGAAACTGCAAGATTTCAGGAAACGTCTCTCTTGAAGGAAAGATTTTCTACTTTGTGCTAAAACCCTCATTAGTAGCACAGAGGTCAGACGGTTTTTGTAGTTGATGAGTTGGTGTAGAAAAATAAGCTGCGAAAATAACTAATATTTTATTATTTTTTTAAAGCGTTCTTTAGTGTGGTAATATTTTATTATATACATGGATGTAGTTTACTATAAGGCTTAAGAAAAACAGGATATAGACCCTTTAAGAACATGATGACGCGATAAGACACATATTGGTTCATGAAATTCCAAAATCACAGCCAAAATACTGAATTCCTTTGTTTTGGTTTTCATAATTTAGTTTATGATTGATTAAAGAAAAATACTGTTTAAGGAGCCGACATGGTATTCATTAAAACATACCATCAAACCCACTGAGAAACACTGGATCAGCTTCTAGCAAACCTGATAAACCGAAATGTTCAAGATTTTCACTGCCTCAAGAAAAATAAGCAATCTGCAGAAATTACTAATCTTCCCTAAAGTGGCAGTTTTATTTTCATTTAGTGAGTAAACTGGGACACAGCCTGCAGTTTACTGCAGGTAAGTTAGAAACTATGGATAAGAAAACTCAACAGTTTTCGTAAACAGCGATTGTATCCTGATGAAACTCCACGTAGTTTTATGAGATTCTCAAACCGGCAGAGAGAGTTCTGTTATTCCCGGAAATGTTCCCAGGTTTTAATTTCTCCAAAGAAGGCGTCACCCGGACAGGTGGTGTAGTTCACCACCTGTCTGTGGCCCTGGATGGAGAAGTTAGCCGCCAATGCCCCTCCATCAACAGCGCACTGCGCAAGTCGGTCGCGCAGCAGGCGCGTGGCGTGGCGGGAAGGCAGCGAGGCCGTGTAGTTCCCGATGACCGCCACACCATAGCCGATGCTGTTGTGTCCTCTGGTGTGGGTGCCGCGGTAGGTCCAACCCCGCCCTTCATAAATATATCCATCAGAACCCACCACGAAGCTGGAGGTGGGGGCAGAGACAGAACAGCACTCGTTATTTACCCGCTGATAAGGCCTTCGGGAAGGAACAAGAACAATTTAACAAAAGCTGTCAATTCAAACACGTAACTGTTTCATATGTAAAGTAATGCTAGAAGACAGCAAAATAAACTGAGATTAATAATTCAATCTAAAAAAAGCGTGACTTCATAGCGTGACCCCCCCCCTCCCCCGGCATTCCAAACAGGAAGTACCCACTGGCTCCAAGACGCCAAAATCCTGTCGACTTCTACAGAGAAATAAATGGCTGTTGCTCAGTTGGCCAAGCAGTTGGTTAAGGGTGGGACTGGCAACTTGGAAATCAGGGTTCAATTCCCAGGATGCACAAATCTAGGTTTTCCCTGTGCCAGTCCCCAGCCCACATCCACCATAAAAATCCCTGCCACCTCAGCAAATCAGTGACAAAAGGTGAACAGCAACTCTAAAACCTGTTTTTGTTGATCACCCTTTTCATGGTATTTTTACTCTAGTTCTAGTTATTCAAGTTGACCAATCAGATGTCTAATTAAAAGTGGGTGGAGCCTGCTGACCCCCACATCCAACGTTCAAAATGTTAGACTGATTTTGTGTAGCCTGCTTTCAAGTGGTAGAGGTGTGACCGTCCAAGAAGCTCACTATAGATTGATTCACTGACGACGTCTGGCTCCAACATGGCAACATTTGTAAAAATTGCAACTGAGTTGACTTATTTTGGTTGGTGATCGTAGTAAAAGGTTTTCTATGGATGACGTCACACTCAGTCCAGTTCTCGTAGACCGTCAATGGTGTGAATGAATCTGCCATCTTCATCCATCCATCCATTTTCTAAACCTGTTGTGTCCCTTTCGGGGTCACGGGGGCTGCCAGAGCCTAACCCGGCTACTCTTGGTCACCAGGTCACCAGTCTGTCGCAGGTCCGCCATCTTTCTTTGCGAATTTAAAGTAGCCTGTTAATACCAAATTTAGCATTTCTTTAGATAACCACCAGAGGCTGGTTTTAGGAGGGAGCAAATGTCACCAAGGATGGGTGTATATCAGCTTTGTGATGTCAACAAATCAAAATCCAAATGATTTATTAGATTGTATCTGTTTTGGGAAAATGAAGCACGAGGTGACATACGGCTCTTCCTTTTCTGAAGATGAATCCAGTCTTGAATTTTCCATAAGAAGACCTCATGTTGGGCCAAGACACGGGCTACAGTTTATAAATCTGCCCTGTTGTATTGCTGCAGCCTCACTACCTGTAGTGGTCAGTCTACAACTCAAACACTGGACTCTGGAACCACCAACTGGTTTCTAACCACACGTGAAATGCGATCAAACCGTTTATGAGTCGCAACGTTAGAGCAGAGAAGCATGAATCAAAAATCAAGTCAGAAAGACAAAGGAAATTTAGAACTTAGAACAGTTAAAAAAAATACCTGTTCACCACCAGGCTTTTCTCGTTTTCTCAAAAATGGTTTAATCCAGCTCCATCTAATTTAGGTGTTTGGTTTGAAGGTGGCTCACCTGTATCCAATGTCGTCCCAGCCCCGGTCCTCTTGGTGAAAACGCTGCATTGACCTCATGTCTCGTGAGCAGTTTGGAAAGGACAAACAGGGCGATGAGGGCAGATAGGTGTGGTGAATGTAAAGATACTGGAGGGGGAGCGAAAGTGGGACTGGTGTCCCCTGCTGTGGTTTGGCTCCCCACTGACAGCGAGGGATGATCTGAGGACAGTCTGTCGGTGGGAAAAGTCACCGGTTAGAAAACTAACCATCACACCCAAATCACAGATACAACAACAGGCTGATACAAGACGGCAGGCTCTTTCATTCTGCCTCAAAACGTCCCAACTGTGTTTGCTGTTTCTTTTAATGAATCAGCCGACCAATGTTGGGTACCAATATACAATTTCAGGCAGTGTGTGAATCTCTGTTACGGCGCATCAAACTGCTCTATCCTGTCTGAGGACTGTCGGTTCATCCTTTAGTTGCAGCACAAGCAACAACAATATTTTAAGGTCAATGACTGTAGAGAGAAAAGGTTCATGTTTTTCTACGGGCGACAGGTCATAGTGAATACTAATGCAGCATGTAAGGATACGTCGGGTTGAAATAGGTCAGACGCAGGCGTGTCATTTGGATTTTTCTTTTTCAAACCCAACCCTTTATGGGTCAACCCCCTGTATGGGTGCAGCAGCTTTGTCCGTAGAGGTTCATAGAGAGGAGTGGCTGCATCTTAAGGGGAGCACAGGTGTGCTTTACAGGAAAATGTAGGGTTCAGGCTTGCACGGCCTTAACCCTTGTGCTATCTTATGGGATCCAGATGACCCCACCTTTACAGTGACGTGTTCTCCCTACCATGACAAAGGTGGATAAAGGTGGAAAGATTTCATGTAATCCATGGACACCAGTGAAGATCACATAATCATTGAAGAAAAGAGATTCAGCGCACTGTCTAGTGGGTCTAGATGACCCAACTCCCAACATTAACACGCCTTGGCTAGCACAAGGGTAAAGGGACGTAAAATGGAACGTACCATGGTCGTGCATCTGGTAAGCGTATCGTGAAGTATTCGTAAGGCTAATGGAAATTGATGTACCGGTAATGTTGTTGTCCTTGTTGACCACACGCAAATGTGGCACGCACGAGGTGTACACGTGATATGTAAGACGCCATAGAAAGCCCATTACATGTCCACCCAAACTATACTTTGATTGTCTCATTTGTAACAGTTGGGCTGCATGCTAGGAGCGCGCATTTACCACATGAACAGCACTAACGGACTCTGTGCACAGTTCACCATAAATTACCCATACATGTCGTATAAGTGTTCGTTATGACCTGTCGCCTGCAGCATGCACGTATGAAGAAAAAAAGGGGTTAAGGACCTCGATATTTCAGCTTTGACCCCTTATTCTTCTGCAGACAGCCCATATCCACCTGTAACGGCAGTTAGGACGAAAGCACAAAATCATGATGTGCAGTCGTAAGTCTTTACTTTAGAATAAAAGCTTTTTTGGGGCGAGTTCTCTTCATTATTCCACTTAAAAGCTGTCCATGGATAATTGTCAGATATGAATTAAACTGAGCTTTGACATCATTTATTGTAAATAAATAAAATTCCAAAGTTTGTAATCTTATCCTGGAGTTCTGTTGGTTCTAGCTCACCCCAGTACTTGTGTACAAACTCCTGCAGACCATCCTTCACCGCCTTTCCCACTCCGGTGTCCAGAGCAATCCATTCTGTCTTCTCCAGCTTCCAGACCAAAGCCAGCGTCTCCATCACAGTGATGTGAAGGTCAGACGACTCCAGCAGGGACTTTGAAAGCTCCCGTCTCTTTGGGCTGATGTGGGTAGCTACAGCATCGAGACCCTGTTCCTGCAGAGTGAAAAAGTAGAACCCCTTCAGGATTTCACTCAGGGCCCGTGTCTGTTCAGGTGCTGCCGGGCTGTTCAGGTCCATGCCCAGTATCAGGCCGTCCATGCCCCCGTTGATGATCGCGTCTGTGGCCAGTGTCGCGTGCCGAGACAGCTTGTAGACTTTGGGGCGCTCCACGTCATCCCAGCACCCGTTGGGCCCCAAACGAACAGATGCAGGAAAGTCCTGTAAGCTTAGGAACGTGAGGCCCAGCCTCCTGCCGAGGGTGATGGGGAAGATCCCCACGGGTGAGCCCCCCTCCACCTTTGCTTTCAGTCCCAACTCAATCCCTAAGAGCAAAGGTGCAAGTGCCACCGTGGTGCCGTCGGGAGCGAGGACCACGCCCCGCTCCTCTCCACGGTCGGTCACAATGTGGTGGATGGCCTTATCAAAGAAGCTGAAGGACGATGCGTTCAGAATGGCCTTCTCCAGAACGTCTGAGCCGCTGAAATTGTACGACTCGCCCAGGAAATGGGTGGTCATCACGTCATCGTGACCGGCGGTTTTCCGCAAGGCTCTGAGTAGATCCAGGGGGGACAGACCGGGGGTGGAGTCCTCCACCTCGCGAACAGCCTCTATGAAGCTCTCCATGTTACGCAAGTGGGCCCCTGAAAGTGTGTTGGTTAAAAACATAAGGCATGCTGGGTAAAGATCTGAAAAAATGGTATTTAATCTAATGGTTCCTAAACAAATGGATCCAAAATGTATTCAGTTCATATATATGGCAATTAATCAAGAATAAAATTCTAAATGAAGATACATCCAAGTAAAATTAATTTATACCCCATTTTAGATGTAAAAAAGTCCAGACTGGACTGATGAGTTTTTAGGAATAGTCATTAAGAACAATTTGAACAAAACACTGCTGTAGGGAATCGACTCGCACCCCGATAATCTGTTAAAACAGAATCAGATCAAAACAATTGAGCTGCTCTCTTCAGTTTAGAGAAATTTGATAAACAAGTAAAGGTCAACAGAGCAGGAAAAGTCCATTAAGGTCCCACTCCCGTGTTTTCAAAGCGTTCCCAGTGGTCTTTTAAGTACGATGATGCCGTTTTTAGCCAATATCTAAAAACCTGTGTTGATTTCTAGGACATAGTTTCTTAAACCCACTAGCTTACAGCCCCCTCACACCTCACACAGCTATCCGGCCGTACAGCTTTGAGCCAGATTCCAGCTCAGACCGGGAAAACAACGATATTCATGGATCTAGTCGCCTAATCGTGGATGCATTGGAATGGGGCGGAGCAGGAAGCCCGTGGCTCCGCCCACTGTAGTTTTCTACATCACAAATGCAATCTTTTTCTATTTTTTTTATTTACAAAGATCTGAATAAAGAAATACTCAGAAATGCAATTTTGATCTCACTTACTTTTCATCAGAGTGGGTCTTTAAATCTTGCAGGATTCACAGCCTGCAGTTTTTTTCCTGCACATGTATCTGTGTGTAAACTGGTTTTTGAATTCCTTTTTTGCATTCTGACCTCAGGTCTAAACTTCCTGCCCTCTGCAGTTTTTTGTTTGTCTAATAAATTCTCCCGCTCCTGATTTATCCGTCGTTCACTTCCACAACACCAGACAACAATCTGATCTGCCTAAAAAGGCTGAGCACTGAAAAGTTGAAGCTAACTAATGACTTAAAAGACGACGACACGTCAGAAAAACAGTGAATAAAATACAAATAAGTCTGAAAAGCAGTTGAGGGAACTGACCTGTGGGTCTGCTGCACACAGCTGAGAAGTGGAACAAAATCACAACAAAGCACGCCGGTACAAATGGAGTCATGTTACATCCAGTTAAAGTTCAAATTTATCTGCAATAAAAAGTCAGGATAGTAACTAAAGGGAATGTTTTGTCCTCCTCAGTGTAACGTCCAACAAGCAGAGCTGTCCAGATTTGTTTTGTGTAGGTGAACGTCTGCAGCCTTCTGTTCCAACAGGACGAGTACTCTTTGTACACTAATATTGATTTATCCAAAAGTTCCTGTGTGTAGTTTGCACCCCAGGTTGTTTAGGAGGTTCTGATTTTAAAAAATCCTTTCTCTCTTATAAAACTCCAATCGAACCTGAAGATACAAGGAGTGACAATTATTTTTATTTGCCATCTGGTTTTATTAACGTATTTGTTGTTTACGCTGCGATGTCAGAAACTTCAGTCACTGATAAACTCATTAACAATTAACCAATAACAGATTTTGTCAGAAAGCAGTGAGAGGGATCAGGAACGGGTTTACTTTAGTCTGTTTCATCAAAGAATCAATAACCTGAAAGTAAAAAAACACAGAAAAAGCAATAAAAAGAAAGCTAACTAAAAAGTTGTAGTTTTAAGGGATAGAAATGTATAGCGGCTTTATGTTGATATAATATTTTAGAGCATCGAACAACCTTTGGAAATTTGTTGTTTTTAACTTTGGTGACAGTTCATAACAGAACTTTTTTGCAGTGACGACAGAGGACAGAAAAACGACTTTTCAGCCGAGACATGTTTTCTATTTCTACTACTTTTTCTGTGACTTTTATTTTGAAACCATATTTCCCAGCTGTATTTATTTATTTTTTATTTGCAACTCCACAAACAGCATGCTTGCAATGTATGTGCGCCCCAGTAGGTGGCACCCTACTCCACTGTCCTGGAACCACAGAAAAAAGTAGCTCAACAACTTTGGAGTCTTTGCTCAGAAGGTGTTTCTATGTGCCGAGCCTCCAGGATCACCAAGAACAGGATCTGGCTGCCATCAGCTGGGATTACATCAAACTATGAGATTGTTATTTTGAAAAATGTGGGGAAAACGACTTCACATTAACTTGTTTTTATATGATGAACACGTGAGACAAACTGAAACGTCTCGACCTTCACACAAAGTCCACCTTCCATACTCCCTTTATCTACATGGATGCCTTCAAATAAAAGCATTTTTTAATTTTCTGCCTTGTTCAAATAAAGTTATTTTTTGGGCAAATCCCCAGGTGTGATTTTTGTGTGTGTGGGGAAGCCCATCGAGTCGACTGTTGTTGTGAATTTGGGATATATAAATAAAATTGAATTGAATTGAATTGGGGGGAGGGGTTTGCACTTTTTTGTGTGATGCTGAGGTTTAATATTTTATCTAGTTTTTTATAAGTGAAAATAGTGAATTATCCACAGAAACTACCCCCAAAAAAAGCAGCTTCTACTGTCCGTCACATCCGTCAGCTTGTTATGTTCAAACCAAACTCTTTTTCCTAAACAAAAATTGACTCACTTAGGGCGAAAAATATTGTTTCCATTTACAAAAGTGCTAAACATGTGAAACAAAAAGTTGAGAAATAATGGAGAGCTGATGAGTCATGATTGAAGAAAAAGGATGGAGGCGTTTCTGAATAAAACAACTCTTGGATGACAAAGTCTCTTTTTGAATCAATTGCTGATTTGGGATCAATTCAATTGATCCTCAGAGATGCAGAGGCGCCTCCAGAAATGTTTCATGGGGGGTGGCCGGTATAGGGGGCCATTTTAAATCTTGGGGTGGCACACAAAAACCATGAGCTATATTTTTTAAAATAATTCTACTAAACGTAGTAAAAGAGCCTTTAGAAAACTAACAGAAAGTTAAATGCCTACTGATAAATATTGATTTATTGTGTTTATATTTAATGCTTAGGTGTTTCTGCTTGGGGTGTTCGGCTCTTAACTGGGAGGCATCTATAATGAACAAAAGTCAGTTGTTCTGAAATAATAATAATAATACCATTCCATGGTAATTATTTATTATATCTGTAGACATTTCAATTCAGACTAATAAACATGAAACAGTTTTATTATTAGGGAACAGGTGGAGCCCCTTTTGCTGAGTTCTGTTTCTCTGACCAATGATGCTGACTGTCCCTCGTCTGATGTTTGTCTTCCTCATCATCTTCTGTCATTCATGCTGGCTGTGGATCATGCTGCTCTGTCTCATCTTCCTCCTCCTCCTCACTACTCCTCTGTTGCTCCCCTACCATCTCTTTAGCTCCTTCTGCTGTACTTTTCTTCTTAAGATAAGAATATATGTAGACTTTTCTTCATTCTCTGAAAATTGACATACACAAGCATCGATGCCTTTAGGTAACTCTGTCCAAATAGGTTAAACACACATCAAAATGTTGTGGTAACACAACACACCAGTCCTCAAATAGTGCCATGAAATGCGAGGGGCGTGTGACGGGGGGACACATCCATTTTTTCAGTACTAATAAAATGTCATTGAACATTCACCACCGCTGATGATGTGGCGTATTTGCAACTGTATTGTATTTGTGCACAATACAGATCAGGTGATATAAAAAGGTTGTTAAAAGACACCACAGAAAATATTCAACAGGTGTGAAAAGAAATGTTGTGTTTTGGGATGTGTGTGTGTGTTGGGGGGGGGGGGGGGGCATACACGCCTGGTCAGTCGCCGTTTTGGAGTTGAAGAAAAAGTAATACAGAAAGTTCCTCTTGAAGAACTGAGACTGGTCCTTTTTTTTAACCCGCTCTGGAGGCTCTGAGGGTTCGAACGCGGAAGTGAACCCCAAAGGAAGATCAGCCTCGCCGTCTTGTTCTGTTCTGCATCCAGCGGCTCGTCTTTAACCATCGATGTCTGCGCACACGCACAGCAGGGAGGGAGGGGGTGTGGGCCGGTTTAAGTGATCAGATCGACTTGGCGCCTGCAGGCTGTGCATTTGGGATGAAATGCATAACTGATGGTGCCACAGTCTACAGTGGCTGGTGGGGTGGCCGTGTTGGCGCCACCGCAGAGATGGTCTTTATGTGCAGTTCTGAGCTATAAAACCTGCTGCATTTGGATCCAGCTGTCTGCCTGTTTTTGGTGACAAAGAAAAAAGTCTTAGTTCATTAGCCTGCCCCTTAAAAAAAATCAATACATTTTCAGCACACCAAATAATTTTAGTTTAACAGTCTTAGTCATGTTACACACCTATTTGTGTTCCTAAATCAATGTATTTTGTTCGTTTCATTTAAAGATGATTACCGCAAATTCCATAGCTGTAACTAAAGTTAGATTGTGGTTTTTATTTTTATTGTTTTTTATGTTCTTATTTTATAAAACACCCGGATATTCTGAAAATTAAAATTAAAGTAAAAAAGTTAAGTAACGACTCCCTTTCTACCTCAAAAAGTGGGAGCTCTGAACTCCTTTTCAAAGTCACGCCTCCTCTAATCCATGAGTCACGTGGTCACGTGTTTGGGTCACATGACCGGTGCGCTGAACTGAGTCTGCGCAGACAGCGGTAGGAAGCCGCTTCTCCTCTGGACCCTGTTCTTGTTGCTTCTCAGAGAAACCGACAGTTTCATTAGCCGTAGTCGACTAATTATCATTTTATTTACATTTTTTATGTTTCCAAGTGCCTCTAAAACTCTTCATTTCCCTCATGGATGTAACGAGACGAAACGACTCTCCAGGTAAAGTCCTTTAAAGTTTAAGTTTAAACAGAAAGTTCGCTTAATTTTATTCTACAATTTTAAACACGCAGTTTGGGGTTTTTTGAGCTTTTTTAAAAATGTTTTTCTATGTGGTTTGGAGTACAGCAAAGTGCTGAGAAGACATCCTCGTGTTTCTGTGGTTCTTACTTGTCATAAGCGGCTGCGGTGCAGCAGAAACCTGGTGGTAAACAGCAGTTTTTTACCCCCCCAACATGCCCGTCAGCATCTGCCCTCACAAGCACGTGACACAAGAAAACGGCCACAAAACTGCAACAGCAAACACACCTCAGCTTATGTTTGTAATGACACATGTCTGGAAATGCTGTGGCTCATCAGATCAGTGAATTTAGTTGTTGTTTGTTTTTATAAATCATTTTAACTTTGTGGCAGAAAATCCAGAGCGAAATTCATCTCATCCTGGCTGGTTTGCATTCTGGAGCTCCTTGTTTGTTCTGCTGTTTTCATGGAGATTTACTGCACCGAATCCAACAAGGATTCATCGAAAGCAGGCATGTCCAAAGTCTGGCCCACCGGCCCCCAGGCTCCTACAATAAATAACATTCGGGCCCCCGGCACTTTCTAAAAAACGCTACAATTTCTTGGTTGCGGTTGGCTAAATTACGTTTGACGCGTTGTAAACCTTTGGCATCACTATTGTGCGACATTTTCTCGACATTTCTAGAATGAGGGCTGTAAATAAAACGGGAATGTTGACGGCGAGGGCCGCTGCTTCCAGGACGAGTGGAAACTGTCACATTTTTTGCAGTGAAATGTCAAACAACATGAAAAACTAGACTGGCTGTTTTCACAGAGTTCAGTACCAAGAGGCTCTGGAAGGAACGGGTGAAAAAGGGACAGATTGACAATAATCTCATTTTGATGTGCTTGTTTTCTATGCGCAGAAAGGCAAAGTATACGCCGCTGCTCTAAAATGTTCATGACCCTCCCGGGTTTCCAGGTGTTTTGGGATCACAGTAGGTAATCCTGTGACTACCACAGATCTGTTATAAAAGTAGATTTTCAGAGGATTCAGGCTTCTTTTTCGTTCTGTTTTCTTATATTCTTTTGGTGTTTGATTCTCTCGGTTGCTATGATGAACTTTACTGAAGGAAAAACTGAAACCCCTTAGCTGTAAGTTTGAGTTACATCATGTCTGACGTTTTAAAAATTTAGTATTCAAACAAACTTGTCAATAAACTTGTTTTTTTTTTTAACTTTGCATCCTTGTTTTGACGTCGGCGTTGAGGAAACGGACTGAGATGATGGCCGATGGGATGGCAAACGCTGTTCGGGTCTTTGCACCTGTCGTGAAGCACAAACACCTGTGCTGCAAACACTCCAAGCACCGCCTCATTCCTGCAGAGCATCGCTGTCATCTGCTTATCGGCTCTGCGTTCGAGACATTTCTCGCGGCTTCGGTCTCCGTCGAAGCTCCGTCTGTGGGTGGCCTTCTCCCGCCGACGGCCAGACTCGATCCAGGAGCCGATAAGAGCTTGTTGACAGATCGCCGCGCCGGATTAAAGCAGTGAAATCAGTGGATCTGCCAGCACGCCACAGGTGACGGCGAACCAGAAGAGCCGGATATTTGCATCATTTCAGTCGTCTTGAGTGACTTTATCTCCAAAGGGTGAAAAGCGGGCGGCTTGTGCCCACTTTTGTTTACCTGATGGCTGCTGGCTGTCTGCAGGAAATCCTGTAAGTGGTTGGATTCCTGAGGATTCCTGAAGGCGTCATCACCTCCTAAAGAAGCTGTCAGATACGTTTGTTTGACCCCCTGGGGTCATTCAGTCGCTGTTTAAACTCCGTCAGAAGACGAGGGGCAGTCCGTGAAGCATCCAGAAGAGTTCGTCCCATTGACTCAATCCTTTGAATCTCTCCCATCAGTTTGAAGTTGTCTCCAAACTCAGCAGACGGCTGGAACGGTCTGAGATAGGAGGCATGAGGGGTGAAAGGAGAAGCGGTGCCTGCAGGAACGACCTTTTGTTCTCGGGTTTTTTTTAGAGCTGCAGGGTCTTTAGCAGCACCTGACCTTCACCCCTCCTGCAGTAGATGAGTTCATCACACAGAAACGCTGAACAGGACACTTTCAGATGAGTTTACCTTCTGTTAGCACGTTTGGTGTCACAGATTGTTACTTATTTTAGCCGTTATCCCATCACAGTCAAACTCTGCAGACGTCTCCGAGCCTTGAACTTTCATCTTGTTTTCTTTGGGCTGATGGATTTTGCTTACTTATGCCTTTGTCTTGCTTTTCTTTCTCTCACTTCTCGTTTGACTCGGCTGCCCGTTTCCTCCGCTGACTGGTTGTGTTTGAGCTCAGCTTGATCTGCTGACTTTTGTGGATCTTCTCTGGTGTCCAAATTCACTAAGGCTCGCAGACTTTTCCCGGCCCCGTTCCGGGTTTGTATCCAAGGCTGCAGGCGGATTTCCGAGGACCTAAAAAATCCGAATGAAGGCGTTCTTTGTTCCTTAAAGCAGAACCATGTGACGAGCATTGGGATGAAGAGCTGGTTTGGTGTGAGGAGTTGGCTGAAGGTCCATCAGCTCCCCGATGCTTTGGAAATCTTCACTTCCATTTCATTTAACGGCTCGTGCGTCGCGATGTTTTCTCTGTTCTCTTGTGAGCCTGCAGACGTTTTTGCTCTCAGTCAGACCAAACCTCTTAGAGATTTCTGCTCTGAGATCTCAAGAATCCCTCTTGCTCCTGCAGATATTTTCTTTAACGTCAGGAGTTGTTTGCTCGACAGAACCTTCAGGAAAATGAATTTCCTTTTCTCTGTGTGGTCAGGAGGGTTCTTCACGATTGTTGGAAGTGTTAGAAACATCCTGTTGATGAATTTATTTTTTTATTTTGCTCATAAGCTGCATATTTACACCAGGAAGTGTGGGTTCTCTGCAGCCCATCATACACGAGGAGTTTCATTCCTGCTGGCATAGCAGACGTCCAAAAATCCAGTGTTGCCGATCTGCTCAGAGGTCTTTTTTTTCCTCCTTACTTTTGTCGTTAAAGATCCGCCTGCGGCTGCATAAACATATAATGCGTTGCATTTTCTCTCCCCTCCAGCGCAGACAAAACCTCTGGCAGTAGCTGCTTTGCTCTTTGTTTTTATTTTTAAGTCTTTTGCAATTTTCTTCTGTAGCTGCAGACCTGAAACAATAAAAAAAAATGTAATCAGTCTTAGTGGCTGGACACTCAGACTGGGGGGAGAAACTTTATTTGTTTTATCAGCTTTTTCAGCTCTATGGATGGATGGATGGATGTGTCTGGTGTGTTTTATTTTTTTCAAAATTCCCTTTTTTAATGTTTCTTTTTGCAGAACGTGAGTAAAAACAGTTGTTCTCCGCCATCTTTTTGACACTAGCAGCTTTGATCACCAGCAGGCCTCTGCATTGATCCTTATTGATCCGCAGCAGACCGAGACTCTGGAAGAGCTCGGTCATGTGGAGGAGAAAGGTCACACGGTCCTATCGGGGCGTCCGTTCATCATCTGACCTCACTCTGCCCTCGTCAGGGTCACGGGTTTGCAGGAGTCTGATCCTGCTGCCTTTGAAGGCAGGAACCCCCCCCCCAGGACAAGTCACCAGACCCTCACAGAGCCTGAACCCCCCCCCCCCTGCTGTTGTGAGGCATTGCCACCAAAAACCACCAAATGTTCTGGTTTTTGGTTCACCAAATGAATACAAAGAGTGGAGATGCTTCTGATTGTCATAAACATTTTTTTGACTTTGGGGTTTACAGAAATGTATTTCTGGTTTCACAGCATCATTGAGACAGAAAAGCTCCTTTCTGCCTTGTCAGTTTTCTTTTATTGATTATTCAAAAACAAGTTTGTTTTTTTTTTTCAAACTTAGAAGAAGAGCAAAAAGAAACCAAACATTTGTGTTTGTCTTCTTCTTCTTCTTCTTGTCCCAGCAGAGCAGGAAGGGCCGCCGCCCGCCACGACAAACTACGGCTCCACAGGGGGCAGCGGCGAGCACCAGCATCCCAACAACCACCACGGCTGTAACCATAGCAACCACAGCTTTCCCACGACGACGACCGGGGACTGGGTCACGGCGGACGAGGAGGAGGAGGCCCTCCGCAGGAAGCTGAAGTATTTCTTCATGAGCCCGTGTGATAAATATCACGCCAAGGGCCGCAAGCCGTTCAAACTGATCCTGCAGCTGCTGAAGATCATCATCGTCACCGCTCAGGTACGCGCAGACGGGCACGCCATCCTGATTCAGGTCTGACCTCAGAGTTCCCAAAGAACTAAGCAAAAGTACTCATTATATACAAGTATACACACATGTAAGTATAATGTACCGGTGCAGAATAATGACTGAACTCCGCCCCCCACTGCCACCAATTCTGCAGTCAGAGCAGAAGGAGCGAGCCTCACCTTGAGACAACAACCTGCTTCCATCACGACGTCCTCCCTCCTCTTCCTCTCTCCTCTGAATGTGTTGCTTCAGCAAAGTTTGCTTAGTGAGCGAAAGGATTGTTGCTGCTTTTCTGAACTCTCTGAACAGAAAAGTTCTCATCGTTCTGGTGGTTATGAGGCAAAAAAAACACTGATGGAAGATGTTCAGGAAACACGTCCAGCAGCTTTTTTTGGGGCTTCTTCTTTTCAGCAGGAATTAGATCTTTCTCATAAAAATGTCCAGCTCAGATCCACGTGTCCCTCTGCTGTGAGTCTCTGGTTTAAGCAAAATAAAAGTTTCTCATTTCAAATAGTCACTGTAAAGAAAAAGAAAAAACAAAGTAAAGTAAACAAACTTTATTCAGCTGGTTCACAAACAGTGGAAAGACGGTGAAACTTAAACATTTTGACAGAAACCATCAGTCAACTATAAGCACAACTAGAATGTTGTCAGTTTTCTACTTTTGAACAGTCGAGGATTTTAAGTGGAAAAAATACAGTAGGGGTCACTTAATTAGCTCTGATTTGATTTTAGTTTGTTAGATTTACACATTTCTGACTGAGATGCATCACAAACGGCAAAATAAACTTGTTTTTTTTACATCACTGCTGACGTTATGCTGTACTAATACTACACTGGCTGCATTCACATGACGCTGTGTGACACAGGAAGTCTTTTATTTTGAAAGGATAGTTTTGAACCATTTCATGTTTTGAAAAAAAAAAAAAGGTAATTTTCTCTCAAGAGTTTATTTCATAATCGTAACAATAACATAAATTCAAAACAGTTATTTTTCTAAAAAGGTAAAGTTTGGCGTTTCGGCTCCTTCTGGGTCGCGGTCGGGGGACAAATCGACCCGTACGGCTCCTGAGGTGTTGAAGGTTGCAGACCGCTGCTCAGCCTAGATGTTGGTTTCCGCCCCGGCGTGTTCTGATGACCGTCGGCCCGGATGCACACTGACAGGCTCTGTTTCTCTCCCCCCTCTGCCACAGTTGGTGCTGTTTGGCCTCAGTAACCAGGTGGTGGTCACCTTTAAGGAGGAGAACACCATGACCTTCAAGCACCTGTTCCTCAAAGACTACGACGACGCCACAGGCGACTCCTTCGCCGTTTACACCCAGCAGGACGTCTACGACCACATCTTCCATGTAGTGGAGAAGGTGAGCCGATGCAAACATAGTTATTTAGTTTTTCTGTTAAATATATGACATAAACATCCACAGACAGTCTATTCCTGTGATATAAACAATGAAATAACTTAAAGCTATGAAAATAAGTCCATGTAAATAACAGTTTTTGTCTGCTTAGTTAAGGTAGACACTTCAAAATGGATTAAAAAAAAGATAAAAGTACGAGCCGAAGGAGGTTTCTGGCTTTTTTCTCTGCTCCAGAGGGTTTCAAATTGCTGAAATATTTTGTTTTCTGATCATGTAAGATGTCAGAAGTCAGGCAGGCTCTTCTTGTTGTCAGGCATTCCAAGCACGAGCTCAAAAGGACCTTCAGGAATTTTCTTCAGACTCACTTTAGGAAAAACACATTTCCCTACACTTTTTTTTTAAACAATTCTTTTAAGATGCCTTCAATAAAAGAAACACTTTCTCTAAAGTCAGATTAAGTGATCAGATTACCTGTGAGGAAGGTAGAGCACCGTTTAATCTCATCCAATCCCGTCTCTCCTCTAGTATCTGACCTTACCGGAGACCACGGTCGGGCGCTACGCGTACGTCTACGACGTTGGCGTGAACGGCAGCGCCCTCTCCCTCTGCCAGCAGTACTACAAGAGGGGTCGGATCGACCCGGCCAACGACACCTTCAGCATCGACCCTCAGATCAAAACAGGTACACAACTGTGTCACCGTTGTTCGTCTGCAAGAGCATCAAAACCCTTTTTTTTTTTTTCTTCGTCTGCTCATGATCCGCGACGATTTGAATAAAGGAAAACTCAGAAACGTAAATTTCAACTGAATTTTTTTTAGACGGATCATCAGAAAAATGCCACAAGTACGTTTTAAAAAACGCCATTTTTCATCAGAGTGGGTCTGTAAGAATCACCTAAACAAGTGTCTACTAGTATGTCAACCACAACGAGGGCTTTAAGCTTTAAACCTTTCAGAATGAAACCTTAAAAATCTTTCCATAGAGATCATCTTTTTAGTGCTGTTTTAAACTTATATCAATATTGGGGCTTTAGCTGGACTATTTTAAATGGGTTTATTTGTACTTTTTTCTAAAAAAGTAAACATTTGATCTGTTTTTTGTCCAAATTCATCATTCTGACGAATCAAACTGATGTTATTTTAGGGCCCACTTGTCGTTTTTAGGATTCAGATTCCGTATTTTCTCCTTTTTGATTTCGGTTTCTCCATTATTTTAAAAAACCGTTAAGTATTTTTCTTGGAAAGGGTTCCGTTTTCTCCTTTTTTCCCTTTTACAAGTTTGAAAATTGAAGTGAAGTAGAAAGATGTTGGGCGGATAATGAGTGAAACGTCCCGTGGATGTGTCTTCGCATCACTTCGGGATTCCTGCACACTAATGAGGCATCACATGCTTGGAGTGATGCTGTAATCCATTCGTGTCCTAGCTTACATGATAGCTTACATGGGTTTCTGAGGAGAGCTTTGAAGATTTCCTTCATTTAAACGTCTTTTGCTAGAGTTTAGTTTGTGCCTCTCCAGAATTTTTGGACTTCCTCGTGCGATTGGTTCTGCTTTTACCAGCCGGAGAAGGAAACGGCGCCCAGACACAATGAAAGAATCTTAACCTTGAATCTGATGCATTTAAAGTAACCCACTGTTAACTGGTTCAACGATGCGTTTGTGCAGAACACTGTGTGGGGGCTTTACGGTGTTCCCTCTGCTCGCTCCTCTCCGTCTGCAGATTGCATCGGCGTGAACCCTCTGGCCGTCCCGTCGCAGCGGCTCGGCAGCAGCTACAGGAACTTCACGCTCAAGTTCCACAAGTATGTCTTCATTTTTTTTTGCCGTCTTGTCGTTGACGAGTTTATCTCTGACCTTGCGTATCTGATGGCGCTCTTCAAAAAGTCACTTATCTGTGCTGCACAGACAAAGGAACTGTGACTCAGCGGAAGTTGGTAGAAAAAACACCCTGCCTTGTCCGCCGCCTCGCCTGGTTTTGTGTGGCGTTTGTTTCATGGCTGCCATTAATCGAACGAGCGAAAAGATCAACAACAGTGAGATGCTGCTCCATGGTTGGCACTTGTTAACCTCATACTAAGACACACTTCCTGTACTTTGGGTTGCGTAGTAGCAGCATCTCACTCTTCTATAAGCTTTTCCTTTCGGGTCTGTAGTTTCCAGACCTGGTTGGTAAGATGATCCGAGGGGGAACAGAACTCAAAAGTTAAGTATCGGTAACCGACGAACAGATATAACTGAATGTATAAACATGCAAAAATTAAAAAGAAATAAACGAAATACAATTTAAAACCATTCATTAAAAATTAAGCAGTAAAGTGAGGATTCATTTTACAATTCTTTTGCTGTTTGTACTTCTGAATGTCTTTTTTTGCTGCTGGAGATAAAAGAATTTCCCCATTGTGGGATGAATAAAGTTTATCTAATCTAATCTATACAACATGGTTGAGATGCTGCTCCATTGTTAGCATTTGTTAACCACTTGCTAAACTAATCCACGCTTCTCCCTGTACTTTGAGTAGAGTAGTAGTTCTGTCTCGGGCAAACTAAAGTCTACATGTATAATTATCTAATAAAGGGATTTTCACATGAGAAAAACTTGCAGCACAAAAAACCCGCTGCACTTTCTTCCCTTGTTCTTGGGCCGTTTGTTAACGTTTTCATCCACGTTACATCCGCCATGATTTTTTTTTCCTATTAATGCCTCTAAAAAAATGAAACTCTCGCCCCGCTGCCTCGCCAGATTTGACATGCAAATTTGGGCCAACCAGAAAGGTTACCCACACGCCCCCTGATCACTGCTCGCCAACCCAGCGAGCACGCAGGAGCGCCGCTGTTAGGATGCAGTTGTAAAACGCGGGGTCGCCCGGTTAGCATTGCGCTTGCGCGGTTGTAAGGTTCGCTCACTCGGTTCCTCCGTTGTCTGCGCTCGTTCCATTCATGGCAGCCATGAGACGCCATAAGTTTTGGTGTCGGTAACGTTCTGTTGTTTTTTCTGTTCTTGGTTCAGGCTGATCAACGTGACCATCGAGTTCCAGCTGAAGGCCATCAACATCCAGACCATCATCAACAACGAGATTCCAGACTGCTACACCTTCTACATCACGGTGGGTCTGAGGAGACCCACGCCTTTTATCCAAATCTGACCCCAAAATTCTGTTCTACTATGATTCCCAAAACTGCCATAGTGCCCATGTTTTAGGCATTTACAGAGAGAAGGACCCTCATCAAATACTGTAAGCAATTGTTCAAACGCAATGCATTGTGGTCTATATTGACCAAGCCAGTGAGCATGGATGCACACTGGTTTTTTTGTAGGGACTTTTGGGAAATTTCTTGGGCACTGGATGTTAGAATTGTAGATTTGGACAACACAAAAAAACAACAACAGTGAAGGCCTTAAATAGTAGGGCAGGAATTTGGAAACAAAACTCTGATAAGTTATTGATCTCTGAGAGCTCAAACACAATCCTTGGAAATCCTGGAAAACATTCACATTTGAAGTACTTTGGCTTTAAAACTGTCTGAACTGATTCTTATGATACATATTGGATGGAATAACCTAAGAGAAGAAGAGGACAAGCCTGGCTTTCATCTAAATGCTCGTTTGCTTCCAGCTTCTTCTTTTTCTTCCACGATTGCAGCATCGTCTGTTCGTCCGCTTGTTGCACTGTAACATCGGAAAAACCCGCAGCTTCTGGTAAAGTTCTGCAAATGTTCTTGCATCAAGTGCTTGAACTTTCTTGAAGGTCCTTCATCACAGCGATGAGCAGTAAATGAAAGATTCTTTTGAAAGGAAATATTGGCAGAAAGAAGCAGGAAGTGAGGCTGTGCTGGTTGTGGTCATGTGACCCTCAATAAACTACAAATATGGATGTATTTTATGGTTTTACGGTTTATCAGATTTTTTTTTTTAACCGCCGGCACCTCCGTAGAAAACAACCCATCGATAACATCTTTTTTTTCTGTCCTTGGATTCATTTGCTTTTCTCTGACGTTTTCATGTAAACTCCTAAAGAAACAGGGACGCTTAGTTTTTTTTTGTTTTGTTTTTTTTTTTAGGATCTGACTGGTTCTTTTCTCCTCCAGGTGGTTCTGGACAACAAGGCTCACAGCGGGAAGGTGAAGATCTGGTTAGAAAACAAGGCAACGATAAAGGAATGCAAGGACCCGAGCGTCTCCGGACACGGTGAGGCTCCGCCTACCCGCTGCTGCAGACCACGCCCACATTTACTGCATCACAAGTTCAAATTCTCCTTCATCGTAACCGTGTGGTCATGATGCCACTTTATCGCTGTTTTCTTAATTATTTTTTTTAAATTTAACCATCATTTACCCAGGAAATGTCCCATTGAGATAAAGAATCTCTTTTCAAGGGAGTCCTGGCTAGGAGGAAATAATAATTTACATTTATTGGTGTTTTTCTAGAGTTTGAAAACAAAATTAATTGGGTTTTGTCTGCATTACCCAGTAATTTTAGCTGAAGAAATGTGTGTCAAAAGCTTTTTGCAGATATTTAACAGCAGTGGCCGGGGATGGGTCAAAGCAATAAATAATTGTGTCATCGGCATAAAAATTCATATTTGCATCAGACACATTGTGACCTATATTGTTAATATACATGAAAAAATAGAAGGGGTCCTAATACAGAACCCTGTGGCACCCTCTTGTGTACATTTAAGAATGCAGAGCACAAACCGTCATGTTGAACACATTGGCTTCTGTTTCTCAAGTAACTCAGTAAGTACGTGATCTAAAAGACCAAAACTGATGAGCCGTTGTTTTAACACGATGTTTGACGGATCAATAAAGAGCGCAGGACAAAAAGCAGTACTTTGTTTTCAAAAGGATTCACTGTTCAGCGTGTGGCGTCAGCCGCAGAGCAGTGCGTTCAGTCGCAAACAGGAAAGTTGTTCTGTTTTTATTTTTAGTCTGTCGGAATCATCCAAAGGTTTTCTGGAAGGAAGCCTTTCAGTTTGACAAGAGATTTCCCTTCCCCTGTTTTGGTTTCACTTCAGCTTTCTGCCTGAACCGGCGTGTTCTGCTGGGCTTCAGGTGCTTTATTGGGTCATCAGAAAGCCTGAACAGCTGTAGAACATCTTTGTGTTGACAAATGCTTCTCCTACAAACCCATAAGCCTGTAGCACCAAGCAGACGTCATGTGAGGTCATTCAGTCAAATCAAAAGCACATGGTGTAAACTTGAAATAAATATTTAAAAATTGAAAAAGAAAAATTTAAATTTGACAAAACATCTAAACTATAAACCTTGAATGAATTTTTGTTGTTGTTTGTTTTGCATTTTTGTTTTTTCTTCACTTTCTACAAAGTGTGCAGCTTCAACGAAGACTTTTAGACCCTTCTTTGACCTGGGGGCGGGGCTTTGAGCCCATTGGCTCCCGGGACATTCCGCTTTCTATTCGCCACATCAGTGGATGGATGACACAGACGGCGCCAACAGCAGACGCAGTTTTGGAGCGGGAATGACATCACCCGATCGATCGTGTCCTGATAGCCAATAGGCTCAAAGCCCCGCCCCCACATAGAATAAGGACCGACTCTGAGTCGTAGCTGTTAATTTAGGGCTGAAAGTGAAAAACAAAGAGACAAACGTTGAAACTGGTAAACTAATAGATTAGCGTTATTTTTTAGGCAATTTTTTTTTATTATTACGCTTCTTTGAAGGATTTTTCCTCTTTTCCTTTTGTGAAATGACCTTATAGTAGTTTTTAAATTATTAAATTGTAACTAATCGTGTTTATTGACAAAAAGTTGCATTTATATTTATTAGTTCCAAATTATTCAGGTGTTTTTTTATGCAATGATGTTCTGACCTAAGATCTCTTTAAATGTCTTATTGTTACAATAATGAGGAAAGAAAATTGAGTTTTTTTCAACGTTTTCTGTATTTCTTGACATTTAATTTTTTTTTTTTAATTTTCCATATTTTTCCATATGTTTTCATTTTCCTTTTCAAATTTACAATCTGTTTCTTTCTTCGTCCTCCTGAAGCTGGTGGAGCTTTGACCCCACCCGTCGGGGCTGAAAGCTGCTCGCTGACTTGACGCTCTGATCTTTTGAACCTCCAGCGGAGAACTACACCCGGGTGGCGTTCGATGTCGCCGTGGCCGTGGTGTGCCTGCTGTCTCTGCTGCTGTGTGGACGCTCCATACTGCGAGGCATCATGCTGCAGCAGGTAGGCGACAGACGCCGCCAAAGCCTCGCCGGGCCAGGGTTTCATGTCAGATGAACCCCACCCGCTCGATTTCACAGCTCTAATGTCCTAAACGTAGATGAACGCGTGTCCGCTTCATGCCGTCCTGCTTCTGCTCCGCAGGAGTATGTGCGCTACTTTAAGGAGAACCTGGACCGCCCGGTGTCCTGGACCGACCGCCTGGAGTTCATTAACGGCTGGTTCATCCTCCTCATCATCAGCGACATCTTCACCGTCACCGGCAGCATCATCAAAATCGGCATCGAGTCGAAGGTCTGGCGCCGGTTCCGGCTCGGGTTGCATCTTAGCGACGTTCATTAGTAAAGCAGCTTAAAGGAACGTTAGCGCGTGTGGTCATGCCCCCCGCTTTTATTTTGACAGAACATGTCCTCGTATGACCTCTGTGGCATCCTCCTGGGGACCTCCACTCTGTTGGTGTGGGTGGGGGTCATCCGCTACCTCACCTTCTTCCAGAAGTACAATGTGAGTCACGGGTGGCGATTGATCGGGCGGAGGGGGAGGTTCCACCTTTGACCTTCATGGCGGTTGTTCCCATTGCAGATCCTCATCATCACTCTTCGAGCGGCGTTCCCCAACGTCATCCGGTTCTGCTGCTGTGTAGCCGTCATCTACCTGGGTTACTGCTTCTGTGGATGGATCGTGCTCGGACCGTACCATGTCAAGGTGAGCTGAGGGTCGCGCACACCCGAATGAGAAAATGCTGTTTTTGTCTGGAGGTTTGTTGTTTTAAAACGAGTTTTCTTTGTTTTTGGGACAATAAGAGAAGTTTAGAATTATAATTGAGGGATTCCACTGTCCCTAAATACTAAAACAAAGCAGCAGCAAAAGCTTCTGCGGATGTTTGAATAGCCAATGAAAGCAGTTACAGGGAGGAGGGAACTCGTTAGAAGTGACGGTCTTCCTAAAACGTTGGTATTTAAAGGCCATGTGTTGATTATTTCTGATTTACTGACGTGCTGCTGATGTTGGTGATCAGTCCGGGTTCATTAAGGTCAAATGAATTTAGATCCACAATGTGGATTTAAAGGACTTTAAGTTTATCCTCTTGTTGTTTATTTTTGTTTAAACAGTTAATGTTTAATTTGTCTAAGTTTGGTCATTTCATTTTTATCCTTCATTAAGGATAAAAAGGAGCCCAAATCATTCCCCTTCCACCGCCGTGTTTTGCATTTAAACGAGGGTATTTGTGATGACATGATTTCAAACACATTTACAGAACTTGTCAGAGTTCACAGCTGACTTGCTGGTGGTTTGGTTGCACATGAGACACAAACACGCATTTATTCATTAATGTTTTTTTAAAATATAAAACCTTTGATTTTTAACTGCAGGTTAGCCGAAAAATCCACTTCTGATCCCCGTTGTTTTCTGCATTATAATCCTCCCCATCCACCTTAACCTCACTTCTTCTGTTTGGTCCAAAAATCATAAAACATTTTAGTTATTGTAAATATTCCCAAATACAAAAGGGCTTCTAAATATACGCATTTAAAAAAACCTCCATAACCGTCTTTATTTAGACACTAGATTCTGTCCAGCGCTAAACGCTTCAGCATCGACCGGTTCGCTCTGCTGCTGGACCGGTAGAACAACTGGAACACCAAATGTCTCTTTTCCATAAAGCAACAAATACACGAGCTCTGATGTGGTAAATGAAAGGGATCAGATAAAAGCAAATCCGTGACGCCTGTACTCTGGTCCGCAGTTCCGCTCTCTGTCCATGGTGTCGGAGTGCCTGTTCTCCCTGATCAACGGCGACGACATGTTCGTGACCTTCTCCGAGATGCAGGAGAGCAGCAACCTGGTGTGGCTGTTCAGCCAGGTGTACCTGTACACCTTCATCTCCCTCTTCATCTACATGGTCCTGTCTCTGTTCATCGCTCTCATCACGGGAGCCTACGAGACCATAAAGGTGGGAGGTCACTGTTGCTGCACGCGTTACTCGGCTGCTACAGGATTCAGTGACCGCCGGCGAGGCACGGGCGCCGAAACGGAACCATGGATGCCACATAAAAAGCCTGAGCTTGGTTGTTTCGCTTCTATTGTGTTCTGTTTAGCTGTGCAGTTCTAGCCAATCACCTCACCTGCTCAGCAATTGTGGGCGGGCTCTTATTAAAAAAGGGGTGGGGGCTGTGAGGCTGGGGCGGAGCGATCGAAAGTTTGTCTGAACGTCCCAGCAAAAGACTCTGATGGATCAGATGCTCAGGAAGACCGTCGTCATGGCGACGAGCGGGGAAGTTTATGCCAACTTCAGAGTAGAAGAAAGAAGGAAATAAAGCATCTGAGGCACGACCCGACGTGTTTTCTTCCCCGGCGTCGTGCTGCTTCATCGCAAGGAAGTGTGTTTTTGTTACTTTTGTGACGTTTAGGCACTAGAACCGTTTCAAAAGTACCGATTCGGCACTGGCACCAGAGAAAATCCAACCAGTACCCGTCCCCAGACGGCACCAGAACATATGCCTAACAGTTTTTCTCTCTGGCAGCATCAAACCCAAGAGCCTCTCCACATAACGGACCTCCACGCCTTCATCGCAGAGTGCACCGACGCTCCGAGCTCCGGGAAGTTCAGAGGTCTGGAGACGTCGCCCTGCTCCTTCTTCTGCTGCTGTGACAGGTGAGGCGGGTCAGCGGGACCCCAGGAAGTGTGACGTCAGAAGACGGTTCACTTTTAGTTGCTGCTTTTATATGATCAGATCCCTCCTGTCACTTCTTCCATCCCTGCACAGCTTTCAGTTTCATCTAGAATAGATCAAATAAATGGAGGTTATGTAATTAAACCTCAGCAGATTATATCATTTCCCTTTAGGGATTACTGAGGCATTTATGAACTGAATGGAATTGAACCTGGTTTTTAATAAATGGAGCTCAGAAAACAAGAGAGGGAAGTTTACACTTTGGAGAAAAAAAACCACAACACTTCACGATACAGTTATTAATCATTTTAATAGAAACACGCCTTTCTGTTCTTTATTTAAGCTGAATCTGAGGGAAAACTGCTGGATCCCCCCCCCCCCCCCCCCCCTTTCCGACGCCTTATGGCGGAACGAAAGCTTTCCTAAAGCGGCTGCGCCAACCGCTGCACTTAAAAACCCGAAATTAGCAAAGGTAACAGAAATAAATCAGTGAGGAAACAGAAGAAGAGTCTTCCCCTTCAAAATAAAAGTCAAACACTAGGAATAACCCAAAACCCACGAACACTAAAAACGAAACCTTAAAAATGTTCAAACTTCACCTTTTATAAATAAAGAAAGAAACAAATATTTTTCTGTAATAAATCGCCTTAATGACAATAACATAGAATGAAAATATAATCACACGCTGGAGCGGATATCGCCTGTTTGACACCCGTGTTCTTGTGACCTTTTTCTGATGATGGAGGACATGTATGAAGTAAAGTCAGCTCTAAATTGCATTTCTGAGTATTTTCTTTATTCAAATCGTTGTGAATCAGGAGCAGACGGAAAAACAAACACTGTTGGTTTGTATTTGCAATACATTGCAAATACAATTCCGATCATCCACTAGCAGACAAATAGATCCATAAACGCCTTTGTTTTCCTCGTTTGAACTGGAATCGCTCATGTTAGATCTGAGGGGCTGTAAGCTTGCTGTAGAGGATGTTAACAGAGACCTCTCAGTAACAGAGAGGGAAGGGGGGGCGGAGTTTCTCCACACCAACAGTCCCGCCCACAATTCAGAGGTGACTTTTTTGGATGAACTCCTGCCGCTCTGCAGAAACTGTGATCAAGACTAAGATCATTGATTTCAAATGAAATATTACTATTCATATCTCTATTATCTAAACATCATGAAGTATGTTTTTTCGCAGTTTTCTTACATCAAACCACTGTTGTTGTTTTTTTTTGTCATTTTAATGTCAGACATGTATTTGTTTTATGCTGAAAAGAGAAAAATCTGCTCTGATTGGGGGGGAAATTTCGGTAAAAAAACAGGGCGTGGCGCTTGGTTCCATACGGTTCAAAGGTCAGTGATAAAGAAAACGGAGCCGTTGGTTCTGAGCTTTAAGGATAAACAACAGGGTGAGAAGTGACGTGACGGCAACAAGTGGTGCTTAGAAAAGAGGAACTCTTTCTGAAACGACGCAAACCAGAAGTAAACACTGTTTGAAACCTGCAGTATTTTTTACTTTCACAGTATCTCTGTAGTGTAGCTTATTTAAATACATTTTTTTTATGTTGTAACCTGAAATAAAAATGTGAATTATCATCTTAAATCTCCCTTCCTTCATTTTCCTCCAGAACAACCACATATGAAGATGTCCTGCTGGTGAACTGAGGTGACCTCAGAAAACATCTAAGGGTGTCGGTTAGCTCCCCCTGCTGGCAAACGGGGCACACTGCAATCAACCGGGTCAGCCAGAACCAAAGCGGGAGGATTCGCCGTCGTCTGCCGGATGAACTGTCCGAGTTGAGCTGCAGGCGTCTTCCTGGAGCTTTTCCTCTGGTGTTCCACTCCCAGAAGGAGAAAAAATTTACAGTTTTTTTCTCTGAGCCGTCACCACAACTTCTGCACAAACATTTCTCGTTTTTACTCTCGTTTTAATCAGTATTTGTTGTTGTTGTTGTTGTGTTTACTGTTACTCAACGAGGACTCGGCCGCATGAACTGTCGGTGCAAAAACCGAATGAGAGCGAGGGCCAAGAGAAGGACTGCTGTGGCAGCACAAACCTTTTTTTTTTTTAAAGTTCTTTTTATTAGTATTATTTCAAATGTTTGTGTTTCTCTTTCTTCTGATTTTAACGTGACAGATCAAAGCACAGGCATTAAAAATCACAATAACGAAGGAGTTTTTTGAAACAGGAGGAGACCTCAGGGAGGCTTCGGGAGCAGACGGTAACCGACCTGACCTCAGAGGCGGGGCCTATCTTAGAGCGTTTTTTTAATGGACGGACGCTGTTCCCCTGTAATGATCCCTGCAGGATGGTCCAGTCGCTCACGGATGAGCCTCTCAGGAGGATGAGGCTTCTTTAATGATGCAAACTTTTCCCAAATAATGAGCCGTTTGTTGCAGAGCCTTGAAAAAACTTTATTCATTTCCTGCAAACGAACAAACAGAACAAAAGTTTGGGTAGAAATGAACGAACAAAGCAAACCGTAATTATTTATAATTGCTCTGCCGTCGTTCTTTTTATGTTTTCATATTTTGTGAAGGATGCCTTTCTTTATATTTTGTACCACACAAACGCACAATAGTCGTTTTAATTCATGTCTCACTGATTCCAGACGGTATTTTTTATTTTTTTTTTAAAGCTAAATACAATGAAGAGAAATGTAGTTTTGAATGTCAAAAGTGTCTTAAAACGGCCGTAAAAACAACAACGTGGTCAATGACGAAACTAAATAACTGCTGCATCGTTTTGACATCCGGCTGCGTTCCTCATGCTGCACTTGAACTGTACTTTAGAGAACAACGAGATGTTGTGTAGTCGACTGCTCAAAAAAAACAACACAACACAGTTTTTGTGAGTCTCCTTTGATATTAAAGCATCCTTTTATGGAACAAACTGTCAGGTGTTGCTTCTTCCACCAGTAGAGGGAGTACCGGTTTTAAATATTGGTACCCAAAAATAACTTAAAGTGAGTCGTAGCAACTTAAAATCTTCTTTCTTGAGATGTTTCTCCAGCGGCGAACGACGTCTCCAGGAAGAAAGAGAACCTTCACCTACTTTTGTCTACTTGGAAGAGTGGTTCATTGATTTAATGAGATGTTTTTAGATTTCTTCACAGCAGACTCAGACAGAGAACGGTTGCATTTCTGCATCTTTGATATGATTGGCTCATTTCCTGCCTGCTGACCTTGGCCCTCTGCAGCTGATGTAGCGCATTCCTGCCTTCCGTCCACTTAACCGTACATCATCGTGGTTCATGATGGGCTGCTCTGTTTCACATCCGCCGTGTGGTTTAATGCATCCCGTTTATTCGTCTCACTGGATTCTGAAGTCTTTGTGCTCATCCAGATCTTGGTCCTTCTGAGGTCCGAAGGAAAAAAAACGTGTTTCTGAAGCCGCATAAGCCCTTGACAGGTGTGCATCTTTTGTTTTTTCAAGTTTGATCTATTGTTCTGCGGTCGTTGAACTTCAAGGCCTCGGATCGACAAAGCTCCTCAGATCTGAGGCGCTCACGCCTGCAGCAGTCGGCCTTTCCTTTTCCTGTCATGAATGAGCAGAAACCCGGTTTGGGTGAGCTTTGTTGGACCACATTAAAAGACTAAATGCAGTTGAAAGTCCCACTCCAATCATCTTTTGATCTTTTGTAAAAGTGTTGTGGTTGAGTAAACTCAGCCCCTGCTCCTCTCCCCGTTGCTGAGAGCTCTCTGTTTACACTCCCCCCTGCTAGCTTACATCCCCAACCTAACATTAGCAGTGCAACAAAAATGGCGAGCAATCTGTCCAGCCGTACAGCTTAACCCTTGCTCTATCTTGTGGGGTCCAAATGACCCCACCCTTACACTGACGTGTTCTCCCTACCATGACAAAGGTGGAGAGGATTTCATGTAATCCATGGACACCAGTGAAGATCACAAATCATTGAAGAAAAAAGGTTCAGAGCACTGTCTAGTGGGGTCATCTGGACCCTACAAGGGTTAGATCCAGATTCCAGCTCAGGCAAGGAAAACAAAGACGTTCGTGGATCTGTTTGTCTGCAGGTGGATCCATCAGAATGGAGCTTGTGGCCCACCCTGTATATTTACGTCACAACTATGACTGCTTTTTCTAACGGCATTTTTTGGTCTGCTCCTGATTCATAATGATTTGAATAAAGAAATGCGATTTATAGCTTAGTTTTCTGTATATATGTCCTTCATCTTCACAAAAATGCCACAAGAACATGTCAAAAGCCCCATTTTCATCAGAGTGGCTCTTCAACTTGTTTTTTCGATTGTAATTTAAGGTTTTTACCATAACTCCATGATTCTGAGCCACACTCAGCACACACACAAGTAGTTTTTAACCTGAAGTAACCTGAAACTACTCGAGCGGACATGGAGGGGTCGGTAACTTCTGTGGAAATGATGGAGAATGCAGTCGGTGTTTGGTGTTTGGGTGAATTCAAGCAAGTCCTCATTGTGATTTTCCATTTGTTTTCTCCCATCCTTGGGTTTTTGTGACAGAGAAGAACAGCTTAAGGCAGACAGTTTAACCTTTTCACTCTGACCCAATCAGGAAGCTGCTGCTGCAGCTTTTGTGCATTTCTTTTTATTCTCCACTGCAGCTGCATCTCAAAGACACAGACGAAGGCTGTGTTTTATGTTCACGTCTATTGAAGGCTGGTACCATAGGAGAGAGCAGACAATATCAAACTGCAGGACGTGAACAATGTGAAATGTACACAGCGTTTCTCAGGGCGTCGGCTTTCAACCAACCAGAATTTAGAGAACAGGAGCTGCTCTGTGCAGAATGCAGCAGCTTGATGTCTCCAGAATGAATACGCTGTCTTAAGAAACCAGGGGGGGTCTGGCATGGGAAGTCATTGATTTATCTTCAAATAGATTTCCCAAAGAAAGTCATCCTGTGAAAATGTTTTTTCTTATTTTGATCAGTTTGAGTTTCCGCTTGAAACGATTTCCAGGTTACTGGACAAAAATAAGGTCTTTTTGTATCCAAAGTGAAACAAACACAGGAAATAAGGTATCTGTAAACAGAAAGTAAGACAAAAGAAAGGTTGTGTTATTGTTATTTTTGTTCTTCCATTCATTCAAAAAATTATTAAAGCAAAAAGAAAAATGAAAACTGGCCACAGCGTTTAGAAAATGCCTCACATTCATTTTACCCATAATTTAAATTCTTTGCAAAAATCCATAAAACGCCTAGACTGTTAAAAACTGTAATGTAAATAACTATGAATAATGTTTGACGTCAGGATGCCTCAAAGATGGAAAAATTGATTTAAAAATGAAAATCATTTTATATAAAAAAAAAACATTTTTTGAGTTTCAACTGAACAGAAGTGAAACCACGTGATTTCCAATTGCTTTTATGTACAAAATAAATAACTAAAACAAAAATAATAAAATAATAATTAAACAAATATTTTATGAGCATTTTATTTTTTAAAGGCATCCCGGAAGCAGCCCCCCTTTTTGTGGGTAAGAGCCCCCATTTACTCCAGAGGAGCTCCAGCTTGGGCAGTGCGTGACGTCACTCCTGCTTTGCATAACCACCCGTCTCGCGGCTGTGATTGGGGGCTCGCGCGGCTTAATCTGCATCTTGGTTTCATTGTATGGAGGACGCCAGATTCGGTTTGGTTCTGCATCTGGACGCCCCGCCGCCCCTCCACCCCGCCCGGCTCCATCCTTCAAGAAGCGGAGCGGCTTGTCGCCGTTCAAACGTGGAGGGAAGAGACACGCGGAGGGACGCTCGCGGCAGGGCGCGCGGCTCTATTGTTAGTTGAGTGCAGTTGGGCTTTTTTTTTCCCCCCGTCAGTAGTTTGTTCGCGTACGCTCGCTGTCGGGCTGAAAAACGGAGGAGCTGTTCACCCCCTCCCGGAGTACCGAAGAGCGGAGACGACGTTTAAGGTATGGGACAATGTTTGTCGTTTCTGTCACGCCTCGTCACCTCCTCGTTACATCGTGTTACTCCTCTGGAAAGCTCGGGGAGTCTCTGCTTCGGGCTTTTTCATTCATATGTCAGAGCCGCGGACGTGTGATGCTAGCAAAGAGCCGCGCGCGGGGCGGTGGTTTCTTCCCTCGCCCAGATGCATTTGTTTGTCTAGACGCGCGCGCGAGGCGCCTGGCGCTGCCGCGAGGGCTTTCGCATGGCATCGCTTTCGGGTCTTATTACCCAGCAGCACGCGCCCCGGAGGGGTTCGCCATTGTTCCGAGAGCCTGAACTGGGCCCCTTTTGACCGACTGATGGAAATCCAGCGCGTTTCTTATTTTATTTTAAATGAATAGCTCCTAAAAATTAAAATAAAATAAAAGCCCAGAAGATTTTAAACTGTCTTACACAACCTTCACTGTACGGCCGTTTTAATGTTCCAACCCTCAACTTTAGTCTAGTTTTGGGAGCATGGCATCCTCCATGTAATCATGACTTTACATCCAGAGCTGCATGTTTCTGCCAGCCATCTGTCTTTGGTAGCATTCCTCCTCATGAAGTGCTTCTGCACCTTCTGCATTTCTCCCAGATGGAGAGATGCTGCTCCTTTGCTCTCCTGGCTCCGTCTGACATAAGCCTTCTTGTGTTTTGGACCTGCCTGGGTGTGGTTCCGGAGCAGGAGCCCCCTCTGCCATCATCAGGGGTATTTGCCATAGGAAGCGGGCGACACGCCGTCCTTTCTAAACTCTGCTCATCAACTGGGTGTGAAACAAAGTGTGAACGACACCAGAACACATCTTGTGCCCTCTTAGTTCATGCTTGGCGTCTGGCGGCGCTCCAAGGCCTCCAAAGCTGTATCCTGTTTCACACGGACAATCCAGACAAAACAATTCCTCAAGTAAAGTAGAGGTTTGTCTATTTGGGCTCCTGCTGAAGGCAACCGTTTGTATTTCTGAGCAAAGTCTAACATCTTGTGGGGTAATTTTTATGGCCGTTTGGTGCTGACTCCTACCACAAATCTGCCACACCCATTTTCTAAAAACAACACAATTTTATTTTAGAAATGGCAGTCCGTTTCCACATCTGCTTCCCTTTCCTCTTCCTAAGTAGTTTGATTGTTTTAATGTGCACTCTGAGAAGTACGGTATTGGATAAAAAAAAAGGAGAGTGGCGTGTTTTGTGCAATAATCTGCAGAATGTATGCCTCTACCTGGTGTGTAAACAACAATGCTGTATTTATCTGTACAGCCATGGTGCTTGGAGCCTTTATCTCACAGTCTAAAGTCTAATTTTGCGCCACAATCTGGTCTGATGGGTTTGTTCTCTGTGTGTAGGTGTGTCAGAGTTTTCCTCGTATATATGGTTTTCTCTGAAATAAGAGGTTAAATGCTCTGACTGCAAGTCTTGAGCTACAAATGTTTTTTTTTAAATAAATCTACTTGATACGTTTTCTGTCATGCATATGGCTCCTGTTAACATTGTAGAATTTTAAAAGCAGTTTTTTTGGGTTAATTTTGGACTTTATTGATGATTTACTGTAAAGTAGGATTAAAATGTAAACTAGATGGCATCAGCGTAACTTAATGTAGATGAAAACGGCAAATTTGGGACATTTTCTGGTGATAGACATTTATACAGAGAATTAAGATCATGAGTATTTTTCTAGATTAAAATTATGAAGATCATGTAGACGACTAGATCCATGAACGTCTTTGTTTTCCTCGAGCTGGACAGCTCCAATATTGCGCGCCGTATTTGTTGCACCACTGTTGTGGGTGTGATGTGCTTTAAGCTTGCAGGACAGCATGTAAACAGACAGCTCTCAGCAACCAACGATTAGTCTGCCCACAACTCAAGAGGTTAATTTCTAACAAACTACTGCAGCAGCTCTGCAAATGACCAAACAACAGATTTGTTCATTTCTGGTTAAAAAAACATAATTCTAAATAAAAGATCACTGGGAATGCTTTGAAAATGGGTCAAAAGATTTGCAAAAAGTAAGACATTTATGACTAAAACCGGAGGATTAACTAACGAATCACAAGAACTCGATGCTCCAGGAAAATATTTGCATTTTCTCTGAAGTCTACGGACCGCACCCTGTTCCAAGCATCGGTTTATTGTCCCACTCCTTTAAAAAAAAACAAACGTAGTTTTGTCCAGATTTGTTTATCCAGTCGGGTCCGGTTAAGCGGCGGTTCTTTGCTCACCCTTTACGTTAAAGCGCGGGTTCTTCACAGAAGTCCTGCAGCGTCTGCAGCCCTCACCAGTGCGGTTTCAAGGCTGGCAGGATGACGTGAGCGGGATGCTGGCGCAGCGTTTCTGGCTTCTTCGTCTGCCTCAGACCACTGTGATTATTACAAGAGGAATTCAGCGCTTCTTTATAGTCTGGACATGAATCAAAAGGGAAATAAGTTGTTTTTTCATGTGGATTTTAATGGATTTTATAGTTTGGAGGTGTGTACTGGTGGCTGTCCGTGAGACATCCAGACCCATCGCTGTCCACTTGACACAAAGTGTCCAAACACTACTGAAGCTCCTGGGCATTACATCGACTATACGTCTGTTTGTTGCTGGCTAGCTAGTACGCATTAGCCTGTCTTTAAATGCCAGTGCTTCTGCAGGACCACATTTAGAGACCTGTCCTCTTAAATATTTTACAACCGATGGGAACACATTTCTGTTTTGATGCATCGCCCGCATTTCAGTGAAACTCATCTCTTTTACCGCAAGTCTTTTTGATGGCCAGCTGCCCCTCCTTCCATCTTTTTATTTGTTATACCAGTTAATCCACTCATCTCCCGCCCCCCACTCCTCTAAGCAGCGTGCCTGGGTGGGGGTGCAGACAATAGCCCGGCCCCTCTGTCTTACCTCCACTGGTGCCATAAACTGAACCACCCGTTCAACCCCATTTAGGTGTCTTTATTTTTTGATTTGTCAGACAAAATACGTTGGAGTGGCAGCAGAATCTGCTCTGCAAAACCCTGCTGGGCTCTGAGCAGATTGTAACCCATTTCCCAGCAGCCCTTGAGCCCACTGTCCGCCGTGGGGTCTCTGCTGGTTTGACAGCCGCTCCCTTCGAGGCAAACAGGTTTAGTCTATTTAACTTGCAGTTTCATTCAGCCAGCTGCTTAGAATGGGTTTTATTGAAGGGCTTAGATTCACTTAGCACATGGCATTGTTTGGTAGATTTGATTAGTTAAGCTCTCTGCCCCCCCCAATAACATTCACAGCTTGCTGACACCAACAATCAGGCCAAATCACTGAAGCATAATGCACTTAAAAAAAACAATTAGATAATTTCCTTGCTGTAGCGCTGTGTAAAAAATGATTTTGGCTTTGTATTTTTAGTAATTATCAAAAATATCCTAAAAGTTTTACATATCATTAGATACTTAGAAACTGCTGCATAAATAGAAGCTTCTGGGATGTCAGTCCAGCTGCTTCCTCTAGACATTCCTGTTCTCGAATGTTTTTGCCGTTGCACACGGTTCGAACACATTTTAAAGTTGTTTTGGGTTGCCGGGTGAACAATCGAGGTAAATGCAGGTTTTACTGGAACGGTTTGGGTGTCGGTTTTGATCACTGAAACCAGATCAGATCCTGAGATACAGTTGTTTTCCACATTCCTAGCAGTGATGCCACCCTGGACGTTTTGCTTTCGGCCAATTGCGAGTGAACCTCAAACAACTCTTGTAACAGAAACGTATTGATAATTATGTAATTTTCGGTTTTAATCGATTATTAAATTGATTTACAGCCAGCTTAGTGTTGCTCTAATGTGCGTGTGCCTTCTCTCTAGTTTAGCTTTGAGTTGCATAGTTTTACTACCCTGTGACGTTTACTGCCGCCATATGGTTTGTTCCTCACAACTTTCCTTTTATTCGGTGGGAAACTATTATTCAGTATTATATTTTCCTAACAAATACTGAGACAATTCTCACATGGAAAGGTTTTGAATGTTGGAAAGCCGAAATGTTGAGTGAAATTTGTATTTATCTGTAGAAATGAACCAAAACAAAGATGTCCCGGACAAGCCCCCAATTTGTTATGAACCGAACCTCAATTAAAATAAAAGTAGCAAATAAAATAAGAGCCATTATTGGGTAGTGCGAAGATGACCGACTGCATATCAGAGCCGTAAGGTCGCTCTGCTCAAACCAAACCATCAGACTGTGACTCGGGGTTATTGTAGTTCTTTTTGTACAGGAGTTGAGGCGACGACACTGTCCTTGTTCCCTTTGTTCTTTGGACTTCTAGAAATGTACACCTTTGTCTGGTTCTTTACTCCAGCAGGTCAGATTCCGCTCTGCAGGAACTGATAACGCCTCATTTAAGGCTTGTGTGGCATAATATCTTCACCACAATTTTTTGTTCCTTCTAATTGATAAGTCAGGAAGAAGTCTAAAACTGAGTGATATCAACTCCTTTCACTACAGTGCAGATTCAATCATCACTGTTGGTAATATGATATTGCACCCTTAACATCCCGTAATGTTGGCTAGCTCTTGCCTTTTCTGACATTCATGTTGGATTTGGGTGAAAAGCGGGTTGTTGAATTGTGGCCGTTATTTTGTAACCCGATCTCAGGAGTTGAGTTTAAACTGTGGGCCTTATTTGGGCTCAGTCCCTCCTAACCTTTTATTTTTTAGATTGACGTCCTTCTTTATTCAGTCCAACAGCATATTGTGTTTCTCCTCCTTTTGTGTTTGAGCTGAACACTCACTCCGTAATTCTTCTGAAGCGATGCCTTCTATGGTTGGACAGAGAAGCAGGGATTTGCGGCGCACAAAGCTTCTTTTCTTGGACTCATTTCTACTAACTAGCTTGAACCAAAACCAGTTTGCCTTCAGATTCCTCTCTGGCATCTCATACTCGGACGTTGATAGTATTAGAGCGCACAATTTCTGTGTTGTTTAAGTGAAAGGTTAAATGCAAAACCCCAACTGTCTAACACGATTACACCTCTTATTTTGGTGTCCAATTCACTGTGAATTGACCACCCGCTTCCTGTTAGTCCTCTCTCATGTTCGTGCTGCACGTATGCCGTAAATTCACTGTTAGGCTTTGGTCTCTTTTCCCGTTGTGTGAATGCTGTTGTTTTGGACACACAACATGGAAAAGGCAATAAAACTGTCACCGTAAACGTTGCAGTTGGTTCAGAGCAAAATGTCTAAAAGGTATGGTTGTTGCAGGAATGCACAGATGGATCGTCTGTGGAATTGAAAGAATGCCGGAAGTGGAACGCCAATAAATGTTTTTTATTTTTGCCTGCATGCTTTGGTTAGTGTCACTGTGACGCACTCTTTTAGGAAAGGTGTTTTTTTTTTCTTACCCTCGTGATGTCAACGGTAAAATTTGTCTTTTTTAAGTATTATAAATCTATCAGACACTTGTGCACGGACACACACTCACACAAAGAGCCAGATGTCGCCGTGTGGCCTCGGGCAGTTTTGAGGAAGTTGTGTGGAATGTGGGACGGTCGGCTCGGTACTTGACACTGTCAGGCGTTCACTTTCTTCCATTTGTCATCTTGCAGCAGATGCAGCTTTCACGCGACTCCTGGTTTAATCCTCTGATTTAACGGTTTCTTATGTAAACTCTGGTCGAACACGCCAGTCTGTAAAAAGAAAACGTAAACACGCGTCTGGAAGGATGTTCGTTCAGGTGTTTCCCAAACACCCAGACGATGAAAACTCAGTTCTGAGAGTTTAAAAAACAATTGTTTATTTGTGGCTTAATTTTGCTTTTTAGAGGCAAAGAATTGCTTTGTTTTTTAGAACAGAACGATAAAAAAAACTGACCACACAGTGATGGAAAATGATTACTAAATGCAATACAAACACAATTGTTGCAGGTTTTATTTTTGCAGTAACAGTTGTGTTTTGAATACTACCAATTGTGTGCGTTTGTCATGCTTATATAAGTAAATGTATCTTAAAATGGCCCCAAACTCCCAAATGAACTGCTTTAGTTTCTCTGAATGAATTCAAGTCGTTTTTAATTCAGCATATAAAAACTTTTTGGCGTTTTCATGCTTCATTTACACGTCCCAGCATTTAAAAAAAACAAAACAAATGCAAGTGTTTCACACAGACAAATCCTTCTTGGTGTGTTTAAAAAAACAATATTCAGACTGGCTCATTCCGTCAAACACAACACCCTGTGTGTGGACGTACAGAGGAAGTACAGCTGCTTTCAAGATTTAATCAGACAATAAATATAGAAAAAGCAGAACATGGACCCCGACCACTTTCTGTACAGACGAAACACCCCCGCCCTGTTAATATTTTAGTGAGTTTAAGCTGAACACAAGCTGCTTCCCAAGTGTACGGATGTTGTTTTTCATCAGTTATTGGTCTTTTTTTTTCTGCATTTAGCTCCTTCTATCTTCAGTTCAGTGATGCTTAAAGCACTTGTGCATCATTTTTAAATGTCTCTCTTCAGGGATTTGTCCCACTATCTAGGTGTCGAGCATTTTTTTTTTTTTTTTTGTTGCTGCCTACAGGATCATTTTGTCAGGATAAATGACCCATTTTTGTCTTTAGACCCTCCTGGACAGTCATTTGTCTTCCTTCTGTTGCATCATGTCGTCAGCTGGTCATGAAGGATGCTTTAGTTACCCAAACGGGATTTATCACATGAACAACGTGATTTCTGCTTCTGCCTGCTAAGCCTCTGGCATTAGGATCTGCACCAGCAAAACCAAGAAATGTAAGAGCTGGAGCTTTCCTGTAGCCGACACTGGAGGCAAAGACGTTTCACTTAAACCAAATAATGTATATAGGACAACATTCAAGCTGTAAACGCAGAGTTTAGTCGTAAAATTATAGTGTGTGGTTGAACGCTAATCTATTTTCCAAGTCCCCTTAAAGTCAGTTATGTAATCATCAGTTTCCTAAATAAGCAAAGCTGGACTCAATTTTTTCTATTTTGGGAAGTCACAGGATGAAAAGTATTTATCAAAACAAAGTAAAATGTTTAATAATCGAGAGGTTGGTGTTCCGCCTTGTTTATTATTTGCCATTTATAATTCTCACAATTAATGAAATGAGAAATGCACGTGTGCAGAAAAAGCAGTAACTGATTTAAAAAGTTCCATTTCGATCATCTCTTGATTCATTTTGAAAGCATTCAGTAGTCTATTCCAGTGTTTTTCAACCTTTATTGAGCCACGGCACACTTTAACCTTGACAAAAATCCCGCGGCACACCAGCATCCAAAAAAAAGAAAAGCAGAAATTCATGGTCTGTATTGATCGACACCCCCCCCCCCCCCCCCCCCCCGGCCGCAATCTCACGTGCATTTTTGTGATAATTGTGGCAGAAAAAGCAGGGAGTTGCGGCTGTTTTTTTCTAAGAGATGAAATAAAAGTTAAATTAGAAAATTTAGAAACTGTTTGTTTGTTGTGGTTTCAAGACTTTTCACAAGGTCGACTCAGTATGCGCTGTCCCTTTAAGCCAATGCATCATGGGAGATGTAGTGTGAAAACGGCAGAAAAAGGGCAGAAAGACTCTCGTCTCTGAGCTTCATTGTTTTGTTCACTTGTTCCACGGTCTGATACCGAATTCTGTGGAAAGCTACACCGCTAAAGACGAGCTTTAGCTGGTATTTCTGTTAGAACTGAGCGACTTTATCAGCAGAATTAAGAACAAGGAAGTGAAAACTTTAGGCACTTCTGATTGGTCAGACTGATGACATGTGATTAAGCCTTCAAGAATGATTGGCGGAGACAGTTAAAGGGGCGGGGACTGCAGGTAAATCGCAGTACCGTCATAATTATCAAAATGTCTTTAATAGAATTAAATAAACACAAAGAAAGTAATTTTAAGATCTTTTATATTCCTAATTACTCAGTGTTTTATCAGGGCCTGTTAGGATGAACAAAGAGCTGAAATCCTGGAGATGGGAAATGTTAGTGAAGTTAATGAGGGTAATTTCCCACGGCACACTTGACCATCTTGACCACGGCACACTTGACCATCTTGACCACACTAGTGTGCCGCGGCACACTGGTTGAAAAACACTGGTCTATTCAGTATGATGAAAAACCTGTCTCGTTTTTTCAGGACATAGTTTCTGCAGAGCGGCAGGAGTTCATTAGAAATGCACCTGAGTTGCGGGCGGGACTGTTGGTGCAGAGCAACGGGGTGGGATTGCAGGGCACAGCAGGGAACCTGTGGCCCGCCCCGTATATTTTCTACACCACAAACGAGATCTCCTTCAAATAAAATTTCTTTCGTTTCTCCCGATTCACAACATTTTGACAACATAAATACTAAGACATGAAACTTTGAGCTTAATTTTCTTTGTCCATCAGAAAAATGCCAAAAATGTGTCAAAATACTTTTCATTAGAGTGGGTCTTTAATAATGTAAAACTTTTGTGCAAAGGAACTTGAGTTCAACTTGTTTTGCTGTTGTCATTTTCCTGTCTTTCTTGGGTTACTTTCCCTGTAGTGTTGCATCAGTTTTGTATGACCAGTTGTGTTTGCACTTTGTCTTTGTAGTCGATTATCCTCAGATTTCCGCCTGCTCCACAGGAACACAAACGGCAAACTGGACTTTTGGTGCTACTTTTATTCCACAACTGGACATTTCCAATTCCTGTTGCAAATCAAGAACATTACACACTCGTGGGTCATTTTTACACTCCCCATTTCTTGGTGATCTTGTCTGCTCTTTCACGGACGCCATGCTTTGATCGTTACAGTTGACGCACCCTTTTTTGTAATCCGTTTGAGACCCACAAAACATGGTTTTCAACATAACTTCTGCTCACCCAGCTGGAATCTGTTATTGTCGGTACGCTCACCTGTCGCCGCGCATTTACACTCTTGGTTATCTGAGGCCAAACGTCTATTCTGTCCAACTCGGCAAACATCTTGTCTACTTTATTTTGAATGTACATGATCTTTAGTTTTCTAAAATCCTCTTGGATCCATTGAGTTGAATAAACTTTTTTCTTTCTTCTCCAGAACACTGAAGAGTAAAGAAACAGCGACCCAACTCAACGGTACGTGGCAGACCCTGCGCACAGCAGCAGGCTTTATCATCTTTACCTGAAGGGATGAAGCCGGATGGGGTTGCCGTGGAAACTGCAGAGCCCGCGGAAGTCGCCGCAGCGTCAGAGCCATCTTCGATGCAGGAAAACGTCGTTGAGGAAGTTCCATCTCACCTCGGGGCGGCGGCGAACAGTGCACCACACGAGGCTCCGAAGACCAACGGCAAGCCAGGGACCGTCGACCCCAAAGCAAAAACGAAAAAATCCGGAAATAGGCCACCGCCTGCAGCCTCTACAGGGCTTTCTGGGTCTAGACCAGGAACTAACTCGCACCGTCCAGTCAGAGAAGTCAAACCTGCCTCCCCTTTAGCCAAAAAGACTGCAACGACGACGACGACGGCATCAAAAACAACCGCTGGAGTTGTGCCTAAAAAACATGCAGGCGTGGCGGCAGTTTCCTCCACCGGTAAGAACCCAACGCGAGCGCCCGCGGGAGCGGCTCGGCCGTCTGCTCCAACGGTACCAAACGGTGCCAAACCTGCAAACGTTAATGGCACCATGGGGAAAAAAACAGCAGCCAACTCTGCTAATGGGGCTAAACCCAAAACTGCAGGTGGGTTGAGGAAAAGGTCACGGTAAAGGTTTGAAATCTGTCATTTCTTCCTCACACTCTTGCGTTGCTGTTTTTGTTTTTTTTGCAGCTGCTGCTGGTAGGACTTTGACTTCCACTGCTCCAAAACCTGGACCTTTAGCAACCACCAAACCTGTTGGCGCTGCAGCTTCAAAAGCCACGAGGTACGGAAAGTTTTCTGTTTTTGTCAGGCCTGACAGCAATTCTCAATAAGATGACGGCGTCAGTCATGAATAACTTGATGGAAGCGACTTGGGTTGAGGTGCTGATAGTTTTCCATGTGACCCATTCCTCCTCATCTGCTCTGAGGCCTACGTGTTATCTCCATTACACATTTGAGAGTAATCTGATTACGGAGTTGGATGTTCTCCCATGTAATGTCATGCTGCGGAAGACGGGTTTAATGGAGCAACTGACACTGAAGAAAAATGCTTTGTATTAAACGGAGCCTTTAGCAGGAACTGGAAAGAGAGCTGTTGGCTTGGATTGTCTAAAATAGATTTGAAAAAGCTGCATTAAACTGCATAGTTCTTATCTTAGAAATGTTCTGCTGCTGTAAGAATTTGTTTGTTTCTGATCTATTTGGATATTTTTAATTAAGAAGATGTACCCAAATATCCGTACATTTTACATAAAAGTTAAGCCTCAGTCCCTTGCACCTGTAGAGGTGGCTGACCCGTACCGGTGCTTTGGGTTTTTGGGTCTTCCGGGCCTGTGGAGGGTTGTAGAGAGGAGCAGGTGTGTCTTACTTTGAGGCTCCCATCAAAGTATGTAATGAAAATGGAAGGTACCATTTGTCACGTGTGTAGTAAGCGTGTCCTGAAATATTCTAAGGATGGGTACCTACTAGTGACGTGTGGTGAGCTTTACGGCAGGTGAGGCACACAGATGACCTCATTATTCAGATTTACAGGCAAATGAACCCTGCAGAGTAGCTTATTCATCATATCATTGGCATAAATTCACCAAAGGCTATTATTGACTTATTTTACTTATAAATGAAGTCTGTGCGTCGCTCCTGCAGAAACGCATGGATAACCTGTTTGTAGACGTCTTTCTTTTCTTTCTTCAGTTTAAAAGCCTCTCCGTCTCCATGGAGATCACTGCCAGAGACTCAGCTCCACAAGTTCCTGACTTTAGACACGTAATCCTCCATTTATAAAATCATGCTAAACAATAAAGAATAAATGGATGGCTGCACTTGACTTGCTCCCACTAATTCTGTTAATGTTTAGCGGCAATGTCAAATTCTCTTTGATCACCAGCGCCCCCTGCCTTGAGACAGGCGTACTGCGTGCCACACAAACGACAAAATGAGTCACAAACTGGCACAAATGTAATCAGACAGTTGGTGAGAAATACAAAAAGAATGGAGTAATTAAAGATAAAGTAGTGATGGGAATGATACTGTAACGCTCATGCATCAGCTGCAATTCCAGTAAGTGTGTGAAAAGGGAAGGAAGAAACAGGCGGGGCCTCACCTGCCGTTTTCTCGTGTATTTGGACACGAAATTTGTAAATTCGCTCCTTTTTTTTTTAACCAAAGAAATTCTGAAACCCCCCCCCCCCCAAAAAGTAATAATAGAAAAGACATGCCTGCCAAATATTTTTTTACAATTTTAATTAAAAGGAGGCTGTGCCTCACCTGCCTCCTCGGACTGCACATCACTGGTACTTGCACAGTGGCTGCGACGATTCACGTTCAAGCGGCCACTGTCAATGAAAAGTATGTAATTGTGCAGCAACCTGAATTTCAGGCTTTTGAATGCTTGCGGTCTTGGGCTCTACGTACAGAAAGGCCGTTCATTGATCGCACGCTGAAAGTTCAACCGGTTGAACTTCACTGCTGCTAAAACATGTCAAATCTGTACTTTCAACAATGAGGGACTCATATCTGATAATGACGTGCGAGTAGAATTCTTTTTAAAACACATAAGTGGCAACCGTTTTATCAAGATCATGAAGGAGAAATTGATAATTGCGCCTTTTCTGCCCGGCTGGATTTATGACACAAAGTCTTGCATTTATCGGAACAGAGCTGAGAAAGAAAAAGCCTGTAGCAAGATTTGAACCACTTTGACATTTCACATCAAGCCTCATCCCACTGTAGGCAGTGGACAAGTGCTAGGAAATGATAAAAAAACAAAAGGAATCTCCCGTGTGAACATCACCAGCCGAATGTAGGTTCATGAAACCGCAGATAGCAGATTGTTGAACGCCTGGTGTGAACCTAGCATGAGGCGTTAGGACCAACCAGAAAGTAATGTTGTGATGGTCATGTTTAGAATTCAGACGGGTCATCCGTAATAAACCAGACATCTTTCCACGGGATGTAATTCTCTGTAATGAGACTTGATGAGATTATGCACCAACTTGGCTTTCCTCTCAGAACCCGATTATTAAATAAAGGGACCGTGTGCTGCGTCATTTTCCTGGGAGCAGCTCATCAGTGCGTCGTTAGACTAAAAGCAAATGTTTTCCTATGATAGTCATACTGTGTGTGCAGCACACACACAACTGGTATATCTGAGCTTTGTATCGTTTTTCACTATAATCTAAATGCTTTTATACCGGTCTTTAAATCACACTAACCCTATAGTCATTCAAACTGCTGTAGATGGAATATTGGCATTAGCAGACCTCAAATCATTTGCTGGAGGAGTTGATGCCACAGTTCTAGTTCTGTTTTATTCAGCTGGCACTGATGCCAAAATCTTCTCAGCTTCTCTGTCCTGCATTAGTAATGACTGGGAGAGCAAGCCTTCCATAGCAACACATGCAACACTAGATCACAAGGGTGCACCATTAAAAAAATAAGGCTTAACTCACATGTTGAGGGCCACTATGCTGATGTGGCCCTCGGTGAAAATGAGTTTGACGCCCCCGGCTTAACTCAAGCTCTTTTGCTGCAGAAATGAACCCGATTCAAGCAAATGCTTTTAGAGAGTCTCATCTATGAAAACTGCTGGGAGGATGCTGAGGCAGGGAATTGGATCTTTCCTGAACCTTCGGTGTTAAGTGAGTGTCGGTTCAGCGCCTCCGAGGAGTATTCATCCAAACACCTGCAGCTGTCGGGCAAATTAAACCCAAATTGTTTTTTATTGGGGTCGACGGGAAATCTGGAGAAGGATCCAAAAGTTTCCTCAAACAAGAAATGGGTTTATATTAAATGTTTAAAGACCCACTCGAATGAAAATGGGGGTTTTTAACATGTTCTTATAGCATTTTTCTCACAATGGACATTTAAAAAAATTTAATCTTTTGCATTTCTGAGGTTTTTTTTTAATTTCTTTATTCAAATTTTGTGAATCGGGAACAAAAAAGCTTTTAGCAGTGACGTAGAAGCTATTCGACAAATCACAAGCTCCCAGCTCTGCTCCATTCCGATGCGTCCACCTGTAGACAAATGACGGATGGAATCTGGATATAAACTATAGATCTGACATCGATCCCCATTTTTGTTTCACCGGTAACGTTAGCTTGTGTCTGCGAGCCAGCGGGAGAGGGTGTATACAAAGAGATGATGGGAAATGAAGGCAGGCTTACTGCTTGCCACAACTCGGATGCTGAAATTTATCATAAAAATCGACATTTTTATTTTATTTTATTAAAAATGGCATCATAATTAAAAGGCCTTTAAGAATCTCTTATAACGTTTGTTTAAAGATCTTTAAGCTGGTTTTTCAGTTTACATTGCAAATTTAAAAAAAAGGCAACCTTTACTAACACGTGCATTCATTTAAATGGAAAATTACTGAGTTCCTAACTTTGAGCATTTCATGGTAGGCCTCTCTTAATCAGCCAAATACGGGGGTCTGAGATTAACACCCCCCAAAAGAGTCCTTGGCTCCAAAGTAAAAACCAACATATTCAAATCCAGCTTCAGCGTCCTCTCAGCAATTGCACTTCCAGTTTCCATCCTCCCTTTGATAGAGGAACCCCCCCCCCCGGTACATATCCAGTGCTGGGCGTATGGCCAAGATCTTCATCACCCTCATATCCAGGCTCATAACCCATTTATCTAGCAGCTACAGCCAGAGAAGTGTGTGGCTGATGGGCTCATGCTGGTCTGAGATGACAGCAGTGCATTGATGCATTTCGTAGCATCCTAGCATTTAGCTCCTTGTTGGGGTTTTTGGGAGGTGGGCTGTTGGCTGCAACATCTTGTCCCAAAAAACTAAAAATAAAAGATGATTCAGAGGTTTGTTTGGCAGTGAACCCTGAATCTAAGGCCTTGTTATTCACATGCAACCATGTGGGTGGGGGGGGGTTGACCTGGATGGGGCTGTGGGTTTTGGGTTGGCCAGGTCTGTGGATGGTCGTAGAGGAGCGCAGCTGCGTCTTGCAGTTCCATACCGCCGCCTCAATGGAGGTCATAAAAAGGGAACGTACCATTGTCATGTGTGGCAGGTGTACTGTGATGTATTTTTGAGGCTAATAGAAGTTGCAGCACTTGTGACGCTTGGGTATTGCTGTCATGCTGTGTAATTATGCCGCAATCTAGTCAGTGGTAAGCTGTGAGTTCTGCATGCACGAGGTGTGCACGTGATGTGCAAGTCCCCGTAGGATGTCCACACAAACTACAGCATCTAACTTCTAGGGCTGCACGATGTGAGGAAAACTAGCGATGTGAGTGATTAATATTACGATAACGATATAATTTGCGGTATATAAACAAATAGCGAAACAACCAAAAACACAATTTCAATTTCATTGCTGCCATAAGATTGTTTTAGCGCATTTAAGGTAACCATTTATTGCAATTTTCATCCGGGTATCCACCTATTGGGACTAATGTATAGCTGCATCCACAGACCGGTTTTCCTCTCCGTCACACAGAAGTTTGTGAAATCCTGTTGGTTTTCACTTTTCCCAGCACTCCTTTCGTCTTGTCTCTTTTAGCGGATGAGCACCATCATGTTGGGCCTATCTAGACCATGTTGCATAAGCCAACGATGTGTTCCAACATCCTCTGATTCTGTATTGGCCATAAACGTCGTTACTTAAGTTAGGAATTCATTCAACAAAACGCCTGAGTTCTGATGCAACCTACCCTTTTTAAAAACGTCATAACAAATCCTTTCATTTGGTGACAGTTGATGGGTTTTATGACGAGCTGCAGCCGATTCTGGTTAACGTTTTCCCGCCCTCCTCCTCCTCTGACCTCCGCCAAACCGCTTCAGGCTTTTACTTTGTCACAGTGAACTGACGACCTGCACGAGCATTTTGAATGCAAAGGGGAAAGTCCATTTTAGTTAACTTTCTCTAGAAAAGAAAATGACGACAGAGGAACTTCAGGCAGTGTTAATCTGCTGTAATGGCTCTCGTCAGACCTAAAAGGGCCGTATTTATGGCGTGTGGGCGTGGAAAAGGCATGGGTGCAACAAACATGTGACAAAGCACGGAGCTCCCTGCTCTCCGGTTGGCGTTTGTGGGATTTAGTGAGCAAACTCCGGACTTCGGATGGCTGTAATGCCTCTCATCCTCCATTAAACTGTGGATTCTATTGATTTCATCCCTCAGACAGGAAATGCGTGCAGATGGAGCGACCAGCCTCCACCCACAGGCGTGTTTGGGCCTTCAGTGGATCAAACCTTTCTATGAATTATGAGTCATCATAAAAGTGAATGGAGTGGATCATTAACCTAATATCTATTGTTGCTGCTTCTACGCTCCCGGTTCATGCTTTGCTTGCTGGCTTCCTATACACGCATTTCTATCTTTTTTTTTTTTTTTTTTTTTAATACCATCATGAAACGAATCCATCTTGTAAGCTGAGGTCATCCTCTGACCCAGATATTGAAGGGTTCCACGCGTTCTCAGGCCGCTCTAAGCCTCGTCGCTCCAGTTTCCTGTCCGGACAGTGGTGGCAGAAACAAATGGCCATTGTGACGGGTTCCTTTAATGTGGGAGCGGCATCCATGTGCTGGCATGCTACCCCACTGAAAAACATCAAAGAGGCCGTCCTCACCCGTTCTCCATCGGCAGGCGGAGGCCCAGAAGCAGAATGTTCTAGCAGGTTAAGGAGTCGCGGCGTTGGTTTGAGACGGACGTTGGCTTCTTTCCAGAGTGCAGCTTTGATGGTTTTTTAGTTGGGGGACTTCGCCGCTGCACAGATGAAATTCTTGGATCTGCCATGAATTTTCGGCCGGGACCAAACCTGCCACGGCCTCCAGACGGTGGAGGTCAGATGTGACCCAAAACGCACCCGCTTCCGCGTCTGCACCGAACCCTCAGGAAACTGGAAATCGCACCATTAGCTGAGTCAGTTCGGTCTTTCTTATGGGAAATGGTCTCTGAGGACTAAAACTGGAAACTAATTCACGAGAACTGAACCGGATTGAATCCAACCAAATTAAGTCGACTCGGTCGCTTTTTTTTTTTTCGCAGTGCAAACGCCGCCATGTTGAAACCAGACATCTGTAAAAGTTGTTTGGTCCGAGTTGAACTGAGTCAATGTTTCTGTGGCAACTGCTTTGGCCAACCAGGAAGGAGCTTTCTGGAAGGCCACACCCCTACTGCTTGAAGGCGGGCTACATCAAATCCGTCAAGTTTTGAACAATGGACGTGGGGGCCAGAAGGGTCCGCCTACTTTTATTGAGGCATCTGATTGGTCAATTTTATAACTTGAAATATTAAAAAAATTAGAAAAAAAGGGGATTATCAAGATGTTTACCAATAGGACTAACAGTCACTACTCTGTAGAAGTCTATGGGATGTTGGCTCCTTGGAGCCAGCAGATACTTCCTGTTTGGAACACCAGGAGAACTCAGTCCAGTTCTCATTACAGTCCATGGTTCAGACTCGATGGCTCTTTCTTGCCAACAGTCAAAGTCCAGTAGCAGAGATTGTTATCCAAAGGTGTGGGCCGGTGGAGGATGGGTCAGGATGGCGCCGGAAACCTCAAGATTGAATTTTTCTTAATTTTACCAGAGGGTTCTGTATTTTTATCCCTTTTTGGAAATAAAATTGTAAATTTGAATTGGTTAGATTTGCGCTCACAGTCATGAAACTCACCTTCATCTTCTGCTCCGTTTGGATTCTTCCAGGACTGCAGCAGGCGTGTCTGCATCTCGAACATCCAAGCTGACTGCAACCACAACAAAAGCTGCTGCTGCTGTCAAAACAGCTGTTTCTAAAAGTGCTGCAGCACCACCTACTGGCAGGACCGCAGCAGCACAGCCTCCTAAAGCCGCTGCTGCTAAGAAAGGTGAGGCAGACCTTTGTCTGGATGATTCTGTCCGATGTGGTTTGTTTATAAATGTTTTCCAGAGTTATTATGAATATTTTTGAACACATTTCTCATTCGCCAGATGTCGGTCGGCCGCCTGCTGCCCCTGCGGTCAAGAAACCTGCGGGAGCGACGGCGTCTCCTGCTGCCAGGAAGCAGGAAGCTTCTAAACCTGCAGCCGCATCCAAGGCCAGCGCAGTCCCCAAAGAGACCGCCGCCGCCACCAAAGCGGTGGACAACAAATCCAAACCGCCTCCACCTGCAAAGCTTAACGCCGCAAAGAAACCCGCCGCTGCTGGGCGCCTCCCTGCAGTGAAGAAGCCCCTCCCCTCTCAAACCCCACCTGCATCTCCAGCCAACAAACCTGCAAAAAGCAGCACCCCCAAGACCAAAGGCGGAGCCAGGCCCGTTCAGACGGTGGCGCCGTTCAGCTCCACAAAGAGGAGCCGCGTTCCAGGGGCGGCGGCGGCTGCTGCTGCTGCTGCAGCACCTGAGGCTCCGAGCGCCTCAGCGAGCGCGGCTGAAGATCCACCTGCAGGCGCCGCTGCAGAGGCGCCCTCAGCGCAGGAACCCCCCCAGACTGCCTCTTCATCAGAGGAGGCCCCCACCCTCCAGTCAGCCACTCCTGCCTCACCGACACCAGAGCAGAGTGCGTCTGCAGCCACGGCAACCCCGCCTGACAAAGCCCCACCCATGTCTTCCTGCCCCCACCCAACGCCGGGCGCCATTACCCAGGCCCCTCCTGCTGCCAATCTAAATGAAGAGGAGGAGGAGGAGGAGAAGGAGGGAAGTCAGCTGGTCTCCGTGTCTGAAATGAGCGGAACCACGCAGCCCACAGAGGAGTCCCGGCCGGACTCGGCCGGACCGGTGGGGGCGTCGGCCTGGAGAGCTGGCGGCGCCCTGCTGTCAGAGCTGGACTCTGAGGACGTGAGCGGCAGCCAGCAGGGGGCGTCCGAGCTGAGCGCGCCGGGCGTCTTGGAGGGAACGGAGAGCACGGACGACCTGGGCGACGGCAGCCTCAAAGGCGCCATGGACATGGAAGGCGCCTCGGCGGGGTCACCTGACTTTGAGAAGGTCCCTGACATTCCGGTCATCGACTTCGATGAAGACGAGGACGACAGCGACCGCGTGTGCGACATGGACGTGGGCTCCGAGAAGACGGACGAACCGCGGAGGCCGCGGCACGACAACGACATGGACGAGGAGGAGGAGGACGACGAAGACGTGGAGATGGCGAGTGAGGGGGTGACGGAGAGCGGGCTGGAGAGCTACGGAAATGCAGACGAAGATGACTTTGCTGAAGATGAACGGCTGGATAACCTGAACAGAGAGGCTCCGCCTCCGCCGCCTCTGCTGCCCTCCGCCCCGGCTGCTCAGTGGGACCAGCCAAACCCCTTCGCTGATCCGTGGGCAGAACCTTTCCAGACCAAGCAGGCTGTTCAACCTGCCGCAGAACCCCTGCTGGGGGACTGTGTGGCTCCGCCCCCAACCGCAATCCAGGCGTGGCCAGACGCCGCTTCGTTTGTTCCTGAAAAACAGAACTCTCCCCAGCGTCCTTCTGCCGAAGCGCCAGAAAAGTCCCAGTCAGGCAACCTGAACAGCGAGTCCGGCACACCTGAGGATGACATCAGCCGTGACGGAAAGCTCCGCCCTCCAGGTGGGCAGGCCAATGCAGACCGGGGCGCTGATGTAGAGGAGGGAGAAAAGGAGACGGAGGAGGAAGAGGAGGAGCCTGAACCAGAGACTCTTCCTGCTGACGAAGTCCTGGGGGGCCCTGCTACGGCGCCCACCTCCGCCCCCTCCTCATCCACGACGACAGAGGATGAAGCGAGCGACACGGAGGGCGAAGCTCAGCTGGAGGACTCGCTGGTCGCTTCAGCCGTGATGAAGATGAAGTTTGACGGCCAGCCTCTGGCCCAGCGCTGCCTGTCCACGGTGGAAGAGGGGGTCGAGGAAGAGGGGGCCGTCGCCCCCGCCGCCGCTGAAGACACCACCTCGCCCTCCGCTGCCTCGTTGGCGTCGTACGGGTTCGACTCCGCGACCACGCCTTCAAACTCCAACGCCCAGTCGACCGGGGAGAGCTGCGTGAGGAGCCCCGGCATCTTCTCGCTGGAGGAGCTCTCCGAGGAGGCGAAGGAGCCCCCGACCGAGCAGCAGTACATGGAGTGCAGGAAGCAGGACGGAGATGCAGCGGAGGTCTCGGGGGGAGGCCCGCATCCCCCATCCAGCTTGGAGAACCCGGCGGAGAACGTGCAGCCTCTGTATTACTCTATCTGTGAAAAGACTGAGGACTCTTTAGCAGGTAACGTATAGCTGTCACCCGGTAAAACCCCGTTCCCCCTTTGGCCCTCCTCCAGCTTCTCCTCTTCATCGGTTGTTGTTGTCAGTCTGGGGGGGGTGGGGGTGGATTTGAACCCAGTTAATCAGAAAAACAGAGAGCAAAATAAAACCTAAAAAGCAAAACCGCCCGGCTGAAATCCCACAAAAAAGGCTTTATTTCCTGTATGTGCAATCGGCTGCTCGGCTGCGGCTGCTCGGCTGCGGCTGCTCGGCTGCGGCTGCTCGGCTGCGGCTGCTCGGCTGCGGCTGCTCGGCTGCGGCTGCTCAGTTGGATGAAGATGCAGAACACTGACGCTCTCCTGACCTGACATGAACCTGTCAGGAGCTCCTCAACAGTAAAGTGGCGCCGGAGTTGGATGGTCTCACCGTGTTCTGCTGTGTTTGTGTATTTAAACGTCAAATAAAGATTAGATTTTTACCATCAAGTCTTCACTTATTACAGGCGAGTCATGAGGGGGTTCTCAATTGGGGGGGGGGGGGGGGGGGGGGTTGTTATTGCAAGTTTCTTTATGCTCCTCCAAGTCTGACTGGAAGCTGAACTTCAGAGACGTGAACTCGGCGGATCCACCGGAGCAGCCAGAGGATCTGCTCCCATGGCGTCTAGATAACGGAGGTTCTCTGCTTTTTATTTATTTATTTTTTTCCTCTGCACCTGCGTGGTTGAGCTTCTGTCTGCATGTCACCGCTGCACAGACGGCGAGCTGCACTTCATCCGGAAGGGCAGGTGCCTTCGGGTCCGGGAAGACCCGGCTGGTTGTGGGTCTGGGTGTGCCTGCTGGGTTCACATGGTGCTTAGCTTGGGTTCCTGCTGCATGGAGCGCTTTTGCATGGATCACAGGTGGACTAACGGCGCTGCGCCCCCCTCCCCCTCCCCCTCAGGTACAAGCTTGCTGTGTTTGCTGCAGCTGGTTGCATATACAGGAAGTTTGGCTGCTTCTTTTGCACCAAAAAGTCTCATTTCTAAATTTGTTTTGGAGGTGTCGGCTCCGGTTTTTGCACTTTTGCTCTCTGCACAAAGTCCCCCCCCCCCTCGGTCACTCACCTGGGCTCACTTATTTTCCTCAACAGTCTCATTTACCCCAGTTTCTGGGGGTCCCCCCCCCAAACACCTCTGAAACGGGCTTTTTCGGTTATGGTGGCTTTCATTTTGCTGTTCTACCTGAACGTATGCCCCGCCCCTTTGGCGTCTGTGTGACCTTCTTCCTCTCTGCAGCTTTGCACCCACAGTGGCGGGATCACGCGCCGCTCTCCAGAACCTACTACGACGTGGTCAAGCTGCCCGGCGCCGCCGGCGTCCCGCCCAAACTGACGTGTGCCGACCTCCCGCCCCGGAGCCCCGGCGGGCGGGGGGCCAGCCCGCAGCTCCGCAGGCTGGAGCAGCATCAGCGGCAGCTGCTGGAGCTGCAGCACCGCAGGGAGCAGCAGAGCCGGCCGCTGGAGGAGGCCGAGCAGGAGAGGAAGAGGAGGGTGGAGGAGGAGGAGAGGAGGAAGAAGGAGGAGGCTGAAGAGGAGATCAAGAGGAACAAGAGGGCGGCGGCGGAGGAGGAGACGAAGCAGAGGAGGGAGCTGGAGCTTCAGCTGCAGCAGCAGCAGCAGGAGCTGCAGCAGCGGCAGCAGATCCTGCAGTGGCAGCAGGAGCTGCAGGAGGCCAGCAAAGGTCAGGCGGTGCTGCTGTCTCCTTCTGGACTCTGCACCATCTATGAAGCTCTGGAGAGCAGCGAGGAAGAGGAGGACGAAGAACTGGACAACGAGGAGCATCCAGAATCACCGATCGGTGACAGAACGAGACCAGACGAGGACAAACGCTGCTCCTCTCCGTCTGCCGGCTCTCCTTCTCCTCCACACTGCACCCTGTCGTCCAGCAACCCCTCCCGGGAGGAAGAAATGTCCTCCCTTTGCCCCCCCGAGTCCCCAGAACACCCGTCCGCCCTGGACCTGGACTGGGGGCAGAAGGTGGACATAGTCCAGCAGCTGATCAACCAGACGCTCCTGCTGAACGGAGACGGCTGCTCCTCGCTGCTCCTTCTGCCGGGGGGAGCGGGAGGCACCCTGAGCCCCCTGGAGAGCAGCCTGTGGCCCTCCCTGCTGCCCCCCCTCACCCCTCCCTCTGCCACGGTCACCTCCGTCAGCAGCTTCTCCCCCGACGCCACGGGCAGCTCGGCGCAGGGGGAGTGGACGGTGGTGGAGCTGGAGACGCATCACTGAGGCCCCGCCCCCGGGAGGAGGGGCCGAGCTGTTTGCGTCACGCTGCTGCAGCCGCAACCACACACAAAACCTGCCATTGGTGATATTTCTGTCGCTATGGTAACGAAACTATTTGATAAGCAAAGTTTTTTTAAATACTTGAGACGGACTTTATTAAAAAAATGAAAAATAGTTTTTGATCTAAAGTGGCTGAAAACTTGAATGAAGTTCAGAAGCTCCTCCTCTTCTGCATCTCATGGAAGCTGCACCTTTCTCAAACTATCCCATGATGCATTGCTACTGACGGTGAACATGGTTTTTCCTGCCTTAGGATGGAGAAAACGACCAGAGAACAGACTTCTGTACAGACGCAAGAGTCTTAATATTTCAAAGTTTTATTTCGATTTCAGAAGGATTTCTTTTTTTTTTTAGGCTGAAGTCAGAAGTTGAGATGAAACATTTCCGTTTGCGTCTGGTTGAAGTTAAAAATGTCATTTCAGTCTCGTTTTCCACCTGAACTCTTTATTTTTGGTTTTTCTTATTTCGGGTTTAGTTTAGAAACGAAGCTTTACGTCTTCCTCAGGTTTTCAGACGGAGCGCTTTACAGAAACCGCAGCTCGTTGGTGGCACGATGAGGAAGGTGCGGCCCTCATCATCATCACAGAAAGCACTGAGACTGAAGTGACCTGCTGCACTGACGTCCCACATGGACGCCACTACTGACGGGGAGCGTCCTCGGGGAAGGAGGGGCGTGTCCCTAAAACTGTGATGAATGAATGTGGTTGAAAGTACTGTCCGTCCTTTACCTGTCTGTCCCTCCTTTACCTGTCTGTCCCTCCTTCACCTGTCTGTCCGTCCTTCACCTGTCTGTCCGTCCTTCACCTGTCTGTCCCTCCTTGACCTGTCTGTCCCTCCTTCACCTGTCTGTCCCTCCTTCACCTGTCTGTCCGTCCTTCACCTGTCTGTCCCTCCTTCACCTGTCTGTCCGTCCTTCACCTGTCTGTCCCTCCTTCACCTGTCTGTCCGTCCTTTACCTGTGTTACCCCGGAAGGTTCCTCCACCTTTTGTCTCCACCTTCACAACTTTCTTCTTCACTTTTCCCAAATGTTCCTCCTGAAACTGCTTTGTTTGAAACTGGATCACTGTAATGAAGGGACGCTCCACTTCACTTTTGGATTCCAGATTTGTAGAGGCGTAGTTGCCGTTTCAGAGTTTATATAGAGACTTTTATTGTGGAGTATAATTTGTAATCCGATGTTTTCCTTATGTGAAGACCTGAGCCGGAAGCTGGCATGTGAAGTGGACTTTGTTTCTGCAGATCCTCGTCATTTCAGTGTGAATGAATTATTTATTGGCCTGCAGGTCTCTGGCAGCTTCTTCTAAAATGTTTGGACACAAAATGTGACTGAAATTCATTCAATGCAATGTTTTGAGTTAATAAAATACCTTTTTTAATAACACGACTTCTGTTTTTAACAAACTCTGAACAACTTTTTGTATTTAAGACAAATATAAAACTCGTAAAAAACAACACTTATCTTTTTTAAAACATGCAAAGTTAATCAGCAAATCTGAAAACGGTAAAACCCACGAACGCCGAGCCGACATCAGTCCGGCTTCCTCCTCTTCTGCACGCGCTCAGTCTGCTGGTTTACTCTGAGCGGCGCTGCTGCAGCAGCAGCTGCAGCAGGACGTCCGTGGCGCTGCAGCTGGACGGTTCCGTGCAGCCCAAACACAGAAGCTTCTGGAAGTCGCCTCCAGGAACGTCGCACAAGATCCTGAACGTCAAAGAGGACCCAAAGCTTTGATCTGGAGCCTTTCAGGGAGACGCCGCTCTTTTTCTCTCACGCTCACCAGTCGTAGAGGTCGTCCGTTTGGGGGTCGGGATCCAGCTGCACCCACTGGCCGATGGACCACACCCTCAGCGCGCCCTGGTCGCTCTGGTTGGGAAGGTCTTCGCAGCAGAGGAAGAAGCTGAAAAGTAGACCGTCATGACGGGACGTCCCGGTAGAGAGAGATCACCGTGAAGGATGCTTCCACGTCCACTCACTAGTCCGTGTGCCGGTCGCTCTCCCCCTCCTCCTCGTCTCCGTCCGCATCCGCCGGGAGACGCTCCACGTTCCAGCGCATGCGTTTGTACAGCCCGGTGTCGCCCCGGGACAGGTACGGCGTGGGCTTGCAGTAACGGAAAATGGTCATCTTGAGGCGTCCGAGCCGACAGCGACCGATGCAGAAGTGTGACACGCTGTGGGGGTGGGGGGCAGGAGAACGGTCACACGAGCGACTCAGAATGCTGAGAACCTCTTCGTACGGTGGCCCTGAGGTTCAAATCACATCAACAAATCGACTATTTAAAAAGCAAAACAAATTTTAAAAAAACAATTTTACCTTTTAGGAATCAAAACAAAAACCAAAATGTTTAAAAAAATTCTGAAAAACAAAAGTAAAGCCCAGAAATCAAAATGAAACGGAAATAAAATTTAAATAAACCAGGAATGGGACATCGTTGACATCGTGTTTTTTTTTTTTTTACTGTATTATGTTTTCATTTCGGTTGTTTTGCTTTTGTTCTCATTGCGATCTTTAATCTGTTTTTGCGTTCAGTGATTTGTCCTGCCGGGGCCACCGTACCTTCAGGCTCCAAAGCGGCGTGTAACGCTTGGCGGGGCACCTGTTGGGCTCGGCCTCGTCCACGGACAGAATCCCGTATCTGGCGTAGGTCAGCAGCAGCTGCTCCAGACGCTCGCAGAGCTGCTGAGAGAAGTCCAGCAGCTGCAGACGCACAGAGCGCAGACGTCAGGAATCGAACACCGGCGCCGTCGCTCAAGAGGCCAGTCTGTCCAACAGCAGATTAAAAAAACACCGAGCTCCACAGCTGTGGTGACTCCTAGCTTTTGGAGACTCAGGGAGGGGAAGAGGGGGCGGGCTTGCAACAGTCCCGCCCCCTCCTGCCGCTCTGCAGACACTGTGACCAAGAAAACAACGTTTTTTTTTATTGTGGCAAAAAACAGCACATTCATAATTAAATGGCTGCTGGGAAGACTTTAAAATAGATCCAAAGATGATCAGAGTGGGCGTTTAAAGATCCATAACTGCTGAATTAAAATGTCTTTAGAGGGTTATGATAATTAACGTTTGCAGTTTTACTCAATCTTTCTGGTTTAACTGTTAATGAACCTCTTAAAGCCTTATTGATCAAACAAAGATATGTTAAATAAAAAGCCTTCTAACAGATGAAAAAATGCATAAATACTTCTTAATCCATTTTAAATATTAGGTTAGTTCCATAAATTCTTCTTCAGATCAGCCTCAAGCCAAGTTTCCACTCCGGTTTCTATTTATTATTATTTATATTTTAAGATTTTTCTTGTTTTTTTTTGATAATTTATGTTTCATTATGTTGGGTGCGGGCGGCGTCAGGAGGTTGAGGGCATTCTGTGTGTTTTATTAAATTATTTTTCGGTTCCGTTGTATGAAAAGTGCTTCATAAATAAAGTTTGGATTGATAAAAATCAAAAATACCAGCCATAGAATCATTTTTTTTCCTGCATCTGAATGTTTTCATCACCTTTGAACAAACCTCGGCACTCAGGTGAGACGGTTTGGAGGTGGGGCTCCGAGCCGTTGATTCCAGGCGCCTGAAGAAAGGCTGACACGTGTAGAGGAGGGTTGTGACGGCGGCGGCGAGCGCTTGTTTCTCCAGGTGACTGTTTCTGCGGTCACGCGTGAAGGAAATGAGGTAAGAGGTCGTACTGTGAGGTCGTACTTCCTCTCACCTGTCCAGAGGCCTACCTGCTCACGAGGCAGTCACGCAGGTGCTCCACCTTCTTCAGGAAGCCCTGCAGCTGCTGCTGGCTGCACTGGAGGCCCAACCCTGCCTGCCTGACCTCTAAGCAGCTGCAGGACGCATCTCTGCCACAAGGTGGCGCCAGAGCAACGTCGGCCAGCAGAAGCAGCGACTCTTCCAGCTCTAAAACACAATTTAAAACGAAATCACATTTTTTTTAACTAGTAACCAAACTTAACCTTTATGGTGGAGACGGTTGTGACGGGTTTGTGACCTGACCTCGGCGAGTCCCCATGGGGTCTAATTTCTGCCTGTTGTCCTGCGGCGGGTTACAGAAGGTTCTCGGGTCCGCAGGAGATTCGACCTCAACTTTAGTTTCTGTCATGTTTTCTACAATAGTCAGAACTCTGAAAAATAATAATACAAAAAAGTATTACAATCTTCAATCGTTATTGTCTAAGCTTCTTCGCCGAGGACGGACCGAGCCTCAGCTTTTAACGGCTATGCTATGCTAGCGGCTAGCTAACCGTCACAGTTTCTGCTGTTAAAAACGTTTTTGTTAATATACTTAATTTTTATTATTATATTCACATAACTACATGTATTGTAAATCGTATATTAGCTACCTGTCTTGATGTGCCCCCAAAAACACCTTTTTCTCTTCCCTCTTTGAACGTTCAGACAAACGTGACGTCAGTAACAGTTGGAGCGCCCCCTGGAGGATGGCAGCTGGTTTTTCAAAATAAAAACCCCAAAAAATTGGGATTGATGAGGACTCTTTCATTACAAAGTTACATCAAAGAAACATATCTGGAGGCTTAAAAAAGTTGAAGATATTAACTACTTTGATTTTAAGCGCAGTTTAAAAAAAATGCTTTAACTAACAGTTAATAATGTTGTAGTAAATTATAGAAAACAAAATTCCATAAAAGGCAACCCCATTGACGGAAACGGAGCATCATTGGGGTTGTTGTAACACTTTACTAGATATTTTTATGATATTACAAAAAGAAAAGTATATATATTTGACTTTTTATATATATGAAGCCTGTTTTTAACCAGTAGCATTAGCACTTTCCTTCACTTTTGCAATATTTCTTTCCTGTAAAATCACATCACAATAAAGGTGGTCTATCCTGATTGAAAATACAAACACTTACATTTTTTGCATGCTTTTATTTTATTTCAATGGTTTAAAATGAGTAAAAGCAGCTAAACATCACCGGAGTCAAATTCCTCAAAGGGCTTAGCTTCTTGTAGAGGTTCAAACAATTTCACGGCAGTCAAAACTTAAAAGAACAAACAAGTAATTTCTTATTTTTGTTTTCCTAATTTCATAAAAAATGATTGAAATATTCTTTTTTTTTCCCCCAGGCTTTTATTTTCCACACGGAAGTGAAATGCGCATCTTTTCCCGCTCACATGCGCAGATCACGTGATTATGAACTACCAATAGAAACTTTGTTCTGGACCAACATGTCTAAGAGAACCAATATGCATTTTAATATCTTATTTTTAAATTGTTTTGGGTAAACTTATGATTTATAATTGACAAAAATCAACTTTATTTGATTTTTATTTCCTTTAAACAAGTGTCACGACTGTTAATGACAATGTTGGCAGAGAAGATTTCTGAATTTTTAAAGGCAACATATTTAGCTGTGCTTCCTGTCCGACAAACATGGAAACTTAAAATAAAAAACCTGCATATTTATTGTCATGGCCATTGAAACAACAAAGAAAGATCTACTAATTACAAATGTTCCTACTTTTCAGCAAAGTTTAGTTTTCAGCCAAGAAATTCAGAAAAATTGTGTAAATGATGACAATCTGAAAAAAAGTCCCCCACATAAACACAAGCCTGTTTTTGCTGGTGTTGATTTTTATTTTCAAAGGGCTCCCAAACAGAACAGAGTTAAAAGCTAAAAAAGAAAATAAAAATTCAAATTCATGTGAAATTTTTATTAAACTATTAATTCCACTTCATCTAAGTGACTCAATTTGACGGAGAAGGCTTTGAAAATGACAAAGCTTTAGTGAGTTATACTGTTAATTATAAAAAAATCACACAAAAAATGCATGTCTGTTAATCTGAGGTAGACGATAACACACAAATACATATTTGGAACTGTAATATTTCAGTACACTGTACTGAAGAAACTCATTTTACTACATTTAGACTTATAGACGTGTTTAAAATCCACATTTCAGTCCGAAAAATCTTTCTCACAAATCTAAAATCATAGAGATAATCAAGTAAATTGTGTAGAATTCTTTCTTGGTGTCAAGACAGAAGTTTGAAGTATTTTATAAAAGTATTTTGAAATATATTTTAATAGTGCCTGGCGTTTTTGCTGCACCAGAAGACCAGGCATGTCTTTTTCTGCTCTCAGGCTCACGCACAGGCTGTCATGTGACGTCGCATGCTTCACGTCTTTGTTGACCTCTCACACATTTCAGAATAGTCTGTAAAATGATCAGTGGAGAGAAAATAACTGGAGACAATAAGAAAATATGTTTACAAAAAGATGACAAAAACAAACAAAATACCTTTAAAAAATACATAATGGAAGAGGCAGAAAAGAAAGATAAGAAGAAGAAGAGTTATTTTTAGAACGCTCTCTAGACAAAGCAAAGTTTTACTGATTACCATCTGGTTTCAGTTTAAGCAGCGAAGCAGATTAAATGTTTTTTTGTGTTTGACATAATAGGTTGTATTTATCAACAGCAAAGTCTAAATTTACATTTGAGAGTCACTGAATTAGTTGCTTCAATGTAGATTTTAGTGCTTTATGTTGAGCTGTAGTTCTAGTTAATTCAAATCTATCATTTTTCACATGAGTGTGTTTGAAACAAATGTTGTTATAGCTTATAAACAAACAAAAAAATACAGATCAAAAACAATAATTGACACAAAGATAAACGAAGGAATTTCCCCCCAAATTTAATTTTTTGAATCTTTATTGTTTTTCTTTAAAAATAAAATAATTAAACTTGAAAAACGTTTTTTAGGGGTGATTGGGTTTGATTTGTGCTCTACAGATGCATCTCCATTAGTCTTCTGCGTTTTACAGATTTACTACTTCGGGGTCACGTGACCCGGACGGGCGCGTCCCCGCCGACCGGCGCTGACCAATCAACTCCTCGGCGGTTTGGCTCGAACGTCGGGAGCGCGCGGCAGCCTCCACAGCGGTCCGCGCTCTTCCCGCTGCTCGGACGCCTGGCGAATGTGTCGCGTCCGGCGCGGCTCTGATCCGAAACAAAGAGTTCCGTCCCGCGGTTTTGTCTGCGGGTTATCCAACGGAGAGTCCGGACGGCACGTGGTACCGGCAGGAGGAGCCAGGCGTGTTCCCGTGTCCCGGGTGTTGTTACCGGGATAAGAACAGAGGAGGGAAGGGCTTGTTTCTTTCATTTGTTCCGCGGATGCGGCTCCCCGCCCGGTCCGACTGCCAGCAGATTCTGCCGGGCTCTCGATAGCTGCTGCTCGGAACCACCAACCGGAAGCTGGACGGTGAATTTGGTGGCAAAAAAACCGGTCGACAAAAAAACCCAAAAACACTCCTGATTATTTTGGACGGGTTTGAGCGGGTTTGGGAGGGGGGGGGCTGACGTGGGTCCAACACGCAGGGAGGGTCCGTTCAGGCGCGGTCAGGAAAACCCAACAATGAGGATTACATCTGGACCCGTGGAGCCGCGGTGAAGAAGCCGGGTTAGATTTCTTTTCTGCGTTGGAAGCGGAGGACCAAACCGAACGCGGACCCGCGAGGCGCACGCGGACGGAGCCCCGCGGCGGGAACGACCATGGCGAACGACTCTGTCCAAGTAAGTTCAGCCGCGGGAGGTGATGATGGAAGCTGTTCTGGGGGGGAGAGAACCGAGGCTCTTTGTTTGTGAATTCACAAACTATTTTTTTAACTTAGTTTTATTTTTGTTATTTAATAATAATTTCAGCAAAAAGATCCTTTTTAACCAGATGTGTTTTAATCTGGATTAGTTATCCCCCTAATGTCTAGTGTATCACATAAGGATTACTTTATAATGTCGTTACTTAAGTAGAAGTTTAAAAAATAAACTATTTAAAGTTCAAAACTTAAATAAAATGCACAAATTCTAGTATATTTATAAAGTATACATGTTTAGCACAATAATGCATTATATTAAATTTATATCCTTTTTGAGGTTCTTTAAAAGTTATGACACCTAGTTTCCTGATTTTTGCTGAAAAATCCATATAAAACGATGTTCTTGTGCCATTTTTCTGATGATGGAGGACAAATTTGAAGGAAATTAAGATACAAAACAAATTGAATTTCTGAGTTTTCCTTTATTCAAATCGTTGTGAATCAGGAGCAGATGGAAAAAAATGCAGTTTGAAAAAGAAAATAAGAGAAAAATAAAAAAATACTCGGAGCGGGTCACGAGCTCCCCGCTCCGCCCCATCCTGACCCATCCACTAGAAGACAAATGGATCCATGTAAACAGAGAGCTCTCAGCAACAGGGAGGTGAAGAGGAGGCAGGTTGCTCTGCGTCAACGGTCCCATCCACAACTCAAGAGGGGAATTTCTAATGAACCCCTGCCGTTCTGCAGAAACTATGTCCTAGAGAACGACTTTAAAAGAAAAAGTGGCTAAAAACAGCATAATTAAAATTATTAAACCGCTTTGAAAACAGACCAAAAGATGATGGGAGTGGGACTTTAATGAGCTTTTAGTGTTTTTGAACAGATTCAAATCCGTCCATCCATCCGTCTATGGGATCTTTCAAGCGTTTCAAACCGCATGTCTACTTTCTAAGACCTCCACATCTCTGACACGTCTGAGTTACTTGCAGGAACGCTGATGCCTCTGTTGTGGTTTTACTATCAAAGCTGAATTTTATCTGCAAGACTAAGCAGAAATTTTTATACAGATCAGACATTTTTCTGCGTTTATCTGCTGAAATGTACTTATTGTCCCCAAAGTAAGTGATTTGACAAACTTCTTTCTACCTCCTCCTGACCTCACTCCCTCCATTTTTTACAAATCTACAAAGGAGTACTGCATCTTCCCTTCACATGTACTCCAGTCGAACGCTCTCGTAAAACTTTTAAGAGGCCGATCTCGAGTACTTGTCCTGCTTTTACTTTGAAAGGTTGAAACCCTTTTGGAAAGCTGAATGCTGTACGAGTCAGACATCTTTTGTTTTCATGATCATGTTACAGATGTGCACCTCGTGTGTGGTAAAAGCTGAAGCATTTCTGCTTCTCCAAAAGGCCAATCGGGTCTCCCGTGTCACCTTGGTGTTGTATTTCTGTGACCCCCGCTTCTGTTCTGCAGGTTTTGTGTGCAAACACGCCGAAAGCAGACGGGTACAATAGTGGTATTTGGAGAAAAACAAACATTTTTTTAGCCTCATTCTCTGAAGATGTTTATCCAGCAAAGCTTCAGTGAAAATATGTTTTTGTTTCTTCACTGCTCGTGTGTTTGGGAGGATTTCGAGGCTTTATGAGAGCAAGAACTCTGGCAGGGTTTAACGCCGAACATCTGCTGAGGCTGGAGCAGGCCGGAGAAACGTTACAGGCGTGCCGCAGTCGCAGCTCTGCAGGCGTGCGCCTCTATTTAGGCGTTTTAGCAGGAACCCGCGAAAAGGCAGCAAACGTTCAGACTGAAAGATGTCATGAAGCTGGGTTCTTGACATCTTGTGCAGCTTCTTTTTTTTTTTTTTAAAGTGCTGCCCGTGAACAAGTTTCCTGCTGCGAGTGGTGCCTTCTGAATGCAGAGTACGGGTAAAACCACAGAAGAAATAACCGCTGTGTTCTCTGCCGGTCGGGTGATTTGTTCACTTCTTAAATTTAGGTCAAGTTTTGTTTGAAGCCAGATGAAAGCCGACGCGTCGTTTAGTGACATTTTTGGATGGATGCTGCAGAACAGAGCTGTGAAGATGTGTGCGTGCGCTTCAGCCAAACACCGTAAATCAGACCTGCCGTCTCCACGGTGTTTATTCCCAACCCGCTAAACTAAACGCCTGCTTATAATTCTTCTCATTCTTGGTAACTAAGCTGCTTTCCTGAATGTGTTCCCAACACCACGTTCTTCAAATGTGGAAACCGCTCCGTTAAACGGCGTCTTGCTCCAGCCGCTGATCTTCTTTCCTCTCTCTCGTCTGTCTTTTCCCGTCTCTCAGGGTTTTTGACCCCTTTAACCTCTTTTGAAACTCAGAAGACCGACTTTTCTGGTTTAAATGAATTGCATTTCTGAGTATTTCCTTTATCAAATCTTTGTGAATCAGGGGCAGATGAAAAAAAACGCAGTTTAAAAGATATCATATTCGTGATGTAGATCACAAAGCTCACTGCTCCGCTCCATTCCGATGCTAGATCCATGTACGTCCTTTTCCTGAGCTGGTATCTGGCTCCGATTAAAAAAAAAATGATCAGAGTGGGACTTGAACTAAACGGGAGCAGAATTGATCTTTTTCCAGGCAAACAGTATTTCTTGATGAAAAAGGGAGATTTCCTGAAACACACTTTGATCACGTGGAGCTGCTGAACGTTGATGTCAGTGAAGGAGATTAGAATCCGCAGAAGCAGGTCTGCATGTTTGCATTCAGCAGTTATGAGCCACAACAGCCGGCCTGTTACATTTTCTTGTTAAACCAGTTTGGTCGACAGCAAAGCCAAATACTCTAATTTTAGATTGAGGTTTCGGTCAGTAATCATTTTTTCGTTTTTTGGTCATAACTATTGAATGAAGAAAATAGTTTTTCATTTCTATCCTTCTACATTAACAGTAGAGACATTCTGCCCTCATTATTCTGAATTTACTCATTTTGAGAAATTTTAGCAAAAGATTGTTGGTAATTTTTAGCAGTAAAGTCTTAGAAAAGAGCAAAACTGTAAGACATCTTGCTTGGAACATTTCCAAAGACGTTTTTCTGGAATTGTGATATTAAATAATAACGCAGAACTACAGACATCAACTCAAAACAATAATTAAGTTAAACTTCAATCATGGGATTATTGATTTGTGTGTCAAATACGTAACTTTAACGTGACTTGTGCGCCATATATGCAATATAAAAGTTATACATCAGTGAAACATGCGTGAAAAGTCCGTTAGACGTGGAACGGTCATGGAAAGTCACAAATTTGCGTATACATCTTGCAAAAGTCACACCCAATTGCATAAGATTTACGTAATAATTGCATGTAAACTACGTAAAATACGCGTAAAAACTTTGAACGGCTCAAAACCGAATTCACGCTAAGACCCGTTGGCCGAAACCCCAGACGGACATGTGCGCACATCGACGAACGCAAGAAACACTCAAGAATTATGCGTGTGTCATGAAAGACCAAAATTTAATACGTAGAAAATGCGAAAACTGTATGCAGTGGCGGTGTGACGCGGCCTTTGGCTGAACCGTAGAGCCAGGAGCATCTGGAACGGAAACCTGGACGTGACAGACGTGATGCTTGGATAGGTTTTTACATGGAACACAGAGAAGTCCAGTTTTCTGGACTTCCCCTTCTGGAAAATCCGGAGCAGTCTCTACAGTCGTGGCGGTGAGATCCTGCTGTGTTCAACTACAACCGAGCATCATTGTGCAGAAACAAACGCACAACAAAGTACCATTTATCTGACAGGAAAAAATAAAAAAGTTCCCAGTTTTAAGGTTGTACCATAAGAACAAGTCCGTCAATGAAAGTTTATACTAAAATAATGAAATTAAAAGCATCTATTTGTTGTAATTCTTGAAGTGGATGTTCCTACATGTTCACGATCCACATGTTGCTCATCTGCTGTCAGCGACAATGAGTCACATGATGGTGGAACTGATAAAAACCATTGTGTGTGTGTGACGCTCCTTCAAAAAACCTGTGAGTTCAAGAGAGTTTCAATAGAGATCAAGCATAGATGAAGTGAAAACTTTAGTGTGAAGAACCAGCTGAGTTCCTCTGTTTACTTTCCAATACTCATAGTTATGAAGCTGGCACTGAAGCACCACATGCTTCCCATGGTGCGCCGTCTCTTTGCCCTCGCAGGAAGACGACATTAAACAACCCCGATAGACGAGTTCCACCCCGACTGCGCCGCATTTCCTCGTGACGGTTGGAGCAAAACTGGAATGAACGGAAAGGGAGGCATCTTTGCTTCGGTGACAGTAAAGCACCGAAACGTTTTGTCCAGGACTCCCAACCAGAGGGATGTAAGAAGCGATGCACAGAAATGTTCTCCAGGGAAACATGGGAGACCTGTGCGAAAGTCTCACCATGACGTAAGGAGACAGTTATGCGTACAAAGTGGGATTTTCTCAGCGCTGCCTTCAGGCCATGTCAGCAAACATCTGCAATTGTACATCAAGAGGAGCTCATGAGCACCAGGAGACTCCAGGAGTCAGGCTATTCAGTGTAGAAGAACCCCTTCTCCCATGTGATATCAGTACTTTTCTATATTTAGTCATATGAAACATCGGCCCATGCAGACTCTTTGATTTGGAACTCCTTTAGGACATCAGTAAAATGAGAAAATACAACAATTTGTTCCTGTTGTGTCATTAAACAGAGCTGCACTTGCAGACTGCAGGTTCAAAAACGAGAAAGGATGTAGAAAAACTGCTAAAGCTTTTGTTCCTTTTGTTTCTGGATGACTGGGTTTCACAGTCGTATCATTTAGGAGATAACTGCCGCAGAACTCATTAGATTGATTACATTTTCTCCTTTTTAAAGTTTCTTTTCAATGCGAGTTCTCAAAGTCTTAAATAAACGTAACCGTATTCAACTACACTGAAAAAAAATCACAGAAATTTGAATTTATTTTCAAAGGATTTAGATTTATTTATTTGGCGTCACAGTTTTGTTTCAGTTCGATATACGATTTGTGTATTACGATAACATCAACAAAAACTAAAAGCTAAAAAGCAGGTAGGTGTAATGTATTTACACAATAAATCCGGCCGATGCTATGTTCACAACAGCCTCTGCAACACGCGTTCCAGTGACTACTTTTAAGGAAAAGTTTATGTTTTCAGGCTTCCCTGTTTGCACATTTTTACGTCTGTTCTTGGGGCTCTAAGTGCAAAACACACAGCAATCGAACGCGCGTTACGAAATTAAACCAGCTGAACTTTGACCAATCAGGGACTTGGAATTGGAAGGGACGTATGGATGGCGTCCTCTTATAATTCACAGTGATCATGGAGCAAAAATGAATAAATGTGGTTTGTACCCGTCCAAAATTGCTTGACACCAAGTCTTTCATATATCGGGATAGAGCTTTGAAAGGACAAACCTGATGTGCACCGCTTCGACATTTTCCTCCAAATGCGCTAGTAGGAGGTAGCAACCATCCAGTGCGAACACCGTATGCCAAAGGAACCCTGCCATACATGCGGTGTAACAAACGGTTCAGTTTTAAACCTTCAACACCGGAGTTTAAGCTCCAGTGTGGACATTCTTTCAACTACCATGATTTTTCAGCTGTGATTTGTGTGGATTTTGAAGCGTGGAAAAAAAAACCTTGCGCTTTACAGTAGTGAAATGTTTACGAAATCAACGCAAATATGCAGATTCTGGCGCAGAGAAACGACGATTTGTGATGTTATGCAACATTTTGCGTTAGTCGCGTGTTGCGTATCGGTGCAAAGCCGATATAAAAAGCAGCTTCTCTCTGCGTCAGAATTATCTGATTGGTGTTAATCACCTAAATGGTCGTAGAGTCACGGTACACAGAAGAGCTTGTGTTGTTCAGGTCTCACCGGCGACATCTCCCACGTTGAAGGGTTAAACCGAGAATTTTGGCGCCCCTACTAGACATGGATTCAGATTTGTTTGGGACTTTCATACAAGTATCAGATTACCTTTAGACTGAGCTGTTTTAGCCGTCATTGAGAAGGTGACTAATTCACATTTAAAGGTCAGGACCTTTTTTTTACGGCCGTGTCGGTTGGTCAGTTCGTCAAAGGTCGCTCTTGTGTGACTCCTGTAAAGCATGGTTGCTGTTGGGATGGAGGCCTGTCAGGTGGCAGTAGGGCTGTGGGGGGGGCATGTGGGTGGAGGGGGCGGGCTGAAGGCCGTTAATGCTGACGATGAAGCTCTGCAGCCACCGAGGTACAATGGGCTCCATTGTCTGACGGCAGAAGCTCAGATCGCATTCAGTTCACTGCGAGTTCATTTTCCGCATTCTGTTCAGACCATACTCATGTCCACGCCCCCGCCAAACCCCAGGGTGCCAAATCTGTGTCACCCTTTTTACTATTTGGACACACTCGTCAATGGATGGGGGGGGGGGCTCAGCTTTGTTTACATCCTGTTGTCCTTCATAGTTGGCGATCTGCTCTTTGTTTCACATCTTGCCTTCTTTTGTGCAAACATCCCATAACTCCCATGACCTCATAGCCATGGACCCCTGCATTCCAGTTTCACATGGATACCCCCCCACGCACACACAGGCCAGCAACTGTGCGCTGCTGCACAGTCACGACATCCGTTCACCCTTGGCTAGTCAATCCCTCTAACACTGTAAAGAAACTGAAAGAAGTGTTTTATACTGCTGCTCTCCTGGTTTATGATCAACATCAATCATCTGATCTTTTTTTTTTTTTTTTTTTCCCATCTGTTAAATTTAGTTTCATTCTATGTTTGGGTCTTCCGTAACGATGATCCTCTATGTTCAGTCTGGTGTGGCTTCTGGCTCATTCTCTGACATAACCTGACCTTTGACCTCCTCCCTTCATGACGGGCCGTGCCAAGGTCACCTCCATCGATCTGGCCTTATCGCCTGGCCTCGCCCCAGCGTTTAGACAGCTGCTCAGAAATGCAAATAGCTCTTTGAACCCGTTTAGACCCCGGGGCACTCCCTCGCCAAGCAATGCTTCACATGCATTATTCACGAGTTGCATCAAGTTTGAATGGTGTTAAACAGATGTTAGAACGCGTAAACATTTATTTCTGTAACAAACTCTAAGCAGAGGGAAGGAGAACCACGGAGAACATGGTCTGGTTCTCCTGATAAAGATGTTCAGATTATGTAATTGCATAAAACATGTCCAGATAAATCAGCCAAATGCATTTTACCTTAATCTCTGTTACGAGGGTGTTCGTTCACACTAATGGACTCAGACCAAGTCACTTGAGGCTAATGCATTTGTGGTGAATAGCTACAAGTCTGTCTTTTTACAGAAACATGTCATCCTTATGTCATTGTGTTGTAAGTTTGGTCCACGTGGCAGAGTGTGTTTACCCTGGTGGGCAGCTTTGTTTGCAAAGTGTTGAAGCTCATTTAAATTCTGGTGGGAACCAAACAGGCAAACACTTGTGTGGCTTAAAAACACGGCTCTCGTCACACTTCAGTGCGGTGTTTGGTAGACCCTTTCATTCATTTGTGGAGAGCTTTGCTGAAGGTGGCACAAAGTCACCGTCCAGCGTAGGATTCGAACCCCTGACCACTGCGTAGACGGATACAGATCCAGTGCGCTATGACCATCGTTCAGTTGCAAGTGGATCCTGGTGTTGTTCACTCTAATGTGATTACAAATGGACTAGTCATTGGAATTGAAGGAGAAAAGTGTTAGAAAATATGGTGCGCAATTGAAGTCACTTAAGCCTTAAGCTATGTACACACCGAGGATTTGTGGTGCGTTCAAGAACGCACAATGTAAACACGGTTTATTGAATGTGCTTTTAGCATACGGTTTTCACACCAGACAAGCGGGAAGCGATAGGGAGGGGCTGCTTCTTTCGTTTTTTTACCGTTTACCAGCGCATGTCCGCCACCTACAGTTGGAGAAGACTTGGTGGGAAATGGAGCACTGGTTACGAGGAGCACTGGTGTGTCTTGCAGTCCCCTTGGGGTTCGTATGACCACCCCATAAAAACCCAACGTACCATTGTCGTGCATTGTGGTTAATGTTCCGGGAAGTATTCGTAAGGTTACTGGAAGTTACACACACTTATGAGATACGGGTGGTGCTATCGTACGGTTTCCTTACGCCACACTCTAGTCGTAGTTGGGTGTGAGTACCGGATCCTTTTGAGTGGTTAACCAGGAGTTGCTGAGTCATCTTTGATGTAATAAAGAAATCCCGACTTAACTAATAAATAGTTGCCTTTTAATATGACAGAAATGTTTAAGAATGTACAATTTATGATTTTTGAAAGGATCCTATATGCCTTTTTTATGTTTTTTACGATGACGCCAAATTAAAAAATAAAATTAAAAGTTTTAAATGAAAAAATAAATACATTTCTCTTTTTTTCTTTAAATGTCAAAAATGTAAATGAAATTTAATTAAAGGAAAACACAAAAAAACCTATTTTGAGGTTTATTAGAAACCGCATCAACACAAAGAAACTCTAGAAGCTAACGCAGCTACAAGTACGTCTTTAAATTTAAGCCTGACCAAACTGTCGCTCATAAAGGCTCCAGAAGAACACCCGTGAGTGTAAATTGATCCAACATGGCGCCCGCCTGTTATGCTTTGAGTGGTCGGGCCCCCAGAGCCACTGGAGGAATAATTATAAGGACGACTCGTCTCTTCAAGTGGCGATCAGCCCAGAGCGAAGCCGACGAAACATTTGATGGTATCAAACCGTTAAAAACAAAACTTCTGGTATTTCTTAAAATCTTGCATCACCGCCAGGATCCCTTTGCACACAAACGATCTATACATTTAGTTCTTTGAGTAAATATAGCTTTAAAATAAAAGCTTTTTGACAGCTTTGCAAGTCTTTCATTCACAAACAATCAATCATCTTCAGGCTGTTTTCCAAAGTGAGGAAAGACACACGTGGTGTTTTTCATTTTTGTTCTGTGTCGACAAGCATGATGGTTCCCGGGTCCTTCAGACCAGTCCTTATCTGAGTGCTCTGGGGGTGGGGTGTCATGAGCATATGGCGTGAAGATATAAATAGGTTATGGGAGTTATTAAAGTGCCCCGCGAACAATCCCTCCCCTTACAATGAGAAGGAGATTGAGTTGCATGGATGACATTCGTCCTGCTGGGGTTTCACCCGTGTGAGCTGAATGATGAGGGCCCGCTTGTTCCTTTGGTCACTTTGAGTTCGTTTTCCAAGTCCGGCTTTGATCCGATTGTCCTGCGACGGAGGCCACAGCAGAAGAAGGACGCACTTGTGCAGCAGTGGGGGGACCAACAAAGTTCAGTCCCGCTGTGTTCAGCGGGAAACTGTACATGTTCCCCGAAGGGGGGAAGATGTGATTCCGGGTTCTCCAATGAATCCTATTCCCCTTCCAGTTCAAAGCCCCGTTTTCCACGTTTTCCAGCTTTCATTTGGGGGAGTGTGCTCACGCCGAGCAGAGAGGTTTGCTGACAGAGGTGAGGCCGCGAAAACAAATAAAATGGAACAGCGCAGACTTCCTGATGAACTAGTGTCTGTTTATGGTTTCCTCATGTTGCACTGGAACTGAACAATGCAAAGGCCGCAGTTTTCAGTTGTTTCTGATGCTGGGCAGACTTTCCCTCCACCTTCTGAGCGCCTGTGGTTCAGGTCCAACTCCTTGGTCTGCTTTTAATCAGCTTCAAACAGCTGTACATGAACATACTTCAGAGATCCAACAGAACAAAGGAGACTGGACGAAGTTTTCCACAAACACCGTAGCACATCAACACAGGCTTTTTTTGTTTTGGGAGATGTTATGAAATATTTCCCCCAAAAAGACATGAGATTATGGAGGTTTCCTCCTGCACATTTAATTCATATCTGCTCAATCAATCATCGTCCTCGGTTAGTTTACATAACCTGATTAAAACCTGCCCAAACTGGAACCTTTCCCTCTAATGAGTTCTGGCTCACAGCTTCTCCTCCACCTCTGCTGATTCTCTCACCGACGTCTGCTGATGACCTCAGTGGTGGGCGGGAAAAACATTTTTCATGTTTGTTAGATTTCTGTGCTGGTATTTTAGGCTTGGTATTTGAAATGAATGGACCCTCGTTGTGGCTCTAAACAGACATTTTATCCATTTTTTGAACCCCTTGTGGGGTCACAGGGTTAGGTAGCCTATCCTTGTCGAGTGACGGTGAGGTACACCCTGGACCGGGTAATTCCAGCCCTTGAGGGCCAGTGTGTCTGCATGGTTTCCAGATATCCATGGCTGATGACCTGGTATGGGTGGGTTCAGCCAATAAGAACATGCCGAAGCAGCGTGTGATGGAAATCATGCATGTGCCCAGCTCTGCAATGGTAAATGAGACAAATTAGGAATAAAATGAGCTCAAGACATCATGAATGGCAGTAGGATGAGGTCACTGAAAGCCACATTGACTTACAGTATCATTAATCAGAATTATTCATCTCTCACGGCAAATTCCTGTTATCAAAGATATCGTTGTAACCCAATAATTTTGGTATTTTGGTCCATGTATGGCAAAGAGGTCTAAGTCCAGGCCTTAATGAAGCTCCTTCCCTGTATCAGAAAACAGATAAGCCAGGGTATCTGAAAAACCAGCAGGAGACCCAAGGCCTGGATTCTGACACCCCTGGTGTAGTGTGTTATGTGATCAGTCAGTTTCCTCTGAATGACGCTCACGTGGTCTGTTGACCTCATAGACATATATCACTGGACAAAGCGGGTCTTGCGTCACCCATAAATAATGAATTACTTCCGGCTCAAGTGAAACGAAGCAAATTCAGTCCTCGATACGGGAAATGCCACTGGGAGCCAGTCGACAGTGATTGGTCCAAGTGAGTCTGATGCACATTTCTAGGGGCAACCGCCGTTGCCAATCAGGAGTCAGCTTGTTCGAAGTTCACACACCTTCCACTGAAAAGCGGCTCGGGAGAACCTGTCAATTAAAATGTTCAAGTTGGGGGCCACCGGGCACAACATTTTACTGAGGTATCTGATTGGTCAGTTTTATAACTTCCATCCATCCATCCGTCCATCTTCCTCCGATTATCCGGGACCGGGTCACGGGGGCAACAGTCTAAGCAAAGATGCCCAGACTTCCTTCACCCCGGCCACTTCCTCTAGCTCCTCTGGGGGTATCCCGAGACATTCCCAGACCAGCCGAGAGACATAGTCTCTCCAGCGTGTCCTGGGTCTTCCCCGGGGCCTCCGCCCAGTGGGACGCGTCCAGTAGGCATGGACTAGACGCCCGAGGCACCTCAACTGGCTCCTTTCGATGTGGAGGAGAAGAGGTTCTACTCCGAGCTCTCCGAAAGGTGGCCGAGCTCCTCCCCCTTTCTCTAAGGGAGTGCCCTGCCACCCTACGGAGGAACCTCATTTCAACCCCTTGTATTCTCGGGACCTCGTTCTTTCGGTCATGACCCAGAGCTCATGACCATAGGTGAGTATTGGAACAAAGATCGACCGGTAAATTGAGAGCTTTGCTTTTTGGCTCAGCTCTCTCTTCACCACAACGAACTGATACAGCGACCGCATAACTACGGACGCCGCTCCGATCCGTTTTATTACCTGCAAAAAAGAAAAAAAAAGTATGAAGAACATGTTAAGAAAAAGGTATCAGAGCAAGAATGTTTATTCTGACCAATAGAATTACTGTTTGTTTCTCTATAGAAGTCTTTAGATTTTAGCTTCTTGGAGCCAGTGGGTACTTCCTGTTTGGAACGCCGGCGGGGGGGGAGTCAGTATGTCTGGTGAAATATACTGTCTGTGGTAGAGCTTCGTTTTTCCAACGCCTCTACGTACAAACCGGGCGCTCCAACTGGAACCTGTGGAACATCTCAGCTCATTTAGATTCCTTCAAGACTTCACTGGAGTAAAAATTACATTTTTACAAAACTATTCCAATTAAGAATTTAACGATAACATATTTTAGGAAACAAACATTAAAAATAAACAGATTTCATTGGGTTCTCTTTTATTTAAAATATTACCAGAAGTTTTACTTTTGTGTAGTTTGAACCTTTAATTATATGAAAACTATTTATCATCAAACAAAATGTTTATGTTATGGAAATTTGAAAAATGAATCAAGTTGTATTCGTTTTAAAAATGTTAGCATTAAACTAAACTGACCTTGAATTCCAGTAAGTTCATTGTTCTGGCTGTGATTTACCTGGACACGTCCTGTTATTGAGTAGCTCACCTAAGAACGGTGAATGTGTTCAGCGTTTTCATAGTTCCAGACTTTTAATCTACAAATTATTATTTATTTTTTTGGTTAAGCTCTCAGGTTATTGTCTGCTCCCTTTAAGCCGGAGCGGAGCAGAAGGCTTTTCACTAAATGAAATGATGTAACGGGCTAATCTTACTCTGCCTGTTCTTTGGGGTGATCAAAACGGCTGCGGTGTGTTAGTGTACGTTGATTTGGTAGATGAAGATGGATTTAAATCCCTATTTTTGTTGTCTTTGTGGAAAACGGGGAGAAAAAACTGCTTCATTTTTTTTATATGAACCAATTTCTCTGTTTGCGGTTATGTAATAGTCATAAAAAGACATAATCTCAATGCTGTCTCACACTTAGAGCAGGTGTTGTAACCTGCTGCACAGGTTGTTGCTCCCGCCACACCTGAGGCCAACTGTCAACAGCCGGCGCATAAACACACGGCAGAGACTCCCAGGAGACCTCATGTGGCTCATGACCACGATGCACCTGCAGGCCTCAGCACAAATCCTCGGTCCCAGGAGCCCTCTGAACCCAAACACACCTGACTGTCACCTGCCGTCAGAGCTTAGAAGGTTGTTTGAGAAGGGCGCAGTTGTAGATGGATGGCTAGAAAAGTTTGTTCAGCTAGAGAAAAAACAAACAAACGAATTTTACGCATTAGACCAAAGCTGGCCAACCCTGGTCCTCAAGAGCCTCAGCCTGTTTTCCAGCAGTCCCTGGACTGGCTGACAACCGAAATCAGGTGTGTTCAGTCAATCAGGATGTGGAATTACTTTAGACAGCTAATCAGCAGGAAGCTGGTCATGGAGGACTGAATAACAGGCAGGGTTGGCCAGAACTGATTTAATTTATGCCGAGCATCAAACTTGCAGCTGCAGAGAAACCTCTGGGTCTCCTTATGCCTCAGTCACTACTGCCCCTACGGGTGGACACCGGACAGTATATCTACTTTGTAGATATACTATAGACTGTCCGCCCTGTGAACCCGTAGAGAGGAAATGTTCATGCATATTTTTTCTGCGTTCGTGACAGGTTGTAGTGAACTCTTAAACAACACATATGGGTAAAGTAGGGGAGACGCAGGCGTGTTGCACAGATTTTTGCTTTTTCTTAACTCGCCCCCAAACCTGCAGATAGGAGCCTGTTAGTGCTGTTCACGTGATAACGTGCACGCTCCTTGCTGCAGTCTGACTGTTAGACATTAGGAAAGTAGACAGGGTGTTGTTTGTGTGGACATCGTACGGGCGTCTTACGGTCCCTTGCATGTCACGTGCACACACCGTGCGTGCAGCCTTTGCGTGTAATCTAGGAGCCAGTACACGCACCTTACTAACGACTAAAGTGTGGCGTACGGTAGGCCTGCACGATATGAGGAAAACTTGCGATCTGCGATATTATTGATCAATATTGCGTTGACGATATAACTAGCAATACATGAACAAATAGCACAACAACTAAATACACTATTTCAACAGTTTAATTCAAATTATAGTCAACATAACCTAAATTAAACTCCAAACGATCCTACTCTATGTAAGAGGCAAAGAGCTCCATCTGATTGGTCAATGATGTAAATGAGTCCATTTGATTGGTCAAATGCATACATTGATTTAATAGATTTTTTTTTAAAACTTCAAGCAGCCATAAGATTGTTTTAGCACATTTAAGGTAACCGTTTATTGCAATTTTCGCCGACTTTTGCGATATGCGTGTTGCACTGCGATATATTGTGCAGGCCAAGCATACGGGCACGGTACGACGGCATCACCCGTACGTCAACTTCCATCATACTTACAATCCTCACAATACACTTACCACAGGCACGCCAATGGTACGTACCACTTTTATGACGTCCCTTGAAGGGGAACTGCATGATGCAACGGCACATCCCTTACGATGCTGCCGCTCCTCTCCACATACCCAGACAACCCAGGAACCCACAGAACCTGGACGGGTCAACGCCGGCATGTGTGCATGGCGTCAATGCTGTCATGCCAGAACCTTCACTTCCTGACCCGAAGAACTGTCCCATCTCTGACTGCTTTTGAACTTTTCAAACTTCAAAAAAGTGTCCACAAAGATGCAGGGGATGAAAGATAAATTTATCGCCAGATTTACCTAAACCCGTTTATTTTTCTTCTCTTGGACCGTCTTTCATCTCTTTTGACTCCCACGTATTTTCAAGAAAAACTTGACCGTATTTAGTGACATAGCCGGGAACTTCCAGCCTCCCTCTCTGACTCCTTCCTCCTCCCCGGGGATTGTTCCTCCCCGCGTCCCTCCATGATCATCGCTCTCCTCGTGGGATGAGCCGGTTTTGCTTCAGACTTTCCAAAAAAAGAAGAACCACCAACAACATATCTGTGCTTCAGAAAGGCATTAAATGGTTGGTTTGATCACATTAGGGGAAGACGGCTCCTCATATGATGCACTCAAATGTTCTCCTCCTCCCTAATCCTCCTGCTGTGTCTGATGTCTGCTTGTTTTGGCAGCGAATGCGACCTCCCAGCGCTCTCTCTCCTCTCATCCCTCCGTCCAGCATCCTCCCGTCCCTCGTCCACCTGTTTCTTCATTTCCTGTTGGCCGTGTCTTTCTGCTCAGAGGCTTTCTTGGCTTTTGTTGGTCTCGTGGGGAAGGGTGTTGTCTGTCTCCTCCCTCCCACTGTTTCAGATGAAAAGACCCTCCGGCAAAAAGGGGAGGGGTGTGCAATCAAATGAAATAAAGGCGTTTTTGTTTAGTTAAGAGGATTAGTGCACAACTGTGTAATAACATGAAGGTATTTTGCAGCCGATTTCATTTTTCTGTTCTTTAGACAACATTTTTCGCCCGTTTGCTTTATTTTTTGTTTCTTTTGTCATCTAAAGATGTTCTCATGCGGTTTGTTTCACTCTGTTTACCTAAAGAATAATTATCTGAATTCTTAAAGGGTCTAAATCCTGCGGGAGAACACAGCTTTTCTTAAGCATTTCAGACTATGGAGTAAATATATCCATACATTTGATAATATATTACTTTTGACACACTAAAGAACGATTTTTCTATGAAATACTAGATATTTTCGCATCTCATTTTTTTACCTGGAAGTAAGACGACTCGATCTCTGAGGCTCCGCCTTTCGCTCCTTGTGGATGCCGCCCATTTTGTGACGACAACCTAGAGCCGACCTCGGCAGCGTGTCTGCAAAAATAAACAACACCCGAACAATGATAAATAAAAACCTTTTTTTCTATCACCGCTAGCTAAGCATAGAAAGTGGGCGTGTGTTTTAGCCTGGGGGCGGAACTGGCATTGCAGACTCTTCCTGGAAGGGGCGGCTCTGCACTTTATGACGTCACAATGTGAAAACCCGCTCGTGTTTTAGGAGGGGCTGGGGCTCATGAATGGATCGAAATACCGCTTTGGGGTTTTTTTGTGTAAGGAATGAACATTATAATTCTCTTAAAAGCTCATGAAAGTTGATTTTCATGATATAGACCTTTTTTAAATGTTTACTTTTAAATTAAACCACATTGCATAAAACAAAGCACAACTGCAAAATTGAGGAGTGACTTTAAAACATGTTTATTTGATGAAAAATCACATTTTATGACATACTAAAGTTATTTCATGTTTTTTTTGCTTCCTCCTCAGTCCCTGTTTGTCTTTCTACAGATGTTCTAGTATTTTTGTGTTTGTCTGTTGTCAAATAAGCCTGATATTTTGTGCGACTGCGTTACAGGGTTGACCAGTTTCCAGCCACAGACCCCCCATAACTGCCTGTAAGGACAGTTGTGACTAAGGCTAACTACGTGAAATATGCCTAAACTGCGTAATTCTCAACCAACCGAAAACTTGGAACAGTTTAAAAGTGACGTTAGGTAAAGAGCCGTCAGCTAAAACCCTCAACAGTTGTCTGCTCACATCGACGAACCAAAGAAACACTTTTGAATGACGTCGATCATGCGTGACCTTTACGCCGACTGCATCACTGGATTGTGTGGCGTCTAAAGCTCCGCCTCCTTATCTGATTCTGACAAAGTGGAGGTTACTTCTTTAGCGCCTGCAGCGTTTTCTCCTCTCCCAGCTCGTGTGCCCTGCTTTCCCGCTGTCATCACCCCGGAGTCTCAGGAACGCCTTCCAGGTGTTTTTTTTCTGACTCAACCACATACCCAGCTTCCCTCCAGCACACCTCACTGCCCGTGCTCGTAAACAACAGGAGCCACCTCTTGTTTTGACTGCAGGTGAGGATCCGTTTCCTGCCTGCTGGACATCCCGTTCGTCCTGCAGACCCGCTTCCATCTTTTTAAGACAACTCGGGCTGGAGAGCCGGAATCAGTGCAGCCGGAAAAACCTCTTCAACAGTCGTCTGCGCAGACGAAACATCCTTTTTTTATTGTGATTTGTGCATAATCTCGTCTTTTTTTCTTTTTTTTTTTCTCTGCTGAAACACGCAGACGACACTTTTCTGTTCAAGCTTGCTGGACTGTGAAGGCGCCGGCGGCAGCAATCCGGTAGTTTCAGTCCCTTATTTGCAAATGCAAATGGGTTTTTCTGCAGCGTGTCGTCTCTGTTCCTGTTTGGTCCAAAAGCCAGCAGACATCAGAAATGATACAGCAGCCGTCAGGGAACAATTGGTCTGGTTGAGCCTTCAGTCTCACCCGCTTTACACAAGTGAACATTTCACGTCTCTGTTTATTTGAGAGTAAAGTCGCAGAAACCATTACATGAATATCACTGTATTACGACACATATCTGGGTTTTGTGTTGTAACCAGGGGCCTGTGGGCAGCGACTGATCGACGGCTGCGCAGCTCACTGGGCGGCGTCTGGAACAGATGTTGATTGACAGGCGTCCTGCTGCGCCGACGGTCCTCCCCCTGCTGATGAGGAGCATTAATGCAGCGGCTGTGAACGCCAGCTTTTGTGTCTATTCTCAAGAGGCCCGAGCGGCGGTGTAGCCGTCCCCCCGTCCCCCCCCTGGCCTCCTTTTCTCTGTGTTCCAGGGAGCATTTTGAAGTTCTAAGAGCTCCTCGCTGTTCTGAGCCTCAGCTTACCTCCTCACTCCGCTTTTTTGTCTTATTATTGTAATTCAGGTTCTTGCCGCAGACATGTCTGAAGGGTCAAACTTTAGGCACTTTGATTTGCTTAATAGTTAAGAATAAACCAATAAAGGTTCAAATTCATCAAGTTTTATCCAGTAGTAAAAATCCTTTGACATGAAAAAGGGTTTCGTTTGACACGTGTGGCGTGTTTCTCTTTGTTTGGCGGTGTGGTCTAATCCAGACAAGTCAAAAGCTCCGCCCAAAACGTTGTCGTGAGTAACATCTGTGAGGTCTTAGGAACAGATTTAGTGATTGCACGTTTTAAGAGCAGCCAGATTTTATTTTATACACCCACTCCGACATAAATTGCGTTCTTATAATGGGCTGGGTAGCTCGGTTGGTAAGGCTGCCACGCAGGAATCCAGGGTTAGATTCCCGGAGGGGGAAGAAACAGTGGTATTGGGGGCAATTACCAAATCAAGGCGAGCATTTAACATTACCCAGTGGGGGTCCTTGGGCAAGACCCTTGGTTGCTCCATGCCAACGGTCCCGCCCACAACTCAGAGGTGAATTTCTAATAAACTCCTGCCGCTCTGCAGAAACTATGTCTTAGAAAACGACGAAAAACAGCATAATCATAATCAAAAGTCGCTTTCAAATGGATCAAAAGATGGAGTGGGACTTTAAGTGACGCTTTGTGTTGCTTAAAAACCAGCATGGGTGGATTTGTGATGCACATCACTGCATGTGAGGATTCCCATCTGATAAAGAGAAACTCACTTTGCTTCGACAAACAGCATTTCTGCTGCTCTAGAAGCTGTTTTTTTTCACATCAGTGGTGTTTGACAGCCTGTGTGAGGCACACGTCTTTATGTCCAGAACTTTCTAAACCAATTTCACTCCAAAATATCCGCATAATTGAAGTGTGAAAAACATACATTTTTAATCAAACATTAGCAACGAAAGAGTTATCGTCATTCCTAGTCATTTGGATGCATTTATCCATCTTAAATGAAATTTTTTTTTAAATAGAGTGAATTCTCCCCAAGTTAATTTGTCTTTTCTGTTTTCTCTCTGGACATCAGCCTTCACTCTCTGTCCGAGACATTCCCTTCCTTAAGCCCTCTAGCGTGCAGACAGTCGGCCTGACAGCGACAGGAAATGACAGTTCCTGTGAGCGCGTCTTTTCATGCCAACAACCCAAACGGCTGGAAAAAGTTTGTCTTTAATAAACTGAATTTAGGCTGCAAACGATGTATTAAACAATGTGCAGACCAGCCTTTAAAGGAAACACTTTGACCTGCTGTTTCAAATGTTCCTACGAATGGTATCACCAACAGCAGACAGATCCTTCAATAACAAAGTAGATACTTTGACCACTTTAAGCTTTAACTGAGCTTTTGGAGCTTTTAGCTGATCAGCTGACTGTAGAGGGAAAGACGGAACAAGAGCTCAACGAATAAAAAAATACCTGCAACGTTCACTTCTGACCCTTCTTTACCATCACTTATTTTGTAGAAGCCTTTAAGGAAAACATTCTTACAATTTTGAGTGATGCTGTGTCACCATGTACACAAGAACTGAACTGAGTAACTCCTCCCCCCTGGCGTTCCAAACAGGAAGTACCCCTTAGACTTCTATAAAGAAATAAACAGCTGTTACTCAGTCATTCTATTGGTCAGAACAACCACTCTGGATCTGATACCTTTATATTAACATCGGCTTGATAATCCTCTTTTTTTTCCCCTGGCCAATCAGATGCCACAAAAATAAAAGAAGGTGGAGCCTGCTGGCCCCCTGGTCCAACGTTCAAAGCGATTGACAGATTACGTGTAGAGACAGGTGTGAAGTGGTAGGGGTGTGGCCTCCCAACAACCTCAGTGCTGATTGGTGAGAGTAGTCGGCGTAAAAAAATAGACTTAGACCAACACGGACCGATGACTGCTTACTGATGTCATCCGGTTCCAACCTGCCGGCGTCCGTACCATGAAAAAATGGCGACTAAATTGACTTCATTTGGGTGGAGCCAGAAGTGAACCATTTTCTACGCGGGACGTCACGCTTACTCGCTGCATTGACGGTCGGTGTCGCACGTCTCCACGGATGCCACTACGGTCTAGGCCTAAAGATGAGTTCGTCAAACAGCAGCATCGGGTTTAAATGTAGAACAACAAAAGTAGGTTTTTCAGTTGTCTGATAGGAACCGGTGTCACTGGGCGCGGTTCGACCCGGCCTCTGGTGGTTCAGAGCTTTCCGCTCTGTCACTACGGCTCTCTCCGGCCTCCACAGAGGCGTCTCCTCGTGTTTCAGTGAAACCAAGGGAGGCTTAAAGTGTGTTTGAGTACGTTTCTTTAAGCTTCCACTCTCGTCCATCAGTCCTGTGACCCCTGGTGGACACTTGGCCCTGCCAAGGCGCCCACTACCACACAGATAAACTACTCCGTGCAGTTCACTCCCACTGGAGGACACGCACACACAAAGCGGCACTTTCTCCATGTTCTTTCTTGTCCCTCTCTGTCCAGCCTCGGGCATCTTTACGCTCAGTCTGATTAAATTATCCTCGCTTGGTGCAACCATCTATTGAATCTGAACGTCGTTGCCTCCCTGAACACCGAGGCTGACTGTTCCTCCCCGGGCGAGCTCACTTAAGATGACGGGGCCCGTTCCTGTGGCCTTCAGCATCTTTGCGGGGTCACGCAGGGTCAGCCACATTAAAATTAGAAGTTTTTACCGTCCATCCATCTTCTGTTTCCGTTTGATCCTGTGCGAGGTCACTGAGGTCGCTGGGGCCGCTGGGGCGTGTTCCAGCTGCTTCAGGGTAAAGGCCGGGGAAACATCCACTCACCTAAGGGAGACTTTAGAGCAGGGGTACCTAAATACAGACTCCGACTTTTCAAGAAACCCTGACTTATCTGTTGTTTATTACCTGGATCAGGTGTGTATAGCCAATAAGGAGCTTCAATGGCAGGATGGTTGGAAAACATGTAGCCCTTGAGAGTCACCCATCAACCTACGAGGAATGTTTCTGGGCTGTTGGAGGAACCTGGAGCATCTGAAGAAAAGCCGCGCAGAAGAAGACGCAAACTCCAAACAGAAAGAACCCGGCCGGGAGCAGTTCAGCTCCATATGACATCTTTAACATTGAGTGTGAAAATTGACTCCGGTGACCTCATCAGCCCTCGTCTGGGTCTCGTGGAAGTAACACCAACTCTCTGCTTTGTGTGATGAAGCTGTTGCACTACGAGGACACACTTTCAAAATTAGTTCTTTTAAAGTTTTCATCTGTAAATCGACAGATTTTTAAGTCGTTTTCCACACGGTGTTGTGGAGCCTTGTAGCTCCGCCCCTTCCTCCTTTGAGTGGAGATGCTATCAGGAGCTCTGATGTTTGTGGATCAGCGTTCAGTCAAGCATCAGAAGAGCCTGACTCTCCTCCCCGGCTTTGATCCAGGGCTCGGAAACAAACCTCATCTCTCCTTTTCTTCTCTTTTTCCTCCCCCTGTTGCCCCCCACCACCACCAGCCCCAGCTGCTGCTTTCCTGAACAGATATTTGGGTGGTTTAGCTCTGCTGAACTCCATGTGTGGAGAAAGTTCCTGGTCTGCATGTCCGTCTCCTCTGACAGCAGCAGAAGAGGAAACAGGAAAGGCCTGAGCCGCTCGGTGTTGGGACGGATATCCTCTCATGGAGGCGTTCCCTCTCCTCTCTCGCTCCACTCTGCCTCTCTTTATCTCCTTTTAGCGTTTTTTGTCCCCGGCACATTTTTGCTGTCGGTGTGGCACTTACCGTTAGCTCCAGAAACCCCCCAGTCTGCCCTGTAGCTCTTCAGGAACTTTACATTTGCTATGTGTTGGCATGGAGACGAGGAGGACGAGGACGGCTCCGAGGTGAAGAGTTGGAGATGTTTTTATTTGAATTTTCATTTTGATGGTCTGTTTTCCTAATGAGGAGGTTCTGGCCTCCTCCTGGTTGTTGCTCTGCTGAAGGAGATTCGTCCTGAAGCTCATTTCAGTCTCTCGGTTTGAAACGGTTACATTCTCTTTGTGATCCTAGATTTAAATCTGAGCAGTAGTTGTAGCCTTTTCCTCGCCTTCCTTCCTTTTTTGCCTCACTGTCGGTTTTTGTCCGTCGCTCCTCGTCTTGGTCTGATCTTATCTTCCATCCTCGTTCTTCTGTTAGCACCACGACTGAAGGAGAATCCTCTGCTTTTATTCTTTTTCTTAACGTGTCTCTCCCCTCTGTTCCCACCAGAGCGACCCGGGCGGCCTGTCGGTGCTGGAGCTGCTGGGTCTGGACCAGAGCTCAGACTTCTCCGACTCGAGCGTTCAGCAGCTCCTGGACGAGCAGCGTGAGAGGATTCGCAGAGAGATCCGGAAGGAGCTGAAGATCAAGGAAGGAGCTGAGAACCTGCGCAGGGCCACCACCGACAAGAGGAACGCCCAGCAGGTGAGCCGGTCGGAGCGGACCAGAGCCACTTGAAACAAAGACAGTTTCTCTCCGTTGCTTCAGGACGCAGGATTATATTTAGAAGTTCTGCTTTCCCGCTGTAATGCCTTCAGCTGCACTCGTCTCCGGTTGTTTGGCGGGTTAAGGCGCCATTCTGACCGCGTCTTCGTAACTTAATGTAGTGGTTTAGTTCCTTCACATTCAGTTGTGTCGTTCAATTGGACACTCAGTGTGTCCGACCTTTAGCTTTAGGCTTTTGTGAGGGCCCAGTTCATCACACCTCCACCTCCATGCCTGACAGTTCAAAGAAAGCGTTTTGTCTTGTTTTCTACGTTTAATTTTGAAGTTAACTAGCTATTGATTTAAAGTATTTTCTAATTTAAACAGCCATCCTTGCATTAAAGGCGGTTAGACTTTATTATAAACTTGAACTTTTAGTTTGGCTCATGAACTTCTTTTTTTGAAATGATATTAGTCACACAGGTGAGTCTAAAGCTTGACCCGTATGGGTGTTGTGGGGTTTTTTTGGGGTTGATCGGGCAGCTGCATCTTAACCCTTGTGCCATCTTGTGGGGTCCAGATGACCCCACTCCCAATGTGCCTTGGAGGCACCGTCAACGTTGGGACGATAACCTTTTTTCTTCAATGATACGTGATCTTCACGGATTACATGAAATCCTCTCCACCTTTGTCATGGTAGGGAGAACACGTCAATGTAAAGGTGGGGTCATTTTGACCCCATAAGATAGCAAAAGGGTTAAGGTGAGCGTAGGTGTGTCTAGCAGTTCCCCTGAGGCTCAGATTTGGTGGGAGGGGGCTCTCCCTCTTCATCTTTACCTACCCATACGTGTTGTGTAGGTCTTCACTGTGACCTGCAGCATGCCAGTAAAAAAAAACAACAACTCTCCACCGGTTCACAGAGCCGTCGGTCTACAGCCGTGATATTTTGTGTGCGGCGGACCGCTCAAGTGCCTCGTACAGGTTTGACCACATAAGTTGGCTTTCTGTGCATCATATTTTAGGATGTTTGATTCAAAGGGAGAACCATGATGGATTTCACATCCTTCATTATGGAAAGCAGAACATGAAGGCAACAAAGGGAAAAGCTTTTCTGAAGGATATATTGTAGGTAGACTCAAATAAGCAAATAGAAATATAACTTTTATTTAAAAATATGCTGCTGAGTACGTTTTTTTTTGTTGTTGATCTAAGTGTGAATTCAGCAGCGTTTCCTGTTGCCGAGTAAACTGTGGTCAAAGTTCACGGAGCTGTTAGCCACGATGCTTTGTTAGCCTGGAATGTTTTCAATAATAATTATTCAGAGAGAAAAAGTCGCCTTCCTTCTGATTTTATTGAAAGGCGACTATTTGTGGGTTGAGGCCGAGTTTGAAACTGGATACAAGTCAATAATGAAATAAATTCCTTCAGAAAAAGACAAACTGTTTCATTCCCGTGTTGTCTTGTCCTGGACGTAAGGAGCTTCTATCGATTGTTTTCAGGTGGAGAGTCAGCTGCGGACCTCCAACCGTCGCCTCGACCATCTTCACGCTCAGCTGCAGGAGCTGGACGCTCACATCGTGGTGAAGGGCGGAGAGGAGAATAAAGGTGAGACGTCGTTCTGCCGACCCTGTCCGGTTGTTATTTCAGACACCAAGACCATTTTGAAACACGTCTTTTGTTGCTTCTTTAGCACTTTTTCACTCAAATCTGTGCTGTTCAGGTACCGTTCCTACATTTGCAGTGAAACTGAGCAATATCACAGTTTTTCTCCGCGTTTTGCATCATTTATCCTCCTATAAATCCAAATGACCAAACGTGGATGTATAGTCAGGCCTTTTGAAAAATGACCAACTCATACATTTAATTCTACTGAATTTAAGAGAAAAAACGTTGATTTACTGACTTTTCCTCAACGTAAATCACACCGTTTGTGTTTAGAAAATAAAAATAATCTTCAGAAGGTCCAGACTTCAGTTTAGTCTGCCTCAGATCAATATAAACGTGCTGCAGAATTCTGTAAAGGATACCGATGGATTTTTGTTTGGTCTCTAAAAGGCGATGAAAACATAAAACCCTTTGAAATGGTTGAATCCTGGATTATTAATGTATAAAATAAAGAGACCGTTTTTCATTATTTAAAGGCTTAATTCTGTTTGTTTCATCCTCTCCTGCTCAGAATAACTTTCATTTCTTGTAAAGTTTCCTGGAACCTTTTCCACAGACAATCTGTGCTGTTTTGTCCACAGAAAAACTAAAAAAAAAACTCTTTAATGTCTTTTTTTTAGGAGTTCAATCGAACCGTAACCAAGGAGATTATCTGACAAATGGAAACATTTGTGGACAATAACAAAAGTAATTTTTCTGGTGTCAGATGGATAGTTCTTCATAATTTATTGTGCAGCAATAAAACTTTATTTAAAACTTTATCCAAGAAGGAAACAGAATCCAAAAAAAACTTTACTTATATCAGTAACAAGTGTGATTACAATAAAGTATGAATTTAAAAGATCCTTAAAAACAAATGCAGGAATCAGAAATCAGACAAAGTTTAGCTATTGGTGCATTTCAGATGCAGGACAAAACGTCAACGCTTGTTTCGTTTGCTTCTACGTTATTAACCCTCTGAAGACCAAGATCCTGAAGATCAACTCAGCCGGGGAAGCTAGGCGACGACTAGAAGAAGAAGAGTCTTATCTAGGCAGTGTGGTGAATCTCCAGGGAGGAACGGACTCAGACGTTAAAAACGCGCGTTGGAAAGGCAAAGGCCTCCTTCGCCAGCCTCCAGAACATCTGGAGATCGACCTCAAGTCTGTCCCTGTCCTACCATACGGAGCGCAAACGACTTAAACCACCTTCAGGTGGGGTTGGCCAGGTCACACTCCGAGAAAGCCAAGCCCTGACATGGAATCCTGAGGGGAAAAGAAAGCGAGGAAGACTACGGATCAAGTGGAGGAGGGGCTCCCACCTGGAAAGAGCTGGAGAGGATCCCCCAGGACAGAAGACGATGGAGAGAAGTGGAGCTACTTCCACATTTATGTCATTTTCTAGAGCGGAGCGGTTCAAACCCGCCTGATTTCCAGCTCCCCTTGGACTGCTGGTGCCGTTTACCTAAACCAGGTGTTCAGTCGGGGTGTAGAATGACCCGAGTCGGCTAATCGGCGACAAACTGAGCTGGAAACTCGAAGCCTTGATGCGGAACGGAACGCCACTGGCTGGGAGGAGTAGAACTTTGGAGGCAAAGTGGCTCTTTGGAGGACAGCTTGTCAGGCCCCACACTGACATTTTTGTAAGGAAGGTTGAAGTGCTGAATTCCTATTCTGGACACTTGTGCGTTTTTAGTTTCCGACCGCAGGAACGAAGCTGGAAATCTTTATCGTCTCCTCAAAAACGTGTCCCAGACTTTTGTCTAAGTACAAAGCGGTGACGTTTTTCCCAACACTCATCCTCTCACGGCGCCTGAACGCGGCGTAAAGATTTAGTTTGACCTGCAGACTCTTGTGTATTGGCTCTGTTGTGATTTGAACGTTGCCCCCCACACAGATGAGTGTCCGCAGTCTCCGGGGGCGGAGAGCCGAACGTCGGCTCACAGAGATCGCATCGCAGCCCTGGAGAGGCAGCTCAACATCGAGCTCAAAGTCAAACAGGGGGTGGAGAACATGATCCCCATCTACGCCAACGGATCCACCAAGGTACGGCGTGCGGCGTTCGACTTCAATCTAGATACAAAACAACACTGTGGATCCCTAAACTATGGAATCGGCTTCCTTTAAAGCAGATTCTTGTTTTTTATCCGTTTTTTGTGGGTTTTGGTTGGTGAAAACTTTCCCTTTGTTCAGTCAAAACTGCTGTTTTTTGTGTGTTTATAACCAAACAAAACTGAATTTGAAATTAAATTAGAAAATGAATCGATATTGAATCAAATCATGAATTTTGAAACTGAATAACAGACATTCAGGACTTTTATTTAGGACGGAGATGTTACTGCTGAACAAAACAAAAACTGCAGCATAGCATATTGTATTCTCTCTATCTGATATCCTCCTTTACCTGTGCAGACACCTCCAGTCCACCACCTTAAACCCCTCCCCCTTTTTATACAGCGCTGTTTTTCTTCATTGCTGCTTGTGTGATTTTCGTTTGTCTCTCTTCAACTTCAGGATAAGAAGATGCTGCAGACAGCCCAGCAGATGCTGCAGGACAGCAAAACCAAAATCGACATCATCCGAATGCAAATCCGGAAGGCGGTCCAGGCCACCGAGCACAGCGACGACACGCAAGGTGAGTCTGGGCAGACCTGCACGCTCATGTGCGGATCTCAGGTGCTCATCATCGCGATTGACCGGTCGATCTCCACAGACATGAAGGACGATCGCAGGCCAGGAAAGATAAATAACCCAAAAAATAAAAATATATTTCTAAAAAATCCGTCAGCGAATCAAAATCCTCACAGAGAAGTACATGACTTGATTGACATGCAGAGCGGCCAATCGAACATCCTCCGCGCACTGAGCAAACCAGCTTCCTGCCCCGCAGCACGTCAAGTCCCCCGCAGAAGACCACTCCGGCCCACTGGAGTGTTTATTGAGGCCCGGATCGCCTCCGCAGTTCCTGCCTGATGGATCCGAGCCTACTGAGGCAGCAGTGTTTTCCTGTAGCGCCGCTCGCGGAGCTGGCAGTGCAATAAAACGCCTCATCCGTTAACACTGAGATACGCTTACTGTGCAGTTTTATTATCAGTACATAAACAACCTTATGTACTGATACTTCACAGTACTACGTTTATTTAGGTAGATCTTCAAGACATTGTCCTCTCAAAAGTAGCTCACGTCCCAAAAAAGTGTGGACCCCCCCCTTGTGTTAGAAGAAATGCATGGAAGTCACATGATGTCAACGCACTTCCTCATAAAGAGCACCGAGGGGTCGCTGTGGTTATTTCTCTGAAGGAATCTGTCAGCTTGAGGCTGTGTGGTTTTTGACGGCGGTCGGCAAGAGGCCGGATCCAGAATCAGTGTGTGTGTGTGGGGGGGGGGGGGGGGGGGTCCTCTCTTTGCTCGGCAGCGGGACGCTTTTTCAAACAGAGCAGATGAATGAGCGTCTGTCGTTTGTAGTGTTCGCTTTGATTCTGGTCAGAAACAGACGAGAGCGGCGCTCTGCCCTCGGTGCGTGTCCGCGGTTGGAGGGCGTCCATGGAGACGCGGTCAAACCCCCTTTGAAAGGCTCCACCTGGCCTGTTATGAAGCAGCCTGTCAACGGTACTGTCACCATCAGCAGGAAACAAACGATGAAGATCCACACTCAGGCCGGGCTCCCCCCTCTATGGAGGAGAACCACGACCCGTCAGGACCACAGGAGCTGGTCCTGTCAGACGGCAGGAGAGCGTGGATGGAGAAAGCAGAGACGCCGCCGTCCCTTCGGGGTCGTAGATCTGCCTCGGATCATCTCGGATGGAAGCCGCTAAGGAAAACGGGAGAAATCCCTGTCGGACCTTTTAAGGACATTTCTCATCCATGTGTGGAAAAACCTTCAGGGCTTTGGATGGAGTTATTTCTAGAGGATCGTTTGGATGTTTGGGAATCCACTACAGTCATGAAATGGATCCAGTTTTTGACCCAGCAGTCGGCCTTTAGACTTAGATAGCCCCCCGGTGCAGGTGCTGCGGGTTTTTGGGGTGTCCGGGTCTGTGGAGGGACGTTGAGAGGAGCGGCTGTGTCTTAGGGGAGCCCAGGTGTGTCTTGCAGTTCCCATAAGGCCACCTGGAGGAGCGTCATGAACATCATTGTTCATTGTGGTGCGTGTGGTAAGTGCGTCATGAAGTGTTTGTGGGGCTTATACGCACTCATGCACTTGCGCTCTGCTTGTTAGTACGGTGCGGGTTCAGGCTCCCAGACTGCTGGCGTCTGACCTTCCTCCCACCTTACGTGTTGCATTAGTCTTCACTACGACCGTAGGAGAAACATTTTCATTCTACAACCTTGAAATTTCTGTGGGTCACCTGTACAGATTGGCTCATTTTTCCCCTGCAGACCCTAAATCTCTCTGGATTCAGGATTTCATTCAGTTTTTGTCCAAAGCGTTCCGCTTTAAAAACATCTGACGACAAACTCTGATATTCAGATGTTTGTCTCCTTCAGTCAGAAAAGTAAACGTTCAATTTCACACCGAAAGCAGAAAAATGTTTTTCTATGTTTATAAAATGAAACGGCAGAAGTCGATACAAACCTTATCGTCTTATATTGGAGGCAAACTTTTTCTTTGAAAATGTTCTGTTTTAGGCTTTTTCCAGATGCAGCTTTACAAACTTTTTTTTATTTTTAGATAAAGATTTACCCTAATTGTTGCTGAATTCGAACCTTTAACGAGCAAACTGAGGCTTGTAGAGGCTGAGAAGTATTTTTGGGTTTATTCGGGCTCCATGCAGGATAAACCATCCTCCATATAAACACATCAAAGCTAGCATTAGGTTGTGCAGCTCATTTGCAGCACTTTGCTCTTAATTTTTTAGCCTTTTTTGTTCACAAGTCTTTTATTTTGACAGTTTAGTCTAGTTACATTGAGGAAACAAAACCCTTTACATTGAAGGAGCTGCTGTTTCTGTTTCCTGCATACTCCAGGAAAAGTTTCCGTTTACAGACATCAAAGCGATCTGATGGCTGGAATCGGAGGCTGCAGCGTCAAAGGAATGCGGCGTCCGTCCCTCTGCTTCAGGCTGCAGGCCCGATCCCCGGTTCTGCACACGCAGATGATCTCCAGGCACCGCAGGCGCTGAACGGGTCATCCAGCGAGGAGCTGTGCGCTGCAGGCAGAGCGCCTTATTAGGAGATGAACGCCTCCTCCTGATCCCGTTTCTCCCCCTTTCTCCAAACGCCTGCTATAGAAAGCTGATCAAAAATAGCTGCCGAAGCGTTTCCACCTGCGCCTCGTCTCCTCTCATCTCCAGTTGGAAAGTCAGGTTTACCTTGTTTGTGAGGTCACTTCCTGTACTCTGGTTTCCCCTCAGTGTCACACCTGTTCCAGTTAACCTGATCTTCAAATAGCTCCACAAAAACAGATTAAAAACTAACCTGTGTTAAGGGGGAGGAGCTAAAGCTGGTCTCCGTTTAGTTTCCCCCATTAGTGGTAGATCTGGTTGAAATAGATTATTTCTGTGGAGCGGCTGTTGGTTTTAAGGGGAATCGCTGAAAATGGGAGGATGTTTACGTCGTGTTTCTGTGGATATTTACCGTTCGGATCAGCGGCGCAGAAACCGCCGCAGCTACGAAAATGTTCCTCTGCTTCCGAGCTCCTCTGCTTCCTGTTATCACTGCAGCTACTCGCCCATCTCTATTATCTCAGACTCATTGACTGAACATGAGGACTGGACTGAGTGACTCCTCACCCCTGGTGTTCCAAACAGGAAGTACCTGCTGGTTCCAAGACGCCAAATTCCCATAGACTTCTATAAAGAAGTAAACAGCTGTTATTCAATCATTCTATTGGTCTGAAGAACTATTCTTCCTCTGATACCTTTTTTTAGACATCTTTTTAATAATTCTCTTAATTCCCCGATAATTTTTCTGTGGTTCGAGTTATTCAAGTTGGAAACAGGCCAATCAGATGCCTTAGTAAAAGTAGGTGGAGCCTGCTGTTCTCTGCATTCACTGGTAGGGGCGTGGCCTTCCATCAAGCTCATTCTTGATTGGTGAGAGTGGTTGCCATAGAAACCATGACTCGGACCAATCACTGCTTCCCGACGACATCCGGCTTGAACATGGCGGCTGAATCGACTTCGTTTGGTTGGAGCCAGAAATCAAACCGTTTTCTGTTGCTCCGGTCGGTCAGGACGGGTGTTCTGTGTTCGTCTGCGTCTTTCCTGGCCTCTCAGATCCCAAATGCAAGTGGTCGACCGTCCCGATGGAGGGTTCTTCCTCATCCTGTAGTCTTTAATCCAGAAAGAGATGAAGTGATGCGCCATGCGTTCATCTTCTCTGCCGTTTGGTCCCTCCAGGGAACCAAGATCTCTGTGGCGTGGAGCTGCGCATCGAGGAGCTGAGGCATCACTACAGGGTGGAGCACGCCGTGGCGGAGGGGGCCAAGAATGTCCTGAGGCTCCTCGGGGCCAGCAAAGTTCAGGACAAGAAAGCTCTGTCTGAGGTCAGAGCAGACTCTTTGACGGGGGAACCGTCTTCCTGAGCTTCCCTGGGTCTCTAGGTTTTGGTGCTTTTAGTGCTCACGAGTCTGCGTCTCACTGCTGCGCAGGCGCAGTCCCGCCTCGGCGAGGCGTCGCAGCGGTTGGACCTCCTGAGGGACTCTCTGGACCGCCGTCTAGCCGAGCTGCCAGAGGACCACCCCAAAGCCAACGTCATCAAAGAGGAGCTGGTCCTGGCTGCGTCACCCGCCTTCAGCTCCCGCCATGGCGCCCCCTACCTGCACAACCAGTACAGCACGCTCAATAAGCCCTCGCCTCTCACTGGTAGACAACACCAACCATCCCTCCCATCTGTTTGAATCTGTCTTTATGTCATATAATGGAAAACCGTCTTGGCGTTCTGTTTATCTTAAATTTTCTCCGCTCCTCAGGAACCCTTCAGGTGCAGCTGCTGGGCTGCGTCGGGCTGCTGGAAACGGTCCCGGGTCGCAGCAAAGGGTCGGCCGTGACCCTGCCCTGCTACAGCCCCGGAGACAGCAGGTCTTTCATGAGAAGCAGCAAAGGCTTGTACGGGCGCACCGGCTCCGTGAGCGGGAAAACGCCCAACAAGAGCGACGAGCTCTCCAGTGAGTCGCCGGCGGTGACCGTGTCCCGCACTCAGAGCTTCCTTCTTTTATTTAAATGGTTTATTTCAAGCAATCAAAGCAAGAATAATGCACAAAACAACACAATCAGCAGTCCTACATTCATACAATGACGTATCAAACTTAGGATAATTAGACATAAAATCAGTGGAAGGAAGCGAAATTATATAAACCCACCCCTGTTCTACTGTAACCATTTTATTCCATGATTTATCATTATCCGGAGTTCTGGTTTTGAATGTGCGTGAGAACGGTCTGTTTCTGTGATCAGCTGAGGTGAGCGCGGTGCTCAAGCTGGATAACGGCGTGGTGGGTCAGACGGCGTGGAGGACCGTCGGAGAGCAGGCCTGGGACCAGACCTTCACCGTGGAGCTGGAGAGGGTCGGTATCAGGGCGCCGGCTGCAGATGCCTGAGGCAGAACGCATCAAGAAATGTGCTCATTCCTGCCGTTTCAGTCCAGAGAGATGGAGATCGCGGTTTACTGGAGGGATTTCCGCTCTCTGTGCGCGCTGAAGTACCTGAAGCTGGAGGAGTTCCTGGACAACCAGAAGCACCGAGTTCAGGTGGAGCTGGAGCCTCAGGGGCTGCTGCTGGCGGAGGTACGTCTGCCAAATCAGGAAAGACCGGACGGATTCACACAAACGTGAATTTAACGTCTCAGTTTAAGAAGTGGAGAGACAAACATTTGTTCTGACTTTTTATGAGGACTTTTTCCTCTTAGCTGTTTTATTTTTATCTGTTCATTTAGATCTGAAGAAAGGTTTGGATTTTATAAAAGGTTTAACTACATATAGAAATATAAAATAAAATACAAGACCTTAGTAACAGTTTTAAGAGGATTTACATGTTTTCAACAATTTTCTTCTAAGCTTTTGAAGTTCAACTTTTTTTTTTATTTGTTCATGTTGGGTAGAAGTAATTAACAGCAGCTTAAAAAAGTGAAAAATGTAAGATAGAAATCTAGAAACAAAAAGAAATATTTAAAAAATCATAAATAAATAAGAAAAACACAAGAAAACTGCAGCATTAGAATAAATAATAAGAAAAAGAAATTACATCAGAAAAATGAACAAATATCTTAAAGACATAAAAATAGAAATAATCATACTAAGAAAAGAAAAGAAAACAGAAAGACATTAAAAAAGAAGCATAAAAATTTTTATTAAAATAAATCAAAAGATAAAGATAATACAATAAAATGAAAGGCTTTATGGGAAACCATGACAGGTTTGATTTGTTGTCGTTTTTTTTCTGGATGTTTGCGTTTGTCGTTGCTGAGAAATGACAAACAGTGTCTGTTGTTTCTGTTCTCACCTGTCCCACAGGTGACCTTCTTCAACCCGGTCATTGAGAGGGTCCCTCGCCTCCAGAGGCAGAAAAAAGTCTTTTCCAAGCAGCAAGGTGAGGAGTCAAACCTGGAAGAATGAGGTGGACGTGTTGTCGATCGCACATGTGAGGCAGCACACTGCCTCACTGTTCTATGCCTCACATGTTCTCTGCCTCACATGTTCTCTGCCTCACATGTTCTCTGCTTCACATGTTCTCTGTTTCACATGTTCTCTGCTTCACATGTTCTCTGCTTCACATGTTCTCTGCCTCACATATTCTCTGTGGAACATGTTCTCTGCCTCACATGTTCTCTGCCTCACATATTCTCTGTGGAACATGTTCTCTGCTTCACATGTTCTCTGCCTCACATGTTCTCTGCTTCACATGTTCTTTGCTTCACGTGTTCTCTGCCTCACATGTTCTCTGCTTCACATGTTCTCTGCCTCACATGTTCTCTGCTTCACATGTTCTTTGCTTCACGTGTTCTCTGCCTCACATGTTCTCTGCTTCACATGTTCTCTGCCTCACATGTTCTCTGCTTCACATGTTCTCTGTTTCACATGTTCTCTGCCTCACATGTTCTCTGCCTCACATGTTCTCTGCTTCACATGTTCTCTGCCTCACATGTTCTCTGCTTCACATGTTCTTTGCCTCACATGTTCTCTGCTTCACATGTTCTCTGCTTCACATGTTCTCTGCTTTACATGTTCTCTGTTTCACATGTTCTCTGCCTCACATGTTCTCTGCTTCACATGTTCTCTGCTTCACATGTTCTCTGCCTCACATGTTCTCTGCCTCACATGTTCTCTGCTTCACATGTTCTCTGCTTCACATGTTCCCTGCTTCACATGTTCTCTGCCTCACATGTTCTCTGCCTCACATGTTTTCTGCCTCACATGTTCTCTGCCTCACATGTTCTCTGCCTCACATGTTCTCTGCTTCACATGTTCTCTGCTTCACATGTTCTCTGCTTTACATGTTCTCTGTTTCACATGTTCTCTGCCTCACATGTTCTCTGCTTCACATGTTCTCTGCTTCACATGTTCTCTGCTTCACATGTTCTCTGCCTCACATGTTCTCTGCTTCACATGTTCTCTGCCTCACATGTTCTCTGCCTCACATGTTCTCTGACTCACATGTTCTCTGTAGAACATGTTCCCTGCCTCACATGTTCTCTCCCTCACATGTTCTCTGCTTCACATGTTCTCTGCCTCACATGTTCTCTGCCTCACATGTTCTCTGCCTCACATGTTGTCTGCCTCACATGTTCTCTGCCTCACATGTTCTCTGCCTCACATGTTCTCTGTGGAACATGTTCTCTGCCTCACATGTTCTCTGCCTCACATGTTCTCTGCTTCACATGTTCTCTGCTTCACATGTTCTCTGCTTCACATGTTCTCTGCTTTACATGTTCTCTGTTTCACATGTTCTCTGCTTCACATGTTCTCTGCCTCACATGTTCTCTGCTTCACATGTTCTTTGCTTCACGTGTTCTCTGCTTCACATGTTCTCTGCCTCACATGTTCTCTGCTTCACATGTTCTCTGCCTCACATGTTCTCTGCTTCACATGTTCTCTGCTTCACATGTTCTCTGCCTCACATATTCTCTGTGGAACATGTTCTCTGCCTCACATGTTCTCTGCCTCACATATTCTCTGTGGAACATGTTCTCTGCTTCACATGTTCTCTGCCTCACATGTTCTCTGCTTCACGTGTTCTCTGCCTCACATGTTCTCTGCCTCACATGTTCTTTGCTTCACGTGTTCTCTGCCTCACATGTTCTCTGCTTCACATGTTCTCTGCCTCACATGTTCTCTGCTTCACATGTTCTCTGTTTCACATGTTCTCTGCCTCACATGTTCTCTGCCTCACATGTTCTCTGCTTCACATGTTCTTTGCTTCACGTGTTCTCTGCCTCACATGTTCTCTGCTTCACATGTTCTCTGCCTCACATGTTCTCTGCCTCACATGTTCTCTGCCTCACATGTTCTTTGCTTCACGTGTTCTCTGCCTCACATGTTGTCTGCTTCACATGTTCTCTGCCTCACATGTTCTCTGCTTCACATGTTCTTTGCTTCACGTGTTCTCTGCCTCACATGTTCTCTGCTTCACGTGTTCTCTGCCTCACATGTTCTCTACTTCACATGTTCTCTGCCTCACATGTTCTCTGCTTCACATGTTCTCTGCTTCACATGTTCTCTGCTTCACATGTTCTCTGCTTCACATGTTCTCTGCTTTACATGTTCTCTGTTTCACATGTTCTCTGCTTCACATGTTCTCTGCCTCACATGTTCTCTGCTTCACATGTTCTTTGCTTCACGTGTTCTCTGCCTCACATGTTCTCTGCTTCACGTGTTCTCTGCCTCACATGTTCTCTACTTCACATGTTCTCTGCCTCACATGTTCTCTGCTTCACATGTTCTCTGCTTCACATGTTCTCTGCTTCACATGTTCTCTGCTTCACATGTTCCACAGAGAACATGGAAAAGCTCTCCATCACTCTAAAACTGTCTGGACTGGACTTTCTTGAAATCGTTTGTTGTTTTATGTTTATTTTGTGTCGTTTTGTGAATAGAAACCTGAAGGTTTATGTCCCCGGTTGAGCAAAAGGCGGCCTACTTTTATTTTTCATTTTGTTTTCTGCAGAATATTTTAATCCAAATAACTTCTTCACCTTCTAGGTTTGGGAGAAATTCAAAGGACAACAATCTGCAGAAGATGAACTTCTTCCTTTTCGTTGATTGTTGTCAGAAAACCGACTGGAGGATCGTGTTACAATCTTCACACAGACTTTGTTTTTGTATTTTTACTTTCTCTTCTCTGCGACTCTGCCTGCCAGGAAAGGCCTTCCTTCGGGCCCGTCAGATGAACGTGGACATCGGGACGTGGGTGAGGTTGCTCCGGAACGCCATCCCCACCGCCAACAACTCGGGGACCTACAGTCCGACCGCACACAGCCTGTCGCTGAACTCGGGGTGAGACGTGAGGCGGTCAGCTGCTCTGTGATGAGCAGAAAGAGTCAGACGTCTCCTCAGCCTTTTTTCCCTGGTGTTTTCAGACGAGGACTAAAAGCATCGAATGCTTTCTCTGCCCCTCCTCTAACAATCCTTCTGTGTTTTGTTGTGTCTGTTTGTGGGCATCATGTCGTCTGTGTGTAACTTCCAGGGAGATCTCAGTGGAGAAGTTGAGTCTGGACAGCGATACTCCACTGAGAGGAGATTACAAAAGAGACACGGACCAGCAGACTCCGGTGAGACGGAAAGGAAACCTGGGAAAAAGGGACAAAATAAAGAAAATGATCCTGAATTTAGAAGAAAGTGTACAGAAATATTTTTGTCTTAATTTAAAAAGATAGGAAATCACTCGACAAGAACTGTAACAAATCTGTAGAGAAAAACAAACAATTTGTGTCGAGACTTTTTTTCTAAGTTAAGAGAAAATTCCTCTTCTCCTTTTATGGGTTGGAGAATTTAATAATCCTTAAATTATCCTGGTTTTAGTAGAAATGGAAACTGTTTCTGTAAAAAAATATCTGAGAAATTAGAACGTTAGTGACACGAAATAAAAAAAAGCGGCAAACAGATCAAACTGTTTCTTAACGAGATAAAATTATAGAATGTTTACTGTAGAAAAAGGCTTATAAATTCATATGCAGCATTAGGTTTAACACACCGAAACCCCAACGGCCGTGTCCCACTACGTGCACTTTATGTATCACCGATGAAAATCGTCCAAAAGTTTTGCTTTTTCGCGTGGAATTTTCACAAAATTCTCATGAATGAACCGCGTTAAAACCAGGGAAGAAGTCCAAATAAATAATAAACCACGTAAAGAAAATATAATTCAACATGAAAAAGCATCTGACCCAAAATCTATGCGTCAATTCATTTAAACGTGATATGTGCGCCGTATGAGCAAAAGTTATAGATCGATGGTACATGAGTGAGGAGTCTGTTAGACACACGTGGGACGGAAAGCCACAAATTTGCGTATCCATCTCACAAAAATTAAGCACAATTGCACAAGATTTAAGTAATAATTGGGCATAAACTACGTGAAATAAGCGGAAACTGCTTAATTCTCAACCGGCCAAAAGTCTTGAGCAGCTCAAAACTGAAATCACGTAAAGAGCCGTCGGCTAAAACCCTCGACGGACATCTGCGCACATCGACACACGCAAGAAACACTTGTGAATGACGTAGATCACGCATGAATCACAAATGATTCATGTATGTAGTGGTCGTGTGACACGCACAAACTAGCGGCGCTCTGCTGCCATCTTGTGGCTTCAGTCACAAATTACAAACAGTATTCAGTTGAAAAGAGAAAAAAGAAACTCCCGGATCAGAAGAAACTTGCAAAATACTTCAAGATTTAACTCAAGGTAGTTGTGTTCTAAAAACAAAAAAAGCCACATTTCGTGAAATCTTTTATTTTTTACAATTCTTTTAGATGTTTTAAGGCTGTAAAACTCCGCACCTCATATCTTTACTCAAACGTTTTCACACTTTTCTTTCTTGTTTAAACTCTTAAAGTTTAAACCTTCATTATGGTATAAAAATGAAAACAAAGATCTGATCGAGATCAAAGATGTATGTAAATTTAAAAAATGAATAAATAAAAGAGATGTATGTAGATTTGGGAAACTAAACGCATTCTGTGAAAATCAATTTTTTCCCATATTGTCTGAAAATGTCAATATTGCCAAATTTCACACTTTGCCACGAAAAGGCTGCCAAACCATAGTAGGTCCTGTGGCCATCCCATAATAATTTCAAAACTTCCTTATGATGAGACGCCTTTTCTGATTTCATTGGTGGAATCTGATGTATTGTTTATTTTTCAACCCCATTAGACGTTTTTTGACTGTTTCTCCCAAAAATTCATTTCCTAGGCGCGTGCAAATTTTCGGCGGGTTTTTGAGGATGTGGTGGGTGTGAACGGTTTTTCCTCAAAAGAAAAAGTACGAAAACAATCCGGTCCTCGAGTCCAGGACTGCTGGAAAGCTGAAACACCATAAAATAAAGATTGAAAAAGCACCTTACTTTAAAAATATAAAAAGCGTTAAAAGTAACGAATGAGTGAATAAAAACATAAGAGACAGTAAAATATCACATTTGACCGATTGCTTGAGGATAAAAATGAGTTTTTGGACAGAGACACTGGTCTGATGCTAAGAGGCAAAACGTTCCAGATGTTTAATGTCTAGAAGCTGATCAGCTGATCTGAGACGCCGGGGTGGAGCGTCCGCACATAGAAGGGATTCCTGTTTCTTGTCTTCTCATTGTTGTCCCTGCATGTCCTCTCCTGAGTTTCTCTCCTCACGTCTCGTCTAACAGGACACACTACCAGTCATTGACTCCCTCCCCCCACGAGACCTCCTCCCCGAGTCCCCCGTCCGAACCCCGTCTGCCAACAGGTACCCGCTGACACGCCTCTGCTTCCTCTTCTGTTTTGATCCGTGTTCTGCTCTGGCGGTGGGTCCCGTGTGGTCCTGCAGATGCCGTGATGCCGCTTAAACCAGACGTTTATTTGTGTAGCTGCTTTACATTCGCTCGCTAAAGAAAATTACCGGAGCGATCCATGAAAGGAAAATTTAAACTAAAGTTAGAAGAACTGAATTTACGTTGTTTTCCGGAGCAGCAGAAAAATGCTTAATAAAGAAGAAAGGAACCACAAGTAAGTCAGACCTTTGGGAGAAAAGTGTCGTTTCTGAGCAAATTCGTGTCCGTCGCCACTTTTAATTTCCCGTCAAATTCAATGTCCAAAGCTTGTTCAAAAATGTGTTTAAAATCTAGACACTCCTGATGTGAGTGGGAGGAGCCACCGTCCAGTTTGTAGCCTCATCGCTACATTAACGCGTTGACTGTATGTCTCATTTACAGTGCATGGAATCACATCTCCATGTCTGGCTTCATGAGGTCATTCAGTCTTTTATTTTGAAAGCGATCTTCAGCTGTAGGATCTGCATAAGTATGACGGCGCTTTCAGCAGTACATCCATCTCTAATCTGACCCAGTTTGATGACTTGCTGTCCGAAGAAGAAAAATATCAAAGTTCAGGAGGAGAACAATCAGATTCTCCTCCATGTTTGTTTCTCTCAGTAGCAAATGCTTCTGAGTATAAGTCGCACCCCTGGCCAAACTCTGCAAAAAAAACGTGATTTTATATTTAAAAAATACAGTAATCTTTCGGTAGTAGTCCTGATGAAAACCTTTGAATAAAACCTGTACATGGCCTCGGTCTTCTGTTGTCAGGGTTATATATATATATATGTGTGTCATCTGCGTATCTATGGTAACTTGTGTTGTTTTTCATAACATGAACCAGGATGTAGATGTTGAACAGAAGTGGCCCCAGCATGGAGCCTTGGGGAACTCCACTTGTCATTTCTGTTGGCTCAGATGTGAAACTGACACGAAATAATTCCTGTTTTCCAAGTATATTTTGAACCAGTTCGGTTCTGGTCCAGGGATGTGACGACTGGATCAGGCCTTCACATTTAAAACCTGATGTTGCTGGTTCTCCCCCACCCCCACCCCCACTCCCAGCAGGCAGAAGAAAGGTCCCCTGTCACTGCAGGACTTCAGGCTGATCGCCGTGTTGGGCCGAGGACACTTCGGAAAGGTACGAGGGAAGAATTTGCTATTTTGTGAGAATGATTGTCTGCAGTCATGTGACTCGCTAACAAAAGCACTTATTCGTCAGGTTTTTAGTACTTTGAACGACACAAACCAAAACAGAGGAATGGCACAGAAGATGTTAATGATAATTCTGATGATTGTTGTGGTAAAATTATCTAAAAATGCTGCTTTTTGATGATACGAATATTATTAATAGTCTAGTTATTAATGTAATCATTGAATATGGTTATCTAAACAAATGTGCCTTTTTTTGTATTTTTTTAAAGCGAGTCTATACATTTAGAGCTAACTCTCTTTAAAGCATTTTAGAAACAGAACTGTCTGTTAGAGAATTTCATGTTTTTAAATAAATTCAGCCCTCAAGGTTTTAAAGATGAGGTCAGAATGAAAAGTGAAGAAAAAAACTTTTTTTCTTTTCCTTTTTCTTTCAGGTGTTGCTCTCAGAGTACAAGAAGACGGGGACCATGTACGCCATCAAAGCTCTGAAGAAAGGAGACATCATCGCTCGGGATGAGGTGGACAGGTGAGCCGGCTGTTGATGTGTGCTCCATGGATGCTGATCGTCTGCACCTTTGGAAACCGCCGTCTGTGGCGATTCTCACAGACGCTGATGAAGCAGCGTCGCTCCAGCAAATCAGTCCGACCAAGAAAAAGAAAAAATCAACAATATACATGAGAAGCCTTAAACAGTTTTTGATTATTCACACAATAAAAAGAAACCAAATCAGCTTTGAGGCTGATCAAGAAAGCAGTAGAAATAAATAAAACATCAGAATTTTTGCAGGAAACATCCTCAACTTTGTTTCTGACTTCCTGTTTAGGTCACATTTACCTGTTTCCAGGTAAAAACCCAAACACCTCAGTGTGTTTGTGGTTATCGATGGAGGTTGTTGGGTCTGTTGTCCCTCAGAGCTTGGCCTAAAAATCTTCTTTTGCTGTTATTAAAATGTCCTGTTTTTAATGAGTTTGAGGTGGAGAGAAACGTTCTTTGTTTGGTCTTTTTCCTTCTGGCGTTGCCGTTCATGTCGTCCCTTCTTCTGTCCTGCAGTCTGATGTGTGAGAAGCGCATCTTCGAGATCGTGAACATGTCGCACCATCCGTTCCTGATCAACCTGTTCGCGTGCTTCCAAACGTCGCAGCACGTGTGTTTTGTGATGGAGTACACGGCGGGAGGCGACCTGATGATGCACATCCACACGGACGTCTTCACCGAGCCTCGAGCCGTGTGCGTAACCAGAAAATTGACAGGAGTTTATCCTCATTCCCTCACACAAACCTTCCAAGTGGAGAAAATGGAGATCTTCCGTCTGAAAGCTTCACTTCTGCACAAACTATTCAACAGAAACCAACCAGCTTTCATGGAGCTCGCTCGTGTTTTCTCATTTTTCTCTGGAGTTTTCACTAAACTTGTTGTTGTTGTTGTTGTCGTCGTCAGGTTTTACGCGGCCTGTGTGGTTCTTGGACTGCAGTTTCTTCATGACCACAAGATTGTGTACAGGTCAGTGGAGCCACGTTGCCTTCTAACAGCTCTTTGGGGTTTTTTTCCTGACAAACAAGAACGTCTGAGATTTTCGGCAACAAAGACGCTCTAAAGAAATCGGGCTGTGGGGGTCGTTGCTTTGGCGGCGATCCGATTCACCCACCAAGATCAACGATTCACAGATCCGACCACGATTCGTACAATTCAATGTGTCGTGTTTGAATGGTTGCTACGGAGAGGCAAAAAAGTATTCAGTCAGCCATCAAGTCTGCAAGTTCTCTCACTTAAGGATGAGAGAGGCTAAACCTCAACTATGAGAGACTAAAGGAGAAAAAAAATCACACTTTTTAGAGAATTTATTTGTGAATTATGGTGGAAAATAAATATTTGGTCAATAACAAAAGTTCAACTCAATACAGCCTCCAATTGGAGGGGTAGAGTTGTCTGAAATATTGTTTTTAAGGGCAGCGGAGGGCTCTGCATCGCGCTGTGCGGTGGAGGGATTTTAGGAATAATAAAATCTTAAATATTTGTTATATTTTTTTATTCAAATTGTCGCCTATATTTAAAATAAATTTGTTCTTTCAGAATTTATTTTAGCAAACCGAATTCTCATGTTTTCATCTACAAAAACCACTTGACAGCTTTACTTTCAAAAAGTGCCTCACGGACATTTTATTTTGAAGATTTCTTCACTTCCTGTGACAGTAGCACATTTGATCTGTTGCCTAAAATTATTCTACATTTAAGGGGGTTAGTTTACCTTTACTGTACTGAACTCGACTTTATTTTATAAAGATTACAAATCAATTGTTTCCCACATCACAAATATTCCTTTTTTTCTGGAACAAATTGGGAATATTTAGAGTATTCGGATACTCAATCCAGCTCTACCAGGAACCCAGAGCTGTACTTTTCCAGTTTTTAACGAAGCCTTTGTTAACCCAAAAAACTTTGATCGTATTTGTTTTTGTCTGATTCTTGTTTAGATTTACTTTTTCCGCTCAAAACAAACCATATCAGGTCACATGTGACGGCGCCGGAGCGACAGTAAATCTCAGTTTTGTAAATGCGTTCTTTATTTTCATTTGATAAAGTAGCAGCTTTTTAAACATTATTTTTGTTTATCACAAGAGGAAATTGGTGTAATTGAAGATGTGTTTTTTTCTTACAAAAAAATCTTCTACAAACTTAATTTAAACATTTGACAAATTGATGGTGACAAATTAAAATGTCTATATAGTTCAAGACTATCCAGCGCCCTGGATTTTAACATCCTGACTACTATTTTCTTTTCTGTTGTTGGAGAATAAGGCCACATTCATTTAAAAACGTGATAAATATGAAGATTTTGTGAAGACAATTTATGAATCCACTGTCTTCTGATGATGAAAACAAACAATTTAAAAATAATAAATGTGTGTCCATTTTATCAAATGAAAATGTGTTCAGACGCAGTGCATTGTGGTCTATATTCACCAGTCCACTGAGCATCTCTACACTGGTTTTTTGCAGAGATTCAAATACTAGCCCCCTTTGTAAAGTGCACTTGTGAATTGTGACACAAGTATTTAAAAACTATCGGAGGAAATGCGGCTTTTTGGGTCCGGAACGGCTTCTGACGGTAGAACCGTGGAGTCTGTGTGTTTTTCTGGTTCTTCTCAGCAACGTCTCTCGTCTTTTTCCCCAGAGACCTGAAACTTGACAACCTGCTGCTGGACACCGATGGTTACGTGAAGATCGCTGACTTTGGACTCTGTAAAGAAGGTGAACATGGAAGCTGAGGTTCAGGTTTTGCCATCCTGATGAAAAAGTTATTTCACTTTTTGTTGTGGGTTTGGAGAGAAACTGGGATTCTTGGCACTAAATATTTGAATTTTCCAGCATAAACTCTTAATCCATGTCAGATTAAGGATTGAATGTAGTCAAATCTGTTGGGGGGAGGGGTGGCCATGGTGTTGCAAAACCTTTTTTAAAAGCTGGGAAATTGTAGTTCACATTTTTTATCATATTTGTTGTAAAAATATAACTACAAATAGGACTTTTTCAACTAATTTCAAGGGGCAAAGTCTCTTGAAATTGTAATTAATGACAGAAGGAGGTCAAAAGATAGCGATGTCTTTGAACGGCAGCGGAAGTGAGACCGGTGACGTGCGGTCAGGTGACGCTCGGCCTCACCGGTCAGAGCGCCGCTGTTCGGGCGGAGAAAAGGGTGCTGGTGAGGCGGGCCTCACTAGGAGTAGAAACTAGTGGCGTGTATTGGCAAGAGTCTAGCGATACGATCTGTATCCTTAAACGCGCCTCACGATACGATACATATCCCAACATTGTACCCGAACACATTTATATGACTTAGAAAAAACTCTACCTGGATTTTAATATGTCTTTCATTGTAATAAAACGGTCAAATTCAGTTTATTTAGTGTTGACAATGTTGAGCACTGCAACTGTATCTCATATACAAGTTGCTTTTACCCAGGCACATTATACGCTATAAAAGAAATATTCTCTAAATGCCCTCCAACCTTTTTCAGGCATCAGTCCGATTTAATGTCAGACAATATTTTCACGAACGGGGCCGAAGTTTGCGTTTAATATTTTTAAGCTTCCGGTTTCAGAAAAAATGATTTTTCAAATTAAAAATGCTACTAGAGGAAATTTAATCTGAAAAAATCTGAAAACTTTAGTCTTTTTTTTTTCTTTTTTACAGATGACAAAGATTCAATGAATCAAAGTTGTTGATTTGTAGACGTGGTTCCTGATTTTCTGAAAAATTCAATAAAAGCAACATTACAGGCTTTTTTTTTTAAACAGAAGACCATTAAAACAGTGAGAACTCAACTCAGTGTTGGATCATCTTTCAGAGCAAAAAGATTTTTCATATTTTGCTTTTACATAAATCCTTATTTATTGTGCCAAAGTTTTTTAACAGATGCCTGCCTAACTACAGCACCCTCACTGTAGGAAATGTTCCTCTTCCTGGTTTCCACAAATCGGCAACTCTATTTGATAGAATCTTCATTCTCTGTGAAATGTTTGAACTCAGACTTTGTCATAAAGAATTTCCCTTTAACGTCAAAGTGGTTGCAAACAACCGGACGCCAACTTAAAACCGGCAAAAGCAAAATCAAATGGCACAACCGTCATAAAACAACATCTGTATTTGGAGCAAGACTCCAGGTTTGGTCTGCAAATAGCAGCTTTAAGTTGAAAAGCTTTTCTTTGGTTTCCTCGTTGACTCCTTTCTCCCCAAAGAAACTTTCTAAACACGTTAAATTTTGGGGTTTTTATTCGCGTTTTAGCTTTGGGCCAATAATAACTTAGCAGCTGCTTAAAGTCACGTCAAGACAGACAGATGTGCTCAACAAAAATAAAACTTTCTTCAGTAGCAGAGAATAAATAAATCGGAAATAACCTAAGTTAGCGTATGTATTTTTCTTCTTCCTGTGGCCCGGGTGACCTACGGACCGGTACCGGTATGTTCTTGTGTGTTTCTTATATGCTGGTACCTGCTGTTGGATGAAATATTCAGTCCTTGCATTTGCACATGCTTTTATCTTTTGTAGGGTATTCATTAAAACACCAGAGGAGGAAAGGAAGTGACCTGCTGCCTTTCGCTCATTTTTTTATTTTCTCCTCACCAACCTGTCTTCCGCCTGCAGGAATGGGCTACGGGGATCGGACCAGCACCTTCTGTGGGACTCCCGAGTTCCTGGCCCCGGAGGTCCTGACGGACACGTCCTACACCAGAGCTGTGGACTGGTGGGGGCTGGGGGTCCTCATCTATGAGATGCTGGTGGGAGAGGTGAGAGCGGCGGTTGGAAAACTAAAAACTGGGACCATTTTTAAAAAAAGCATACTTCTATCCATCAATATGTGTGCATGACTTGTGCACGGTTGTGTTTTTCCACATACCTTACATGTTTCCGTCTTCCGTCCGGAAGACGGAAACATGTAAGGTATGTGGAAAAACACAACAGAAGAACCTAACTGATATGTGTGCGTGTTTTTGCGTAGAGTCCATTTCCAGGCGACGATGAAGAGGAGGTGTTCGACAGCATCGTGAACGATGAAGTCCGATACCCGCGCTTCCTCTCCACCGAGGCGATCGGCATCATGAGAAGGGTGAGGTCCCGCGCCGAGGCCCCCGTCAACCTCGCGGCACGCCAGGCTAATCGTTTGGCTAACCTAGTGTTTGTGTGTGTGTGTGTGCAGCTGCTGAGGAGGAATCCAGAGAGGAGGCTGGGGTCTGGGGAGAAGGACGCCGAGGAGGTGAAGAAGCAGCCGTTCTTCAGGGTGAGTTCTCCTAGTGTCACTTCCTGTCTGTAAGTACGCATAAAGGTTTCATAAAGGTTTTTGTTGATTTGATTTGATTTGATTTGATTTGATTTGATTTGATTTGATTTGTACTGATCCCTCCAGGTGCGCTCCGGTTATCAGAAGCAAATTTATATAATCCCACCCCTGTTCTTCCGTAAACATTTTACATGATATATCTTTATCCGCTTCATAACTTCTATTAGACAGAATTAAGAATCCTTAAGTATCAATAAATCACATGACAAAGATGAATTACTTAATAATTATGTAAACAATAACTATTTTAGAAATCAACATAGCACATGCCGATCAGTTATCTAAAATATATACAGATTATTTTCATTAGAAAAACCTTGACTATGATTAAAAATAACACTATATCAGAAAAAATAGACATAACACTTTCATAAATCTTCAAAGCATGTGCAGATCAAGTATCAAAAGTTAAATTAGATCAGGCATCAGATTTTTTTATTGTGCAATTATGCACACCGGTAATTTTTTTTACAGCGCATTGTGTTCTGTGTCCTGATTGGCTGTAGAGCCCCAGGTGGCCCTGTAATAATCCCTCTGTTATGTTTCCTTGTCTTAAAAGTCCCACTTCAGCTATATTTGTACTTCTTCTCTGTGGCTTTTTTAATTATGATTATGCAGTTTTTTTAGCCAAAGCCGGTCGTTTTTTTCAGAGACATATTCTCTGTACATCGGCAGAAACTCATTAGACATCTGTCACTGGGTTGTGGGCGGGACCTTCGGCGTGGACGTTGACCTATGTTAAGATCCCAGCATGCCTTTGTTTACACGCTTACAGCTCCTTGTAAGCCCAAGCTAGCAGTAGCGTAGCAATGTTTTCTTTCTATAAAACTGGATTTTATAGCCTTCAAACGTCTAGTCCAGTGTTTTTCAACCAGTGTGCCGGGAAATTGCCCTCATTAACTGATCTAAAAACATTTCCCATCTCCAGGATATCAGCTCTGTGTTCATCCAAACAGGCCCTGATAAAACACTGAGTAGTTAGGAATATGAAAGATAAAATACTTTTTTCTTTGTGTTTATTTTATTCTATTGAAGACATTATGATAAGAATGACGGTACCACGATTTAGCTACAGCTAAATCTGTTTTCTGAAAAGTCCCGCCCCTTTAACTGTCTCCACCAATCATTCTTGGAGGCTTAATCACATGTCATCAGTCTGACCAATCAGAAGTGGTTAAAGTCTCCACTTCCTTGTTCTGATTCTGCTCGTAAAGTCTCTCAGTTCCAACAAAAATACCAGCTAAAGCTCGTCTTTAGCGGTGTAGCTTTCCACAGAATCCGGTGTCGGACCGTGGAACAAGTGAACAAAACAATGAAGATCAGAGAAGAGAGTCTGCCTGCGTTTGGCGGATTATTGCACTACATCTCCCATAATACATTGGGTTAAAGTGACAACGTCTCAGCGCACAATGAGTCCTTTGTTAAACGTATTGAAACAACAACGAACACATCAAACAGTTTTTAAATCTTCTAACTTAACTTTTATTACATCTTTTAGAAAAAACAGCTGCAACTTCCAGCTTTTTCTGCCACAATTATCATAAAAATGCACGTGAGACTGTGGAGGGACTGTAGATCAATACAAACTGAGTTTTTCCTTTTTTTTTGGATGCTGGTCTGCCGCGGGATTTTTGTCAAGGTTAGAGTGTGCCGTGGCTCAAAAGAGGTTGAAAAACACTGATCTAGACTCATTGTAAAAAATAAAGATTTCATGGAAAGTAACCTGGACTTTGGGAGCTAATGCAGCGCCACCTCCTCTTCCTCCAGAGCGTGGACTGGGAGGCGCTGCTGCAGAGGAAGGTGCCCCCTCCTTTTGTTCCCTCCATCCGCGGCAAAGAAGACGTGAGCAACTTCGACGAAGAGTTCACCACCGAGCCGCCGACGCTCACGCCGCCGCGCGAGGCCCGCTCGCTCACGCGCAAAGACCAGGACTGCTTCCGGGACTTCGACTACGTCTCTGACCTCTGTTAGGTGACCCGACGGCCTCTCCTGGTCGCCCGGCGTCCGCCGCCTGTAAACCTACACTGTGAATGAAGGCGGCGTCCGTGTGTGTCTGGGGGGCGGGGTCACCTGTGCGCCTGGCAGAGGTCATTTCTCTCAGTGGCCTCTCATACCAATGCCTTACGTTTTTACCCGTATTTATTCCTTTTCGTTCTGTGTCCCTCCGTCTGCAGCAGGGGGGGTAAAAGGGGGGGGGGCACACAGAGGGCAGCCTTTTATTTAAAGCTATATCAAAATGATGAAGTGAATGATGTAACTGTGTGTGGGGGGGGAGGGGTTAAAACCACTCCACAAACTGTTTTATACACTTGTGCTGCTTGGATTTTACGACAGCGGCGTGCAAAAAAGGGGGTTTGTGTTTTAAATTAGGTTTTTTTTTCATTAAATGAGGAGAAATGAGCTCAGCAGAAGTCTGCACCCAACACTAAAGTCGGCGAGTCTGAGACGCCGTTTTCCTGTCGGGTCTGCGTCGGCAGAACCCGGGTTCCGGTTCCCGGCGGCGATCCGGAAAGGCGAAAGCCAAACAAACCTCAGCTGTATTTCTGCAGAAAGTCGGAGCGCACAGCAGAGTTTTACGTGTGAATCATGAGACGAAAAGAATGAGAAACGTCGGAAACAGGATTAGGTTTTCTAGTGAGGGAGCCGGTTTTACTTATCTGGTGTACGACGATGCAAAAGCGTTTAATGTATGAGCTGACTTCTTTTATAAAGAAATTCTACCGTGACTTTTCTGGTCTTTTTCTTTTTGCCTCTGAGTGTTTATTATTATGGGAAATAGAAGTGATGAAATGTGAATTAAGCAAACAGTTTGGAGTAATTTTAAGAAAAAGGACTGTAAAATAAAGACTAGAAGTTAGCCCAACATTCTGGGAGGTTTTCTTTTTAAATTAACAAAAAATAAATGAATAGGTTCAGAAAAAAGATTTAGTTTAAGAAAAAAATTCTAGTCACTAAGACGTGTTTTCTCAAACTAAGATGATTTTGCTTTTGAAAAACTTTCTTGATATAATCATTTTTCCTTTAACACAGACATTAAGAGATTTTTTTTATTTTCTTAAGATTCTGCTTTTGCAGTGTAGAAGTTAAACAGTTAAAACTCTAAATCACTTTTCTAGTTTCTTTAACATCTAATCTTCAAATGTTCTGCCATGAAAATCCACCTAAAGGTTCAAAAAGTTCATATCAATAATTCTACCAGGATTGTTTATACATTAAAATTTCAAATAAATATTAATTTCATTTAAAAATGCAGTTCTTTGTGCAAAAATATAATCTCAGAGTACTTTTGTAGTTTAAAATACTTTACTTGATATAAGACCAACTTTACCAGTAGCTGATGAAATCTTAAATATCTTTTAAAATTTTCATATTTGTAAGCCAAAGCTTAATTTTTGATGGTGAGTGGTTATTATGAGGAAGAATCTGGCTCAGTTAGAGGAAACTCGACTCCAAAAACAGCAAAACTGCATTTATCAGGAGCAGGACAGTAAATAAATATTCATCACGTGAAAGTTTAAAGACAAATTCATCTTAATGTGGGATTCTAGTAATTTTCTAAAATATCTAGAAATATTGATAGTTGGACTGTTGTAGTACTTAAAATAGAAATTAAATCTGAGGGAAACGTGTATAAATACAGCTTTACTTTAAGGACAAAAGGCTCTTTATTTCTCAGCAAGAAGGCGTTGGTTCAAATCCCGGCTGGGTGGCCTGAAACAGAATCACCAATGAGGGACGTTTGCATGTTCTCGTGTGTAAGATCATAAATATCATTCCTATTATGACTTTCCTTTTTAATTTTTTATTCATTAAATTACAAAATAATTGAGTTCAACTTTTTTAAACGTAGATTTGAGCTTAAAAGATTGTATTTTTATCATTTGCCTGGTAATGAATACTTTATACTGTAATTATATGACAGTCTAGTATTTTTTATTCTGTCTTAGTATAAAAAATAAAATGAGTTTGTCATTTGTGTGGCAAAATGACTCTAAATTTATTGATAAAAGTGAAAAACCACTAGAGAAAATGCAGGCGTGTGCACCCACAGGAACGCGGGGGGGGGGGGCCCCTTTTGCCACGTAATAAAGAAATTCCCTGTTTTTTCTTTTTTTGTACTAACGTGAATACATTTCTATTAGAAAATCTCCTGATGTTCTGATATGTGACAGAATATGAATAATAACTGCAGAATCCTCCCAGCAACAGTTTTTGATAACACTAAGTATTGTAAATAGTTTCAGCATTCTGGCGATAGAAGTTGTTGAAAATCTGATTTTAAAATATTACCATCTGGATTAAACTTGATTCATGATTATTATGTCTGCAGCACAATGTGCCAACAGAAAGAGCCTCCAGTGTTTTATTGTTTTGACGTCTTCCAAGTCTGTGATAAAGTGAACAAACTCATGTTGACAATAATTTGTTTACATAACAGAAATGACAATTGTTTCACTTTCACCCACAGTAGCAGAATTCTTAAATCTATTGGTAGTTTATTTTAAAATTTGACTTAGTTTCAGTTTTGATTAAAGGACAAAATCTGAGCTTTTGCTGCCCTTTTCCAACTTCCATGTGCTCCTGATTCCCAGTCAAATTTGGCTGTTTTTATGCTTCACATAAAGGTCGTAAGCCATCCCTTTACCTGAAATTGTGTTGTCAGGAAGGTGTATTATTATCAACATTTTTATTATATTTACATTTTTTTATTTCTTTGGAACAAAAAAAGAATCCTTGAATAATGTCTATGCACAAACAGTGAAAACTCCACAATTAGAAAAACTTTTTCCGTTGGCTAACAGACAGAAAATCTCTAAAACTGGGTAGAAAACGAGAAAAGAGTACAGAGCAAGAATAGTGCCGCGCGGAGTGCTGCACGTGCGCGGAGGCTGCAGCGTGTGTAGGTTCGCTGGTCTCATTTGTACGTCGCTGGCCCCGCCCCCCGCCCCGCCCTGCCCGCCGGAGATTGGAGTCTGCTGGGAACTCCATGGTGCTAAATTTTTCAAGATGTCGTCGCTGGAACAGAGGCTCTCGAGGATCGAGGAGAAGCTAAAGCAGGAAAACGAAGAGGCCCGTCGGAGAATTGACTTGAGCATCGACATGAGTCCGCAGCGATCACGCCCGAGGCCAAGTGAGTGTCCAGCGGGGGTCACTGGGGTTCGGTGACGGCCAGAACAGCGAGGGGAAGATCGGAGAGAAGGGGTGGGGTGGGGTGGGGTGTATGAGGGCTGTTATGCTACTCCATGCTAAAAGCTACATGCTATCATGCTAACTACGTAAACAAACATGAACAAGAATAATGATTTATTATCGTCAAAGCGCTTCTTCAACAATCAAGGCAGCTTCTGTTTTGGGTTCTTCACTGGGAGTGTCGGTGACGGCGGTGTGAAGTATAACCGCGGTAACCTTGTACCGCAGTCCGTTTTGTTTCTGTCCTGTCAAACATGCTAAGCTAACGGGCTAGCTCCGCATCCATCGCTAGGCCTGTAAAGTATTCAACGTTGTTTACAGCTTTTCACGCGAATGTGCAGAAATGCCACTCATGCCGTAGTTTCATTGTTCTTAAAAAACGTCCTTTTATACTAGTTTTTATTTCTAAAAAGCTTGTTTTCGATGCCATTTTATGTGTTCCTAAGCAGGCTAATTCGATAAGCTAGCTGCGTCAAACAGACGTCAAGTTTGATTTACTCGCAGCTGAACGGTTACACGTAAAGCTGCCGTACTTTGTTTTTCCTTTAGTCTTTTTATATTAAAATAATTAAAGCACAAATAGCAGACGATTATCAAAACTAAAGACAAGAAGAAAATGATAATAATCTTCACTTCGTACATACTATCAGTCAAAACAGTCAGTTGTTTCCGCTCAAGAAAAATAATTATTGACAAAAATGGGAAGCCTCTTGGATAATAAGAGGTGAAACGTCTTCCAACTTTAAAAACTAAGTCCAGATGACAGCCCCTAAACCTACTACTATAAATAAAAAGAAGGGTTATCTCCAGCTTCTATTTTTTTAAAGAACTCCCTTTGACTTCATTTGTTTTTGTAGGGGTTCTATCTTAAGATCTAAACCTTTAAAATTCTGTAAATAAGTTTGAGAATAATAAACCTCAACCTTAAGTTTTTCACTCTGTTGTGACACAGAAACAGAATTTATTTGAAAATTTTCTTCTGAAGAATGAAGGACATCTGAACGTGTTCTTCGGACATATTTGCTGATTTTAGTACTGATCGTCAGTCGTTGTTATTTATGTTTCAAAGTTTTGTTCATACATTTCTCATCCTTTTTCTCCATGCTAGTGAGCCTCGATGCATAGTGGTTTTTCGCACAGACCTCTGGTAAATTCCTCTGAAAAAATGGCCTAAATAGTGCACCACCCGGCAGGGGGGGTGAATTCTGAAAAGGCCTTGGAGCGAAGCTCCAGTTGAGATGTTTTGGTTTTGGCCAACAGTGGAAAAAGTTGCACAATATACTTTCATTTGACATTATTTACGTTAAAATGGCATGATCTGTCACTACTGTGGCTCTGTGGGATAACCTGGACTTTTTGTTTTGTCTTATGGAGTTGCTTGGCTCTTCGTGTTAATATTTAATTTCCTTTTTTAATTCTATTTCTTTCTAATTGGGATCAGAAACATTGGTAGTGTTGTGCCCATGAAGGTTTTGTGCCCGTGTCTTCTCATTGTTTTGCAAAAAAGAAAAAAAGCGAAAAGCTGAAGTGTGTTTTATTTTCATGAGAACATGATGAAATGTGGAAGTGTTTGCTGTTTCCTGTAATGTGCGTGTGTGTATGTATATTTTCTTTCCTCTGTCTAGTCATCGTGATCCAGCTCAGTCCTGCTCCAGCCCCCTCCCAGCGTGCAGGTATCATTCATTCACCTCTGCCACTGCTCCCCACCACCTTCCAGCCCTCCGTTCTCTGCTCCGCTCTCCTCCTCTCCATCACTTCCTCTCCATCTCATTTCAAACATCCAGAGAAACATTCAGCTCAGCCAGGAGCTTTAAAGCTCCTGACTAAATATTTACTTCTTCTTGACATTTTTATGTGCTTTTATTTCTTCTATTTTACTGTGTTTAGAACGATGGGATGGGATAAAACCTTTTTATTGTTAATTTGTCAGATAAAAAAAAAAACTTTTCTCCACTTTATCAGAAAATATTTCCCCCCAACATGTCACAGCTCATCAAAAGGTTGCACAAACTCATGCATCCAGTACTTTTCCACCGCTGACATTTCAACCCTGCAGTTCTTCATCCTCCACTTTCTCACCCTTCTGTGCGTCTGTGCCAGTGGCAGGGCAGTGTTGGTTCGCATTGATGTGTTTGTGTGCTTCAGCACACGTGGAGGACCATTAACATTTGTTCTGCTGGAGGCAGAGAACCCCCTTCTTGTGCATGTGGCTTTGTTTTGTTTTTTTGCACGGCGTCGTGGAATGGGTTGTTTTTGTTTGAGCGTCTCTAATCCAGCATCCCCACCGTTCTGTCTGCAGGAGCGGGGAAACCTCCGCCTGGTTTCCCTTTCTCGTCTGTTTTCCTAACGGCACAGCTGAATGTTTTCCTTCCTGGTTCAGTGTTTCTGACTTACAGCTACGTCTTGCTATGCAGTTTTTTTTTATCTACCGTATCTCTCTCACTTTGGACTGTTTTGATGTTTTTTTTCCCCCCTCATCTCCTGGCTCCTCCCCTTTTTTGCAGTGGCGCTGTGTGAGCAGGAGGCGGGCCTGCTAGCATCTGTGTTGGTCCGTCCGTTCCTCCTCCCATCTGTTTAGAGGCTGTCAGAACTTTGGAGATGAAAATCTGTGCCGACGGCCGCTGGCGTCTGCCCGTCACACTAACCCCCCCCGCTTCCTTTCACCAACCATTTTCCCCGAACAGGCCGACCCGTCCGGGCCGCTCCTGGACCCAAACACTGGTGCTCCTGGCAGAGCCCTATCTCACTCGTGCAGAAAAACTCTGAGCAGCAGGAAGTGACTGCTAGCAGACATTTAGTCTAGTCATACCTCTAGTATGCAGTGAGACCGCGTCACTGAAGGGTGTAAACACAGATTCCACTGGACATGATCATTATTTGTGTTTGTGTGGCTGCTATGGGGGTAACCATTGATCGATGAACTGTAGATGACTTCCCGTTGAGGCTTAATGTGTATTTTAAGAAGCTCAGCCTGCCTGCATGGCTTTAACGGGATAGGAAGTCCTTACACGGCAGAAGGCTTTTGCTTCTTCGATGTGGACGTACCAAAAAATTCAAACGAGATAAAAAAAGAAGATACGTTTGGCTAAAACAGTAGTTTTTTAGGTAATTTAGCTGAAAGCAAAGGTCAGAGTAGCTGTTCTGGGCGGAGTTGTGCCGTCGTCCAGCGGTGCTGGAGCCATCTTTAGGTGTAGCGTTTGCAGCCTCTTTAGGACTCTAGAAGATCTATAGCAGTGGTCCCCAACCTTTTTCAGGCCACAGACCAGTGTTAATGTCAGACAAACATTTCACGGCCGGGCCTATATGAGGCTGAAATGGGCCTTCCGTTTCTTAACTTTTGAGGGTAAAGTTTGTCTTCGTCCTCTGTTAAATTTCTGCAGCTGCTTTAAACTTAATCGTTCACTAGATTTCCTGTAGGAACCATTAAAATGTGAAGAAGATTTTCTCTTCAAAGTTGAAGCTAAAAATCAGACGCCAACTTCAGCCTCGTCCGACTTTTAGGGGAAAAAGGGTCACTACAGCTGGTATTTTCTAAATCTAATAATAAACTTGAATCGACTGAACAACTTTATTAGCAGCAGCAGCATCGCAACATTAGCTGCCAGGTGCTGAGTATTCTGCATTATTATTATTATGGTCTGTGGAAACAACTGTCAGAATTAATTCATATTTGGAGTAAAGCCTCCTGGCTTTTGTCTGGTCGATACAGCTTTCTTTCTGTTTCCTCGCTGGATTATTTCAGCCACAAGAAACTTTCCTATTATATTTATGTTGTGTTGACTCTCCCAGCCCGGGGGTTTCAGTTTAGCGCTCGTAGCAGCCGCTTTATGAAGGTGTCAAATGGATTTTCGACGCGTGTCCGAGCGACTCGGCGTGCGTCAGGAACGAGTCGGAAATGGTGGAGAGGATTCAGGAGTTTTCCAAAATAAAACTTCCACGTAGGTCGTCCTTTTTTCCTTTGCAGCCCGCCACCCACTGTCCCACAGACTGGTACCGGTCCGCGGCCCGGGGTTTGGGGACCACTGGTTTAGAAAACACTTATGCCCTTTAATTCTACATACCTAAAGAGGTTCAGGCTCCTTTATGCTACATGGACTTTAGCTCAACAGAAGGAGAGGGACAACAAATCGATCAGTCGGCTCGCCGATTTGATGAGAGTTATGGTTCATCTTAATCACAAATGTTTAGCTGGTTATTTGTAGGGAAATGTTTTTATTTTTTAAGGAACAAAGCGTGTTGAAACCAAAGACTCAGACGTGAGGGCTGTAAGTCCTGACTGGTCCTCAAAGCACTGAACGAGCTGCTGGGTGTGGGGAGCGTACCTCCACCTGCAGTCCGCTTTCTTTTAACGCCACCGTCTCTCGCTCCAACCCAGCCCTGCAGCTGCCCCTGGCCAACGATGGCGGCAGCCGCTCGTCCTCTTCAGAGAGCTCGCCCCAGCACCACCCGTACCCCAGCCGCCCCCGACACATGCTCACCCTGCCCACGCCTCCCTACGGCCTGCAGAAGAGTCTGGAAAAGTAAGCTGGAGCCGGAAAACTGCAGCAGAGTGGGATCTGGAAGATTGTCTGTGATTACTCGTATAAAAGGGGGGTGGTGGGTGAGATCTAATGTAAAGAAACGTTAAGGATTTACATATAAGCCATCTGTAAAGAAATATATTTTTTTTTTTTCCGTATAGATTAATTTGAAAAATATTAATTCCAAAATCTTATTTAGAATTTTTTTTTTTCTCACAAATTCTGGACAAAAGTCAAACTTTCATAATTGAACTAAAGAATTCTTAGATTTAAAAACTTTTTTTTACCACTTAAAAAACATTAGAATATTGTTAGAAAGGATAATTGATCCATCAATTTGATGAATGCATATTTATGTTGGAGCTATCCAGATATCATTTAATTGAAGATTGATTTACTTTTTTTTACTTCCCCTAATATTTATCCAAAACCAACGCAGAGAAGCTTCTCTTGTCAAAACATGGGGGGGGTGTTTCTAAAGGAGGTTTGTGGTTGAACTTCTCAAACTTCCTCTCATTCTAAAAAGTCACCCTTTGGTTTGTAACGCGTCTCAAACTAAACCTCAGCCTCTTTGATTTTCTTTTAAGGATCTGACTTTGCGTTGCTTTCAATGACATCTGTATTTTTCCTTCTTCTGTCTGTTTAGTGCTGAAATTGACCAGAAATTACAGGAGATCATGAAGCAAACGGGTTACCTGAAGATTGACGGTCAGGTGAGACATTGAGGACGGATTTCTGGCATATAAAGATAATCTTTTAAGAATATAAATATATAATTGTTTTTTGGGCTATTGTTCTAAAGGTTGTGCAAGTTACTTCTTTATGGTCGTGAATATATTCACTTTTGTTCACTTCTCGCTGTGAAATTTTTATTTTTGTTGATGTTCATGAGGAGAATTTTCATTTTTTTCCTGCTGTTTAGCTTTGATTTATTTCCTACAAGCAGCTAAAACAAAAACACAACGAGAAAACGATCCCAAAACGAATAAATCCCTAAACTAAACATAAAGGAAACCATGTTGATAAAAACTGGAAAAGTCCCGGTTTGTCCTCGATGAAAGTTCAGACTTCTGTCCGTGTGAAGAAACGTCTCAGAAAAATGTCTGCATCCTTGGGATGTTTATTTTCGTGTCTGATAATCTCAAGCTCTGTGTAGTGTTGGGTTTTTTGTTTCCTCCATCAAGCTCCAGTTTCAGACTGTGGCTCTAAAGATGAAAACAATCTGAGAACAGCGGCTGTAGTCCTTCTCTTCATTGATCTTAGAGAATTGAAAACATGGATTTATGTCCATTTTTATGGCCACTGAGTTGATTTTATTCGGTTGGAACTGGAAAAAAACCCTTTTCTATGACCTCACACTTGGTTTTCAGTTATGTTAGAGATTATTTCCAAAATATTTTGCTTTTAAAAGAAAATTATCTACACATTTAACTCTAAAATACAGTGATTGATTATTACAGTAAAAAGAGACAAATAAGTAGTTTGTACTGTAAGAGTCTATACATATATAAATATAATTTTTATGTCCCATTTACAGAATATCTCGTTTTTGTAATTTATGTTGAGTTTGCTAGAACGTGTTTGGTTTTTTTTCTTTGTCTTCATGATTTATTTTTTCTAGAAACACATTTTCTAGTCTAATTTTTAAAAATAGGATTTTCCATTAAGATGAATATCTTTTTAAAAATGTAGTTATTTTTGTTTTGATTCTATACAGAAGGAATCTTTGTAAATCTACACCATAATCTTCATTTTTCTCGGTTTGGGTAGAATTTTGTTTTCACATCAAGTTGGTGTCAAAATATCTGGGAAGGGTTTCTGACGTCCTGCTCGACTCCTTCTGCCTCCGCAGCGATACCCAGCCGAGGTGTCGGACCTGATCAGCGAGGGAGAGATCGGCAGCGGCACCTGCGGACAGGTCTTCAAAGTCCGGTTCAAGAAGACGGGTCACGTCATCGCCGTCAAAGTAAGCCGGCCCCCTCAGTCTGTCACCGTTTAGTTTTTCTGTCTGTTCTTGCTGGTTTATTTCAGGGATTGGTGTCGGAACGATCCAGTCGATCATCTGCTTCATTTGTGTGTTTGTGCCCCCAGCAAATGCGCCGAACAGGAAATAAAGACGAAAATAAGAGGATCTTGATGGACCTGGATGTGGTTCTTAAAAGTCACGACTGTCCCTACATCATTCAGTGCTATGGAGCAATCGTCACCAATGTAGGTTGCCTGGAAACACCCCCCCGCTTTTAATCTGTCAATCAAGTCTATATTTAATAACATGGTACCAGTTTGTTGCTTTAGCCATTTACTGTATATGAGAACTGGACTGAGTGACCACACACCCCCCTGGCGTTCCAAACAGGAAGTGGCTCCAAGAAGCCAAAATCCCATAGACTTCTATAGAGAAATCAGCAGCTGTTTTTCAGTCATTGTAATCCAATTTTTTAAACACTTTATTGGTAATCCTCTTTTTTATTTCCTGTTCTCAAGTTATAAACTGGCCAATCAGATGCCTCCGTAGAAGCAGGCGGTCTCTCATGGAATGTTCAAAACGTTTGATTGGCAGATTTCGTGTAGCCCGTTTTCAAGTGGCAGGTGTGTGGCCTTCGAATTAGCTCACTCCCGATTGGTGAGAGTGGTTGCCATAGAGACGTCGACTCAGACCGTTTCTGACCAATCGCTGCTCACTGGCTCCAACATGGCGACATTTTCATCGCCAAAAAATGGCGACTTGATTTGGTTGGAGCCAGAAAAAAAACCATCGTCTAGGTGTGAGACTGCACATTAACTCGGTTATAGTCGAGGGTTCTGGCCCAGTTAATCTGTTTATCTTTGTCAGCCTCCAGTTGGTTAAATCCAGATGTTTGTCTCGTCATGCGTGTTCAGACGGATGTGTTCATCGCCATGGAGCTGATGGGAACGTGTGCAGAGAAGCTGAAGAAGAGAATCCAGGGGCCCATCCCGGAGCAGATTCTGGGAAAGATGACCGTGGCGGTAAGTTGAGGACACGCACGGAGCGGCGTTCCCCACGAGGGCCGAGGCGTCCTCACGTCTCCACTGTGCGCGATTCTTCTGTGCAGATCGTGAAGGCGTTGTTGTACCTGAAAGAGAAACACGGCGTCATCCATCGGGACGTGAAACCCTCCAACATCCTCCTCGACGCTAAAGGTCAGATCAAGCTGTGCGACTTTGGCATCAGCGGACGGCTCGTCGACTCTAAGGCCAAAACTCGCAGCGCCGGCTGTGCTGCCTACATGGCGGTACGACGCCCACACAGACATAACTGTTTATCTTCACATGGGTTACGGTTATACTTCACACCTTAAAGCACCCATGTCCAAACTCCAGACATTGAGGACCAGCGTTCTGGAGTCCGACAGCCCTGCCTTTAAGTGACTCCGGACTACCAGAGAACCAAAACCAATGACAACCCTTCGCAGAGCCCCGCCCCGTCACATCTGGTTTCACTGAAAAGCCCCAAATGTCCTCTGTAGAAGGGCGTTCAGGCAGTAGTCTGCAGTGGTTGGGAGATATTCAGTGGTCAGGAGGTTAAACTCAAATGCTGCGTTCACACCCAACGGGATTCCGTCTTTTTATTATTGTCTCCAAACCAATGAAATGTTGTAGAACCTTCAGGACAAGAAGAACGGCATCGATCAGCTTCTCCTCCATGTTGATTTTGGACTCCTGTTCAGAAATGTGAACTCTGGAAATGTTTGGATGTTTTTCAGGCTTTCTTGCCACCAGAGTATCACCTCTAGCATCTCTCATCTGTACATTAGCTTAGCGTTGAAACTGGACGCCCCTGACGCTCGAATAACGCTCAGTGTGAACACCAAGCATATGCGTTACACAAGCCGTCGGATTCAGGTTCACAGGCAATATGGATGACAGGAACAAACGTCGGCATTTAAAGAAGAACTAAGCGTGTGTCGTGCTGAATAAGTTCAGTCGATTAGAGAATGAAGGTTGGGAATAATGGAACGCCTCAGATGAAACAGGTTTGACTTAACAGCTGGTTAGAAGGATCAAACATGGGGGGGCAGGTCTGGACTAAACCGTCCAGAAGCTGTGCTGCTATGCTGGAAGTAGCAGACACCTCAGGAAATTCTGTTCTGTATCTACGTCTCCCCCCTTTAGAAACGTTGTCTGCCAATATTTGTGCATGAAGTTGCACCCGTTAGCCCCACGTTTCTTGTTTCCGCTAACGTCACCATGTTTTTCAGCCTGAACGGATAGACCCCCCGGATCCCACCAAACCCGACTACGACATCCGAGCAGACGTGTGGAGCCTCGGCATTTCTCTGGTAAAACATCTTTTTCCTCTAACGTGTTTCTGGACACCGCGAAAGGATCGCCGTTCCGTCCAGAAAAACCTCATTGTGGGATGGAAGGGCTTTCATGTGAAATCAATATGAATTTATGTCACATTGACATTCAGCCCACGAGCAGGAAAAAGACGCTGCAGACGCTGTAAAGTGTGGAATCATGTCTGGTTTAGTCAATAAGGTCGTCTCTCGTGTGGCGTCAGCTCTGTCATGCTTGAGCTGGAAGTTTGTTGAGGTTTGACGTCTCAAACTTCTTCCTGTCAGCTAAACAAAAGGACACCACAAGGGGGCGCTGGTTTGTTTGAATCTCAGCTGCATTTAGGAGACAATCGTGGAAATCAGTGTCTTTAGTTCTGAGGAAAAACTCCTAAATGCTCGTTTGCAGAATAAATGACATCCTGCGTTATTGTGTTGGATAGTCAGTAGATTCAGTCCAAAGAAATTATCATTTTTTTAAATTATTATTATTTGTATACCCAGTACTATAGAGTTCATTTACAGCTTTTTTCTTGATGTGTTGTTGTAATGAAATTCAGATACAGGGGGCAAAAATAACCAAATCTATGCTCACTAACTGGAAAGAGAAAGCTTTGTTTTAAATTACAAAAGCAGATATATCAGTCAAACTCAGCGATTCAAGGAGATTCAGTGGATCACTCTGATCCATCAGAACCTTTTACTGCAAAGTCCAGACAGACTTTCACTCGATTTGCTTTCGGCATTTTTTACACAAGCACCGCCCCGCCCCCCTCGCGGCCCCACCCGTTTGTATCTGAGCCCGCCCACAAGCGTTTGAAAGGTGAACTGATTGGTTACAGCAACTGAAAAGAATAGAAGTGATTGACATGTTTAAAATGAAGCAGTTACATTTATAATACGGTACTGATAATGCCGTCAACATCGGCACCGGTACCAACGTGCTTCAGTACCCGTCCTTGGTTATAAATGCATTTATGAGATTTTTCAGATCTAGGTGCTGATTGGTCCTCTGCGTCCTTTAGGTGGAGCTGGCCACGGGACAGTTTCCTTACAAGAACTGTAAGACAGACTTTGAGGTTCTGACCAAAGTCCTGCAGGAAGACCCTCCTCTGTTGCCTCTCGGCATGGGTTTCTCCCTGGACTTCCAGTCCTTCGTCAAAGACTGGTAAGTAGGAACTGGTCTGCGACAGACCGGCTGGTGTTCTGAGCGGTGTGTCTTCATTACGACGGAACAAACTAAAGCAATCATTACGTCTGTCCGCAGCCTCACAAAAGATCACAGAAAAAGGCCAAAATACCATCAGCTGCTGGTAAGTGACCTTTGGCGAAGCGTCGAAGGCGTCGGGATGGTTGGGGTCCTGACAGCTCCGCCTCTGTTCTGTCTCCCCACAGGAGCACAGTTTCATCAGGCGCTACGAGGTGCTGGAGGTGGACGTGGCGGGCTGGTTTCAGACAGTGATGGACGGCACGGAGTCTCCTCGCAGCAGCCAGTGTTACAGCCATCAGCACATGCTCCACTCCATCTTCAGCAGGTAGCCTAGCCTCAGCTGACGCGGCTCTCCAGACTAGCCTAGCTTTAGCTTCGCCTGGCCCGGCCCGGCCTGTCCTAGTCTAGCTGGTGCGGCAGCCGCGCCCACTTCTCAGCCCATCCGTGCTCGCCCACCTGTTCACCAGAAGAACCCCAAACGGGACACACAGAGCTAAACCTTGGAGGACTCCGGATGGACAGATGGCGTGATGACCACAGTGGACGGAGGATGGATGGATAGACGACAAAAAGGGGGGGGGGGGGGGTATTTATTGCTAGATTGAACTGGCAGACATACTTGGCGTTCACGGAGTGGAGGTGTCGCACTATCACCTCCTTTCTATCTTTAACAGCTGTATACTAACAAACTGACCTTTTAGTGTGTACTTTTTGTTTCCGTTTGGATCCAAACCGTTGGATTTATCAGCAGAATAGTCACGACACACTGGAACAAAGTCATCAAACACAAACGACTCTTGTAAATAGAACGAGGACACGTGAAGCTACTTTGTGGATCGAACACACGCTCAGGCGACGCTCACTGGCTGTTTTTCACCGGACCGCTTCGTCACTTTTTTTAGTTCACACTACACCTCTGACCCACCGGTGGCGCATTCATCGCGGTGACATCACGATAACACGTCGTCTGTTTTTAGCTGCAATTATAAAAGGGAGAGAAAAAAATGGAAACAAAAAAATTAGTGAGTTTTTAAGCTTTTGCAGGTTCAGTAAAAGTCTTTTTTTTTTCTTGGATGAGCTAAAACAAAAGTGGTGGAAAAGGGAAGGAGAAAGGAAGCTGAGTGGATCTGTGTCCTAAAAACGCTGAAGATCTCAGTGACTTTAGGATCTGTTAGGCGGCTGGAGATCACCCAACACCAGCTTCATTCTTTGACGTGAAACGGAGCGGGAGAGCGTCTGCACAGAGAGCAGGACGCAGGTCCGATTACCCTTGAGAGCATTTCTACGCTGCACTCTTTCTGCCTTCCTCTTAGTCCACCGGCTGCTTGGACTGATGGAGAATCTCAGACCAGAGGCTGCATGTCGGGTATGGATGGAGCCGTGGAGTCGAATTCAGACAAAGTGTGGCTTTGAGGGGAGGAGTCAAACTGTCCAACGGCTGGGAGGTTTGAAACCAGCAGCAGACGTGCAGTTCTGACGTAAACGCCTCGTTCAAGTCTTGTTTAGTGACAGATCCGTCCGTTATCTGAACCCGCTTTAGCCTACCGAGGGTTACAGTGGAAACCTGAACATGAGGTTTGACTCGATCTGCGAGACGTCTGATCCTACCGAAGTTTAAAGTGTCGGGACTTCCGTCTGTGGATTCCTGGAAGTCATCAGCAGGTGACTGTAGTTTAGGCTGGAAGGCTAATTTAACCAAACATTAAGAGAAGGTTTCTTTTTATGGTAGATCTGGACTCCGTTAGACAGTTGGAGGAAAAGTCTTCTGCCTTCAGAAAAAAACGCTCATTGATGGAAAATCCTCTACTCGGCCGAGTTTAGGTCTTTTTCCAGTTGATGGTTCAAATCCGAGGGCTGCGTTCCTCTTCACGTCACAGCGCCGTCCAGAACCAACGACTCCTGCAAACGCGGCCAACGAATACGGCCTTCTTTTTCCCGTTTTCAAGGATCGGTCTGCTCCATCCTTTTTATGCTGTCCATATCCCAGGATGCATTGCAGCAGAACCCGGAGATATTCTGACAACGGCGAAGCTGCCGAGATCAAAAGTTGGATCAAAGAAGCCAGGAAAACTTTGAGCTCCATGCCCGGTTCAGTACTCCTCGGGACTGACGGTTGCTAGGCAACGAGGCATTCGCCAGCCGTAGACAACCGGCCTGCCGGGCCAACGTCGCCATTGCAGGACGCAGCCCTCGAATTCGGACACGCCCATTGTTGGCCCGAGCCACTGAAGGAATCCCAGGTCATGACACTGCCCCCGCATGCTGCAGCATGGTTACATCTGATGATCTTTTCTCATCATTTTAGGCCCCGTCTTTGCTCTCTGCAGCAAAAATGAACGTTCACCTTCACATGGAGGCTGTCCAGATATCCCATCTCCCCTCTTTGCTTTTGTTTTTATTTATTTGCTTTTATTTGAAGTCACTTTTCGGGGTTCTGGTAGATCTCCTGGGGCGGTCTAGATCTGTAGTGAACCAAAGGCCTCCCCACATTTGACGCCTCCCCGATGATGAGGCGACACAAAACACGTCCATTTTTATGAGGAGGAGGAGGACCACCGCCTCCTGCCTCGCAGGGTCACAGCCAAAACCCGCTAGAGGGAGACTCGAAGCTCCAGCCCGCCATCTTTCACGGGCCAAACCAAACCGGCGCCTTCGAAGGGAGTAGCGGCTGCCATTGAGGGAGGAGACAGGAAAGAGGAGGAGTGACAGAGAGGAACAGGGACGTAGGAATGAATGGAAAGACTAGAGGAAGTGACATGATGGAGAGAGGAAAGGTGGACCGAAAGTTAAGAGAAACGAGGAACCGTCAGTTTACCGGAAGAGCTTTCGTGGTTTTGAACCATCAAACCGATTATGGCTAACGAGTTAGAGCGTGGGATCAGTTTACTGTTCAGACCGTGTAATTTATTTGCTGCTGCTGCTACGTTTGATCGCTTTAGACGCTGCTGTCTCTTCTTTTCCCCAAAGGACGAGTTTTTGTTTCTTTCAAGCCAAATAAATGAAGTAATGCAACGTCGACACATTTTACCAAATACAGAGGAGGAGTCAGGCCGGAGGAAGCAACACTACAGCTCTGTAGAAACGTCTGTCTGTCCAGGTCCGTGTCGCATCCGTCCATCCATCCCTCCACCGGTCGTCTGCGAGCTCCGTGACGGATCACACCAAAGGTGACCACGACGCGGCAAAAGAACAAGAGCATCGTTGTTGTTGTTGTAATGATGACCATTGTTTGTGACCTTATAATGGATTACTCTAAGCTATATGTGAATTATCTCTAGCTAGTAGGGAAGGATGAGTGTGTGTTTGTGTGTGTGTGTTTATAGTGTGCAGGGGGGGGACTGGTGCACCCCCACAGGGCAGCAGCCGGCTCACCGGATGAACGGCGTTCGGCCGAAGCGCCGCCGTCTTTTAAACAAGTGTGCCAAAAAAAAAAGAACTGTCTCAAACACTTAAGTGCGTAAACGACGGAGGCGGGGCTCCAGATGCTGACCCCGCCCTCCACCGCCACCTTTATGATCTGAAGAATTTAAGCCCCTTCAGGAAGTTCTCCATCTGTTTTGGGAAACTTCATTTTTGAAACACCTGTCACTGAAGAAGATTGTAAAAAATGATTTTATGGACTATTTTTTTAGCCCGTTTTTATAAAAATTAGCCCACCTAAACCATCCTAACTCGTACGTTTAACTTGTTTTCTTCTGCTTCCTGATGTAAACAAAGAATTGCGTAGAATTCCTCCGCTCCTAGATGAAATGCAAAGAACCCCAAACCGGCCTCCGTCTCTGGTTTGGGACTGGACTTCTCCATGGTTCTGGTTCTGGAGACATCCTCACGGTGCAGTTCCAGTTGTGACCGCTAGAGGCCACTGTCCGCCCCCGACGAGCTTTGCTGTCAAACTGTTTGACTTGAGGCCAAAGCTGCACGCGGTCTCCCGCTGTCATCTGTTTACGCTGCAGACGCACACGCACACGCTCACCTGCCCGTGCTGCGCGCGCGTCACTCCCCCCCACACGCCCGATTGGTTGACGGTGCCACGCCGCCCTTCTGCCTCCTCTAAGGTGAGAGCACCTGTGCGCCGGCTGCTGCTGCTGCCGCCGCTGTGGCTTTGCGTGTACATGAGCCTGTCAGGCGCGCCGCCGGTTGGAGGCCGCGCCGTGCCTTGGCACCGAGTGCGTGCGCGCTGTAACCCATCTGTAAGTAAACCAAATATCATTTTCACTATGCAGTCACTCAAAGCACCTCAGCTTGTGTCGAGGCAGAGCAAGGGACGTGTTTTGACTGAGCTGGCTTATATTTAAGGATTGTATTGGGGTTGGGGAGGGACGGTTTTTTTTTATTTGAATTTGTTTGTTTGGGGGGGTTGCAGATCAGTGCTGTAAAGTATATCAGTTGCATGTTTATGTCACGGCTGTAACCGCCATTGTTTGTGTTTAAGCCAATGGCCGGTTGGGACGGGGATGCACAAACAAATCTATTCTTATTTATAATTGTTTTTGGCATATTTTATGTATTTCTCTTTTTTGTTGTTTTTTTAATGTGAAAATATTGTGTACTTAGGAAGATACAAGTGTTTTAGCCTTTTTTTTTTTTTTTTAATGTTCTCTGTTCATTTTTGCTAAATGCTGTTTCACTTTGGACTGTCCCAGGAGGAGGGGGCGGAGTCTAATTGGCTGACAGTGTTAGAAAAATGGGAGCCCCCGCTGCCCCTCTTGTTGTGTGTCTTTCTCTTCAGTTGTGTGTGCAGAGAGCGCGTGTGACGTCTGTCTACCAAAAGATTGATTTATGACTATTAGCGTTTAGAAATTTCTCTCAATGTCATTTTTTTATTTTATAATTATGATAGTTTTTATTCTTTCTTCTTTTATGATTCAGGGCAATAATGACACCAAATTGAGATGGAAATAAATGGGAGATCCCAGACTGTCGAGGTGGAGCAACGCCGTTATGCTCCGCCCTCCTCATACGGCGAGACTCCAAGCCGAAACGTTATTAGTTTTGGTTTTTCTTGCTATTCACGTGTTTTGTTTTCTTTATGCTCAGTTGTTTCTGTTGCCCCTGTCGGGGTGCTGGTGGTATTTTCTCTCCTCGTTGTGCGGGACGCCGCTCCGTAAGGCCGCCCCGTAAGGACGCTGCACACTCGGGACGGCCTTTTGTTTGCGTCGCTGTTTGTCGTGCAGAAAAGAGAATATTTGAAATCTTCTTTATTTTCTCCGTCGCAGCATTTTATTTTTATTTTTTTTCAATCATGAGTCTGTGACGGAAAATGATTCAGACGTGTATTTTTCTCACTGGTATTTATTTATTGGTCTTTAGTTGTTTTTTTTCTGGGTGGGGGCTTAATGTTTTTTATTATTGTGGGGGGCAGACAGGACTTGAGGCACCGGTTGTGTTTGAATCTTTTGTCTCCTAGATCCAGTTTCTGAAACAAACCAACTGGTGTTTTGATGCTTTTAACGTGAAACTCTGGGTGCTTTTTAACCGGATTTACTGAACGCCACCCACTTTACTTTGAAAGGTTTGTGTGTCATAACCTGCACTTCCTGGTTGCAGGGCGCCCCCCCTCCCCCTCTTTGAAGTGTCCCTGAGGTCTGTCGTTTGGTTCCTTCAAAACGCCATCATCAGCTGATCTCACATGACTTTTGCTGTTTTGCAGGGTTTGGGGGGGGGGGGGGGGGGGCAGCTTCGCGCTCTGCTGTTTAAAAAAAAAAAGACACACAATGACCTGTGTTGTATTGACAGTTGACAAACTTGTTTTTTTTCTTGGCCGTTTCCTCTCCCCCCCTCCATGGTCTCATTTCAAACATAAAAAAATGCCATTATATTGTGAATACCTCAGGATTTTTGGAAGAAAAAAAAACAATAAAACACTTAAAAATCCAATAAATCTATCAAAAACCTCCAGCATAGCGTTGTGTTGATTTTTCCCAAAGGAGGTTACAACCTGACTGTGCGGCTTGATGCTGCTGAGGTCTGGAGTCACTTCCTGTTTCAGGTGGCGTTCACGTCAGAACGGCGCCATCTCCTTCTCTCATGATGGGTCTCAGATGACGCGACGACAGAACTGTGGATCCGCCGGATTCCGAGCGGCTCCAGATCTCCACAAACTTCTCTTGAAGAGTCACTTCCCAGGTTCCATCGCCGCATCAACCTCCTCCTAAAAGATGAAACCCCCGAAAACTCCTCACTAAACACATGAAAACAAAGATGTGACCCAAAATTCATGTGGATTTATCAAACTGAACGCTTCCTGATTGACAAGGCAAGGCAGTATATTTATATACATGTAGATGTGTAACCATGCAAAGTTGCAGAAGGGGAGGGCGCTCAAACCAAGTGCGTTCTGATGTCCCCGCCCCTTCCTGTGGTCATCTGGGTGGATTCATCTTTCATCAGCCACAACGATAACCTTCAAGGCCAAAGTAAACAGCTTTTACCTGTGAAACCAGATGACCCTCCGTTACCACGGCTGCACTTCCTGTTCTGGTCATCTTCAATAAAAATGGCAGCAAAAAAGCCAAAGATCAGCGTTTTCTGTGTCGCTCTGCCATTTGTTCTGTCCTGAATGTTCCTTCCATCACTCTAAACCCCATTTTGGGGGGGGGTTCATCTGCAGAACAATCAGATTCCTTCATCCGTCAAGCGAATTGACCCCAAACGGCCACCGTCTTCGGGCGTGACGTCTCCCACATTCAGACTCTCATCACCAGCATCCAGGTGGGGGCTGCTGCAGCTGCAGAAGCTGCCTTAACCGTCCTGTGGCTCCCGTGTGAGCCCCGAGGTCAGGTCACCTCTACCTGGATAAGCAGAGGCGCGACTGACCCAACAGGCCTCCCCGACTGCTGAGCCCCCCCCCCCCCCTAAACCATCACAGGTCGATCATCCCTGGAAGGAGGAAAACGGAGAAGCGAGGCTCTTTAACCAAGAGAGATTCTTTCAGACGAGTTCAATTTTTCTCGAGAACCTTTAGATCAGAAATGATCAAATCCCTGGTGAGGGGCAAGAGGGGCCGCCCCTTTACCCCTTCAACAGTCTGTCACAATGTTCTGCTGCAGACTCCCCGGGGTCACCGTGGGGTGGGGTCAGCAGGAAGGGAAAGTGTTGTACCTCTTTTTTTTTTTTTTTCTGCAGATATTAGAGAAATGTTTGCACAATTCCCCACAAAGCCTTTTCAGGGCATGACGGGACAGGTACGCAGGTGAAAGCCGACACCACAACAGATAATGCAGATCTGGAGGGACTCGGAGGCATTTTCAGCCATCATGACAACATGGAAGAAACTACCGATGCACAAAAGCAATTAAAAAAATGGTTTTGTTGAATTTATTCATCACAAACATTTGTCACTGAACTTTTTGTGTTGAATTTCTTTTATTTCAAACACAAATGAAAATAAACTTAAGAGTTTAAAATAGATATAGTTTATTTATCGTCTTAACGCCTCAATGAACAAAATCATCTTAACTCTCATCAATGTGAGGTGCAGCACTTTTGAACAGCAGTCCCCTATTTGGAGGTTTTGGAACGGTCGCCTTTTTTTTAAACTTGTACGTCTTTTTTTTTTTAAGTTTACGATACTTTTTCATTTGATGTCAGTGTTTTTATGTATGAATGTTTTTTTTATTTGTTTTGTGTTTATATCCTCTTATTCTTGAACCATGAAGTTAATCTTAGAGTTTGGGTGTATCTTGTTGCTAAACCTCGGCTCATACTAAAAAAGATGTTCATTTGGATGTTTGATTGCAAACAGGAGATGTGCTGCTTGGTGGTGTGTGTGTGGGGGGGGGGGGGGGGGGGGGGGGGGTCCACTCATGCTGCTACTCGCTGCCTCCATTCCTCTCAGCTCATCTTTGATGTGTGTCTATCTACAGGAGGGTGGGGGCTCCTAATGACAGGGTTTCTGACGCCGCCCCCTCCCTCCACCTTTCTGCCTGGTTTGCTCCTCTGACCATATAAGGTAGGAAGTTAACCCAGAAGCTGATTGATGGGTGTGGGACAAAGTGCAGGTATAGACCCATTGCCTTGTTTGGGGTGGTGTGAATCAGTGGAGTTGGCCTGGGTGGGGTGCCCCCCCCCCCCCCCCCCCCCCCCCCCAACTTGCCCACGTCTGCCCCGGCGTTCCACTGGATGCAGAAAAGGAGGATGTGAGCTCCAAAGTGTGTTTGTGGTCCTGTCGGCCTGAAACTCAGAGCCTGAAACTTCCCCAAAGACAGAAGTGAAGAGGAGCAGACGACTGCAACGTCTGACGCAGGAAAACGTGCAAAAATCCAGGAGTGTCTGTGACCAAAACCCTCGTGTTCCTCAGATTTACTGGAAGACACATCCAGGATGAGTTGATGATCCGCGTCAAGGAACAGACGCCAAGACTGAACATCACACAGATTTCTACACGTTTCTTCGGTGAAGATGCTGCAGGAACATGAAAAGAGAGCGAGGAAGATACTCTCCATGAGTTCTGCTTCCCGAGTTTAACTTCAACTGAAGCAGATTTTATTGAAAAATTTCCATGCGTGAGCTTTATTGTTAACAGAAAGGCTGTAAAAGATCAAATGTTTGTTACTTCCTTTGAGAAAAGACAAACCAATTTAAAAAATAATTACTTTATTCACCACCGTGTTCTCTCTCTGATTACTTAAAAAAACTTTCTACTCAGTTAAGATCATTTCAATCCATTCCTTCCTGGGCAACTCCTCTTTACGCGGAGGACGTGAACGCAGCGCGTGAGGGGGGCGGGGCTTTGTGGCTCACCTGTGAAAGATAAAAGTGGGCGGAAGCGAGGCGGCGGCCACTCGAGAGCAGCTGCGCCTCCTGACGGAGCAGAGACGAGCAGAAGGAGCTCAGGTGTGTCCCGTGTGTTCCTCCCCGGTGCTCCTTCCACGGCGCGTGCAGCTGACAGAACAGGTGAGTTCTCGCCCCGCAGGTAAAGCAGCTGAGCGCAGAAAGGCCTTTAATTTAGAGGAACTGCGGCGCATATCTGGAGCTTCTGCTCAGGTTGGATGCGCTCTCTTCCTCACACGTAGGGGCTCGCGCGGTCTCCTCTTCTGTTTCTCACTGAGCGGCATGAAGGCACCTCAGGTCACTTCAGGTCACCACAGGTCACCTCAGGGTCTCGGTGTTTTCGTCCGGTTGAACACAAACGCTTCTGCAGCGCGTCTGCAGCTGCTCGCAGACGCGCCGCAGGCCTGCGTTCCGCCTGCAGACCCGAACCTGACCAGGTCCGTTACAAATCCCCACATCCTGCTGCCCCCCCCTAAACATGCGGCTCGCGCCAGGACATCCCTGCAGGTGGAGGGGCGCGTGCGCTCTGCGGATCAAGCCGGGATTTACTGGCAAACAAAAACGTGAGCGCAAAGGCTTAAAGGATGACTGCGGCGCGTTCACGAGCCGCTCAGACGAGATGCTCTTGCTGTTCTGCACCACAGAGGTGGTTTGTGCAACTTCCTGAGGAAGTGAGGCTGCAGCAGGCAGCTCAGAAGTGTCTCCATGACAGTTCACAGCTTCCCTCCAGACCTTTACTCTGAAAATATTTGCTCCTGAGTGACTCCAGCTCCTCTTCCTCCCCGTCTGAACTTTAAGAGTCTGGGAGGTTAATGAACTTAAGAGAGAGACGCAGATGACACCCTGCACACTGATCCTTTTATCCCTGACTCTGTGAACATGTGCACACGCGCGTGCGTTCCCCTGGCCTCCGCCCCGCAGAGGTGATGCAGGAGGAAGATGGTTTGGAAAAGGCCTCCAGTTTTGGTTCTGGGGGTGTTTCCACGAGGCGTGGTCGGATGTGAGGGTCCTCTGCGCCTGGACTTGTTCATGCATTCCTCAGCATCACCGCAGCGGGACCTCCAGCCCACCTGAGGGAACACGCAGACTGCACGCTTCTCACCTGCAGCCGAGAGCGGGCGGGGCGTCAGTGGAGGGAAGAGTTGGGAGTTTTTTGGAATGCGGCGCTTGAGGTCTGAGCAGAGATGCTGCCGAGGAGGGAGGCAGATCTGAGGCCCCGCCTGAGGATCGTGTCAGAACGCGTCTCCACAGGTGAACGCGTCACCGCCAGCGCTCACGGCTCAGCTGAGACTGAAAAAACATTTCAGCCTGAAGGACGAAAAGTGTCTCTGTTTATTACCTGCAGCTTGTTTCCAAATCGACACTTTTTGAACGACGTGCGGAACAACAAAACCATTGTGTGAACCAGACCGTGCTTTTTAATACAACTACACAGAAATAAAGTCACTATTTGGCAATGAATTTTCCAAATATGTGCGGCCAGCGCTGAACTTCTTTCTTTGCCGCACAGGTCCAGATGAAGGGCCAAGTTTAGGATGACAGTTTACGGTTAAGCTGCGTTCACACCAAACGCGATTCACGCGGCAGAGGCGGACATTTTCAATGTTTAGTCGATGGTAAAGGCGCCATCTGAGGACCTGCAGCATGATGAACAATAATAAAAAGATCTCCTGAATTTTACTCTTGTTTTTATTTTGACCCTCTCTGGTTAATGCGGGACAGCAAACCTTCAAACTCGGTCAGAGAGAGGACACATCTGGAATTTTAACTTTCATTTTAAATATGTGCGGCCAACAAGAAAATCCAGGCTTGGACGTTGATGCGCGCGCTGGACGGGGCAGATCAGGGAGCTCGTGCTCCTGGGTTGTTGTGACGTCACAACGGCCCATTGAGTCAAACAGAGCATCTCTGAGACAGTTTGATTGACAGCAATTTCAAAAGAACTCAGACATTCAAAAACGAAATGACTTTTTTAATACACTTGTTCTCTTTCTTAAGGGAACCTGTCAAACCTGTCAAAGATAAAAAAAAAACATGATTTTCATCGGAGGGGAACTTTAAGGATTTTTAAACTTTCAAAAGTTGAAAAATGTTCCTAAACGTTTAAAAAGCTGATGCAGTGATGCTGAAATGAAGTCAAAGAAAGGCTCCTAAATCTGAACATTTCTAGTGCATCACAAGGAAATAATCCTAAATAAACAAACTAATCTTAACTAATCTTTTAGAAACTCCAACAAAGACTGGAGGCGATTCACTGAATTTATGCTGTGAAGCTGCAGATGATCCCTGATGCTGCATGGAATCTTGGATTGAGACCAGATCTGTAAACGTTTCAGCGGTTTGTGTTTTCGGTTTTCCCCCAGCAGTTTGAGGCAACATCCGGATTGTTGGGTCTGCAGCGTTTGGCTCCTGCCCGAGCACGAATTCAGCAAACTCTCAGCAAACTCTGCTGCTGCTCTTCTGAGTTGTACTTTTAGTTTTGGGAGGCAGAGTCATTTTTTTTCTTTCTTTTTTTTTTTTTTTTTGAAGGAGTGTTGCTTAGTTCTGTAGCAACAGAAGTTCCTCTTGACTCAGAACATTTTACAAGCTGGGATTTGCACAGTTAATTTATTCTCCTTCAGTTTTTCAATGAAATCTTTAATTTATCGGGTTTTGAGCTTAGCAGGACAAAAGGCTTTTTGTTTCTTTTAATACAACATTTGGATCAATAAACCGATCAAAATGATAAATATTTTTGTGGTGGTAAATATGTGCTTCATCGCAGACTTGGGCTGAATCTGCAGCCACCATGACGGACGCAGACAAGTTCCTGTACGGTGACCGCGGTGCGGTCAGCAACCCGCTGGCGCAGGCGGACTGGGCCACCAAGAAGCTGGTGTGGGTCCCCAACGAGAAGCTGGGCTTCGAGGTCGGCTCCCTCAAAGAGGAGCAGGGGGACGAGTGCGTGGTGGAGCTGGTGGATTCTGGCAAGAAGGTGAGATGTGAGCCGATTCCTGCCGGGCTTCAGGCGCAGCTGGAGGCTGACGTTTGTTTTTGGTTTCCCGTCCGTCTCAGGTGAAGATAAACAAGGATGACATCCAGAAAATGAACCCTCCCAAGTTCAACAAGGTGGAGGACATGGCGGAGCTCACCTGCCTGAACGAGGCTTCGGTTCTGCACAACCTGAAGGAGCGGTACTACTCCGGACTCATCTACGTGAGTCTCCGGACCGCCTGCCTCCGTTTCTGCCGCGTCTTCGGCCTCTGCTCATTTCAGCCCTCGCCTCTCCTTCTCCAGACGTACTCCGGCCTCTTCTGCGTGGTCATCAACCCGTACAAGCACCTGCCCATCTACAGCGAGGAGATCGTCAACATGTACAAGGGCAAGAAGAGGCACGAGATGCCCCCCCACATCTACGCCATCACAGACTCGGCGTACAGGAGCATGATGCAAGGTATGCTGGGAAAAAACGGCTGTTTCAGTAAAGCACAGGTCTAAAGTCCCACTCTTTTATTTCCAAAGCGTACCCGGTGTTCTTTGAATTATGTTTATACCGCGGCCCGGGTGAATACTCCATTCTGATTGGCTGCGGGGTGTAGTTAAAATGTGATGATGCACGCCTAAAAAAAGAAATTCTGCTCACAAAGCCTAAACGTTCTTTATCTTTAAAACAAACGTTTGCGTCATCATCTAGACAAAGACAAGCGGTAAGAGGTGAACTGACGCTTTATGCAACCATCAGCATAAATATCGTGCTGGCTAAACATGTTACCATGACAACGACCAGCACCACGTAACAAAATAGTCCACTTTTTGTGAAAAAAGCGATCTAAACCGAGAAAAGAACGAGAATAAAGGACTAAAAAACTGGTTGAATATTTATTTCTTTGGTAAGCGGGATAATGACTTTGTGTCGGAAGGTTCAGGCTTCCATGGCGAGCATTAATTTCTAATGATGCACACTTCGTTGGCCATTAATTGCTTATGTTTAGCCAAAATTAAACAGCTGGGCGGAAGCAACCCCATCCCCTCTTCCCCTCCCTCTTGCCGAGAGCTCAGAGCAGGGAGACAGTGTGTTTATTTATTTATATATATTTATTTTTGGATGTCCCTAATGCGAAATTTTTCTAACAGAATTTCTTTTAATTTGCTCCTGAGTCACGATTTGACTGAATACTTAGTCAGAAATGCAAATTTGAGCTTAATTTTCTTTATACAAGTCATCCATCGTGAGAAAAATGGAACAAGAACATGTTTAAAAAAAAGCTGATTATTATCAAAGCGGGTTTTTGCAGGAACATCTCAGTTTCTGTGGATCTCATTCTGTATCTTCTCCTCCAACAGACCGGGAGGATCAGTCCATCCTCTGCACGTGAGTCTTCTCTGTCAAAGTTTACGACTGACTTGTGAGACGATTTTGACTGAGCGGCTGTCGTGTCTTCCTGCAGTGGGGAGTCGGGTGCAGGAAAAACCGAGAACACAAAGAAAGTCATTCAGTATCTCGCTCATGTGGCCTCATCCTTCAAGTCCAAAAAAGATCAGGTACGTTTACGAGGAGGAGCGGTTCTCTGCCCTCCTCATTTTTGCTGGAAAATTCTGTTCTTGTGTAAAATGATGAAGTGGAACGTGCGGAGAAGCATTCCAGCCTCAGGTCCCGACCCGCTCGCCTCGCCTCCTCTCCGTCTGAAGCTCAGAAGGAAGAATGCGAGCTGTGACCTCAGCAGTCGGAGGCCGCTTTGCTGTGAAGTGACATCTTTTTTTTTGTTTTTTTTCACCCCCTCCAGGGCAGCGCAGTGTTGTTACATGTGAGTTGACCTCTTGACTCCGAAATCCTCTCGTCTGTGGGAGGATGTGCAGAAACGCTTGCAGCCCTAAAAGCTTGTCCTGCTGCAGCTCCTCTCTGCTTTTCATTTCTAATTATGCAACAAAAAAAAAGTCATAGTTAAAATTAGTTTCTTTTTGTCTTCATTGTCAAGTCTGCATGCTGCAGCATGTTGTTGCAGCCCTCAGGTAAAAGGAAAACAGAGGTTTCACGAAAAGATGATTTGGTTTCTACTGGAATCTTACATTTCTGTTTACAACTCAGTTTTTCTTGTTTAACATTTAAAATAATTCCTAATCCTCCGAATAAAAACTGCATTTTTGTTCCCACAAATGTGCCTCCATGCACGTCGGGAGTCAATTCAGCGTTGTTTAAGTGAAAAGTGAGATTCTTCTTTAGATGAACTTTATTGCTGCACTTTGTATCCTGTGGGGGGGGGGGGGGGGGGGGGGGGGGGGGTTCACGGGGCTGCAAGAGCCCGACCCGAAGGCGAATAAAACCCTGGACATGTTGCCATAGTTAAAGTCTAAAATGGTCAAATTATCTCTAAAATACCTTCAGTCGTCATGGATCAGAGTGAGGAGACGTTTGCTCCACAGGGTTTCTGCTCAGTCTCAACCTGCAGGGGGCCCTGCTCCGCCCGTCTGCGCTGCCGTCTGCGCTGCCGTCTGCGCTGCCGTCTGCGCTGCCGTCTGCGCTGCCGTCTGCGCTGCCGTCTGCGCTGCCTCGGTTATTCTGTTTTCACTCCTCCGTTTCCTTTTTTGGGGGATCTTGGCGAACAAGCGAGCTGCTTGCCGGTGCCTGCATGGACACGACCAGCCTTCCCGTCTCTGAAGCTTGAATGGGCTTGCTGCTCTGCAGGAATGTGCATGGTTCGGTGGAAGATAACCTTTTGGAGCTTGTTTTTTTATTTTTTTTTCCTTTAACGTGCGGGTGCTTCCCTTGTAAGGAAACGCTGCTTTCCTTTTCTAAATATCTGTAAAGGTGTGTCAGGTAAACTGTCTTGGTTCCGTCAGGGAGAACTTGAGAAGCAGCTGCTGCAGGCCAACCCCATCCTGGAGGCCTTCGGCAACGCAAAGACGGTCAAGAACGACAACTCCTCCAGATTTGTGAGAAGCCGTCTCCTTTCCGAACCTCCTCACGGTTCAGAATGCTGAGCTTTGACCACAAGTCTCTGTTTTAGGGGAAGTTTATCAGGATCAACTTCGACGTGACAGGTTACATCGTTGGAGCCAACATTGAGACCTGCATCCTTTTTCCAGCGTTTGCATCGTTTAAATGCTTCCATCATTATTTTTTCTCTCTGGTCTGTAGTTTGCTTCTTAACTGGACTCTCAGATCTGCTGGAGAAATCCCGCGGCATCAGACAAGCCAAAGATGAGAGGAGCTTCCACATCTTCTACTACATGCTGTCAGGAGCCGGAGACAAAATGAGAGGTGAGGATTACGATCTGTAACTATTTGTAACGTTTTTTTGGGGGGTTTTTTTGGCCATTGTTCCAAAAAATCCTTATAAAAACCATAAGATTTTTGAAGATAGGAAATGAGTGAAAATTTGAGACAGTTTGATGTTTTCCTTGTCGTCCACTCTAAAAACTCAATAGTTAACAAACTTTTTGTTGGATTGTTTTAACTCAGGAAAAGAAAAGTTCATATAAAACCGATGTAACCTGAAATGTTGGGTTGAAGAAACAACCTTTGTGCTTTTAGGAGTTAAAGTTTATCAACTGGAACTCATCATGCAACATTACTTTTTATACACAACATGAAAGACTGACTTGATTCTTTTTAACTCAAAAAGATTATTATTTTCTGTCAACTATTAGAAATGGTGCTGCTGCAGGTTTTTGCAGCCATCAGATGAATGAAAGTTTGTTTTAAATGACAAAAAGAAGAAAATTTTCTAACTTTACACAGTAAAAATAGATTTTTTTGCCAAATTCGTGAATCCTTTAAATTAGATAAAAGTTGATTTAGTTCTCATTGTCAAACTTCTGTTTTAAATAGTTCTGCTTGCTTAGCATTCAAATAAGGTAAAACCTTTCTAAAACAAGTCTTATTATTATGGGATTAATTATGGGATAAAAGCAGTACTTTGGTTTTTAAAAATGTACAAAATGACGCATCTATCTAAGGAACACGTGTGTCGGCACAAAGTGATGCGACACCATAAAACCTGTTCAGGAAGTATTTCAGTATTTCCATTGATCTCAATGGATGCTTAAACTTTAATCAATACTCTATTTGACCAGAACCTGGGTTTTCAGTATTTATTCATGCTGCTGTGAAGCTGCTCAGCTTTTCATCTCTCTGAAGACGTCCGTTTCAGACGCTGTTGATGCTTCTCCCTCGCCTCATTTCCTCTTTTTGACCTCTGTGGTTTTCTGTTCAGGTCCTCGTCGCCGCAGCAGCTTTCTGTCGTGTCAAGTTCTCTAGAAACTGAGCTGCTGCTGTGAAACCTTTCACAAACAAACAAACAAAAAAAGCACAATCCTGTCTGAATGCAGGACAGCTGTAAATGTACAAAACTGCAGCATCCGTCGTGTTCCTGCAGAAGTGCAGCTCTGCAGCCCAAATGCAGCTTGTGTGAAACGGTTTCCGGTTCGTTTCTCTGCAACTTTACAGAACTTCTTACTTCTCTTTTCTTTTTTTTATGTTCAGCTGACCTGTTGCTGGAGGATTTCAGCAAATATCGATTCCTGTCAAACGGAAAAGTGACCATTCCTGGCCAGCAGGACAAAGACCTGTTCAATGAAACCATGGAGGCCTTCAACATCATGAGCATCCCAGAGGAGGAAAGCACTGGTACCCTCCCTCTGGTTTTTACTGACGTTTGTTTGCTTAAGATGAACCGTTTTCCCGTTGGAAAGCAGTCCTTTTGAGACTGACAGGCTGAGCTCCTGTGTCCTTCAGGTTTGCTGAAGGTCGTGTCGGCCGTTCTGCAGCTGGGGAACATGAGCTTCAAGAAGGAGCGGAACTCGGATCAGGCGTCCATGCCTGACGACACGGGTACGTGTGCCTGCAGACGTCTTTGTTTGGCGTCCTGCTCTCCGGCCTTTGACCATGACGTGTTGGGCGTGTGTCATCTGCAGCTGCTCAGAAGGTCTGTCACCTCCTGGGCATCAACGTGACGGACTTCACGCGGGCCATCCTGTCACCGAGGATCAAGGTTTGCTCGGCTGCACGTTCTGTGGAAGTTGGGACGTTGGCTTCAGCCTAACGGCGGAGTGCGTTTTTTTTTTTTTCTTTTCCTTGCGCAGGTTGGGAGGGACTACGTGCAGAAGGCGCAGACGCAGGAGCAGGCCGAGTTCGCTGTCGAGGCTTTGGCTAAAGCCTCGTACGAGAGGATGTTCCGCTGGCTGGTCCTCCGCATCAACAGAGCTCTGGACAAGACCAAACGGCAGGGAGCCTCCTTCATAGGAATCCTGGACATCGCCGGATTTGAGATCTTTGAGGTGAGGCGTTCAGGGCCCCACGTTCAGCCCAGAAAACTTTAAATAAATTCAGACATCACACGAGAGGGCTGCTGATGCTTGAACTTTAAGATCCTGCTGTGATAAGGAAGTACCGGTTATTGATTAGAACGGCCATGCAGACTCGAGCGCTGAGTCGCTGCGGTCTCGTCATCTTCATCGTCATCTTCTGTTTTCACAAGTCTCTCTAACTCTTTAGAGACGCGGCTGCTTTCCCAGAAGGTAAAAGAAAAAATACATTTAACCACAAACTCACTGCATGAATCGGCTAAATAACTTGGTTTGCTTCAAGAAACTACAGCATTTATTCTGTGTTTGAGTTTAAGAAAATAAAAGCACACAAAAAACCCAGCAGACAGAAGGTTGCAGTTTATAACCTTTTCTGTAAATTTCAAAAGCTGCAGATTTTTTTATTTTTTATTTACCCTGATTGTTTCTGTCAGACCGGTTTCTATTTGTACCTTTTTTCTTGCTTTAAATACATTTTTAAGAAAATCTGTATTTGTTCTTAAGTAGCATAAAGTCAGGAAAATGCTTGAATAAAAGCGGATTAAACTCCAGATCACAGATAATTAAGATGATGGATTGACTAATAAAATGTATCCGACTTTTAAAATAAATTTTACAAATGTAAAGAAAATGTAAAGAAACTCAGTTGCATTCCTTAGTATTTCTTTATTCTAAATGTGAATCAAAAGTTTAAAAAAAAGTCGTTTGAAATATATTTATGATGTTGAAAATGTAATTGGTCCACAAGCTCACAGCAACACTGAGGGGAAGGGGGGCGGGGGTGCTCTGCACCAACAGCTCCTCCCACAACTCTGTGGCCAATTTCTTCCTAGAAAACAGCAATTTTTTTGAGTTTCTTTTTTTGGCTAAAAATGGAATAATCCTAATTAAGACCACTTAATTAATTGGGATTTTTATGAAATTACTGCCTGTTACTCACATTTTTGTTATATTTGAATGCACAACATTTACGGAAGTACTTGAAAGTGATTTTTAGTTAAGTCTGTTTCATGATCAGATGGTTTTGATTGGTGCTTTTTCTTAAATGAAGACTATTTTTTTTTTTTAGAAGCTGCTTTTTCTCCCCCCCTGCAGTTGAACTCTTTTGAGCAGCTGTGCATCAACTACACCAATGAGAAGCTGCAGCAGCTCTTCAACCACACAATGTTCATCCTGGAGCAGGAGGAGTACCAGAGGGAGGGCATCGAGTGGAGCTTCATCGACTTCGGCCTGGACCTGCAGCCCTGCATCGACCTCATCGAGAGGCCGGTGCGTCCTGAAGCGTCACGCCGTCCCTTTAGGTGTCTGCAGAATGGATGGGCGCACATGGACTCCCCTGACGGCGCTGTTTTGTCTGGTAGGCCGGCCCCCCGGGCATCCTGGCGCTGCTGGATGAGGAATGTTGGTTCCCCAAAGCCACGGACAAGTCTTTTGTGGAGAAAGTGGCTCAAGAGCAGGGAAATCACCCCAAGTTCCAGAAACCCAAGAAGCTGAAGGACGACGCAGACTTCTGCATTATTCACTATGCTGGAAAGGTCAGGAAGGTTTCTGTCTCTTAATCTACAGAACGTTTTTCTGTAGATTAAGGTGACTGTTTCACTTGATGTGAATGGTTTCCAACCTTTTACAGGTTTGATGTCAGACGTTTGTCAAGTTTAAGGTGACGGTGAGACGTATTTGTGATGGAAAAGGATCTGCAGTTTGCAAAAATGTTGCACATCCGTGAGATTTACAGCAAGGAAATGGTGCAAGTGTTCTGCTACATTCAAGAAGTTTCGAAACCGAGAATTGGACAAATGTCGCCGTCTGTAACAGGAGTTTGACTCCTGGAATAAATGAAGCTATGGATGAAGAAAATGTAAACGTCAAAGTGCAGGAATCTGCATCTGCTACAGAAAAACCTTCATTCATCTCTGTCAGATTTAGCTTGTTTCCGTGAGATCCAGATGACACCCATTGACTGTAAATGAGAACTGGACTGAGTGGCTCCGCCCCCTGGCGTTCCAAACAGGAAGTGACTCCAAGAAGCTTCTATAGACAAATGAACAGCTGTTACTCAGTCTTTCTACTTGTCACAATAACCATTCTGCCACAAATACATTTTTAAAAACATTTTCTTGATTAAATCTTTTTTTTTAAACCTTTTTTCTGTCATAAACTGACCAGATGCTTCAGTAGCTTCAGCCCCCACGTCTCGCATTCAAAATGATTTTGCTGCCCGCTTTCAAATGTTAGGGGTTTTGCCTTCCAATGAGCTTACTCCTGATTGGCCAGAGTGGTTACCATCGAAACCCAGACCAATTCGAACCAATCACTGGTACTGATGACGTTTGGATCCAACATGGCGACCTCCTTATCAGGGGGGAAAAAAACAATTGATGTCGTTTAATTGAAGCCGAAAATGGTTGTTCCCCTTGTGGGTCGGTTCTGTGAAGCGGCTCTGATCTCTGTTGTTTTTGACGGATTCTCCTCTTTTTAACTTTTTCACATGAATTCACTTCTTGGTTTAAAATAATTTGTCTGGAAACGTTTGTTAATTATCAGACTTCCATCATGTTTGTTGGAACATCTGAAGGTTTTAGAAGCAGAAAGACGACGTTCCTGCGTAAAATCATGAACTTGGAGGATTCTTCGGCCTGAACTCTAAAAGTCTTTCTTCCAAATGCCGCTGCAGGTGGATTACAAAGCAAACGAATGGTTGATGAAGAACATGGATCCTCTGAACGAGTCCGTGGCCACTTTGCTAAACCAGTCGACGGACAAGTTTACCGCAGACCTGTGGAAAGACGGTGAGTTTGTTGCCTGAAGATATTTCTTTGTCTGTAGCTAACAATCTCTTCCAGCAGACTTGGTCTTGGTGCTGCGACTTTGCATCCACTTGTAGCATCTGTTTTAAAAAATGCATTTCTGCAGAGTCACAAGCCTCAGTCACATGACATCTGTTTGTCACGCAGCGCTGACATTTTTTTAAGATATAAAAATCAAAATATAAAATCAGAATAGGTGAAGAAAACTATTTATTTTTGACATGCTCTTTTTCTTGTTAGTCAGGACTAGGGCTGCAGGATATGACGATATAACTTGCGATAAATGAACAAATTGCAAAACAACCAAAAACATCATTTCCATTTCACTGCAACAGTTTAATTTACGGAATAGAAGAGTCAATATGACTTAAATTATATTCCAAATGATCCTCGTCAGTATAGGAGGCGAGCATCTAACAAAGGGCTCCATCCGATTGGTCAAATGCATAAATGGATTTCTTTAATTTGTTACATACTTCAGCTGCAATGAGACTTTTTTTGGGCACATTTAAGGTTATCACAATTTTCGCCATCTTTTGCGATATGCGTATCGCGATAAAGATAAGTTTGCGATTTATTGTGCAGGCGTTGAAGGTAAAATCGGCTCAAAGATAAATGACTGGAAAAGTATTTTATCAGTTCATGGTATGTGATAAAGGAAATTGGCCCAGTTTGACTTGGGAAATGATCCTTAAAAAGAGTAAATCTGTGAACACTTTAGTGTCATCAGCATAGCGATGACACTGTCAGATTGTCAATAATATTTGGTACAAACTTGACATTTTTCTAAGTTCAAAGCATTCCGATGACAAAACTGAACCAGAATTCTCGCGGCATGTAAACGCATCATCTACGCACAAACCTGGAGAGGTGAAGTCTGACCCCTAGTGCTCTTGTAACTGACCTGAAAGGTGGTTTTGTCTGCGTGTGTCAGGCGATTGGTGCGCACCATTCAAAGATTTGTGTGTGGAGGAGCAGTGTTGAAGCTGCTGTCATTTTAAGTTGCGCGTTCGGAAATTGTATTTTTTTCCAGCAAACATGGAAGTTAACCGATTTCCTGATCAATTTTTTTTTCTTCCTACAAACGTGCACGTAACTGCTTCACTTCCGCATCGTTTTGTGGAAATGAAGAACGTTGTGACACAACACTCTTTGAGACCACCTTTTTTTTTAATTTTATTTTTTATCATTAAATTATTGATAATTTTCTTATTTTTGTATGTGGATATATTCCACCTGACATGAGAAGGGGATAGGAAAAACTGTCGGCAGGCGTTTAACTTAAGGGGCTCCAAAACACTTAACATGGAGGGGAAAGAAACCTGGAGACAAACATTTTGTGTAATTAAAACCAAGATCGATCTCATTTTGTTGCACAAAGAATAAAAAATCAAAGACTTTGAAAGCTGAGCTTGAAGAGCTGAGAAGCTTCTTTAGTTCTTGTGTCATCTTTGTGTTCCTTCGTTGTGGTCGTTGTGGACCCGTGGGGCCGATTTCATCTCCACTCTTTTATTTCTTTGTTTTGTCAGTGGATCGCATTGTCGGGCTGGACAAGGTGGCCGGCATGTCGGACTCTGCACACGGAGCGTTCAAAACCCGGAAAGGCATGTTCCGCACCGTCGGCCAGCTCTACAAGGAGCAGCTGGGGAACCTGATGACCACCCTGAGGAACACCAACCCCAACTTTGTCCGCTGCATCATCCCCAACCACGAGAAGAAGGTACGGCTGCAGAGAGCCGGCGTTTGGGGAAAGCATGCAGAGCAGATCGGAAAAACCCTGAAATCGTGATGTTGCTTCCAACAGGCCGGAAAACTGGAGCCCCACCTGGTTCTGGAGCAGCTCAGGTGCAATGGAGTCCTGGAGGGAATTCGGATCTGCAGACAGGGTTTCCCGAACCGCATCGTCTTCCAAGAGTTCAGGCAGAGGTGTGAATGTTTGTCTGCAGATTTTTTGATGAATTGAATCCCTTTCTTACAGTGAATGCCTAACGGACATCAACTGCCCTTATTGTTTGAATATTTTCATCGTCTGAGGTGTTAATTTACTTAAAACATGCGTCATTAGACGCCACCACGACCAAGTAATGAATTATGTTCGATTTCTTTGTCCTTTTTTTAGATACGAAATCCTGACTCCCAACGCAATTCCCAAAGGATTCATGGATGGGAAGCAGGCCTGTGTGCTCATGGTGAGGAGAACCCTGCTTTTATTGGTCTAAAACAAAACTGAAGCATGTTTAGAGCCGTCTTTGTGTTTGAAGGTCAAAGCTCTGGAACTGGACCCGAACCTGTACCGCATCGGTCAAAGTAAGGTGTTTTTCCGGGCTGGAGTCCTGGCCCACCTGGAGGAGGAGAGAGACCTGAAGATCACCGACGTGATCATCAGCTTCCAGGCCTGGTGCAGAGGATATGTGGCCCGCAAGTATGGAGGACAGAGTTCTTTTGACGCCTTAGAAGCCGGCGTTTCAGCGGCAGCGACGGGCATTCTGCTGCTGCTGCATCTAAGTGACGGAGAGTTTTTCCATTCCAGAGCTTTTACAAAGAGGCAGCAGCAGCTGACGGCCATGCGGGTCATCCAGCGAAACTGTGCAGCTTACCTCAAACTGAGGAACTGGCAGTGGTGGAGGCTCTTCACCAAGGTGGGTGTGCAGAAACCCAGATTTGGTCGGGCTTTGTGTTTGTGTTTACATAAAGGTATAATCTGTATGGAAGTAACAATTCAATTCCTCTTTTTTTTGTTTTTGTTTTCGTTTAAAAAATTGGAACAAAAGGAAAAACCACAGAAGTTTTTCACATTTTTTTCCATTAAAAAAAAAAAAGAAATACATTTTTTCCTATTCAACCCCCCCCCCCCCCCCCATATAATTGTTTTTTGTTTTTTTTGTTTGTTTTTTTCATTTTCTGAGAAACCCCCCACCCAACAAAAGGAAAAACCACAGAACAAATTTTCAAGAACAACAAAAGCAAAGAACTAATAAACTACTATCAATCCCAACAACATTGGGCACCAAGAGGGGAAGGCTGTGGGTGACCAGGATGCTCATGTTGGGGGTGTGGTCAACTTTGTGGAACGCCGTCTGTTCAAAGAATTTTTTTTTTTTAAATCTTTCATAGAATTTGTTTTTTCAAGATTTTTTTTCTAACCTTTTGAATGTTTTTTAGTTTCGAGATTTTTTTAAATTTTTTTTTTATAGTTTATACAAATCCACACCCTGGTTTCTCGAAGCTATATAACCTCTTTTTGTGATAGTAAAACCTGTCCAACACAAAGCCTTCAGCTCTAATCTGTTTGCTCAGCTGTTGGATACAACAAGTTATGAAAAAATAAATAAATTAAAAAAAAAAAAGTTGAGATTTTTAATTTTTTCGTTTTTCAATTTTTTTTCCATTAAAAAAAGGAATGTATACATTTTTTAATTGAACACCCCCCCATTTTTTTATGGGGGGGGGGCAGTCAAAACATGGAGATCAGGGCGCGTCTAAAATTCGCACTATAATATTTTGGTTCACTCAGAGTAATGAGATTGGGGATTTTTCTGTGGCGTTTGTTTAAACAATGAGGACTTGTGATGTTTTTGAGATTATTTATGTTACAGAGAAAATATTGTTTGCTTTGAGGTGTTTTCATGTACTTTAGTGACGGTCCCTGCCTGCATTTGCAACTTCACGTCAAGGCAAAGTCCGGCTGTAACTCGTTTTCTGCATCACCACAGACAAAAATAAACGTCTCACACTGGTCAATATTTAATACTTCCCCAGTGTTTTACTCTGTAATATTTGTAGATAAGGGAAAGGGAACAAACCAGATTTCATGAGGGGCACGTTAACACAACCGGTCATGTCGATGACAGACACTTTGTGGCTTTTCAACGTATTATTTATTTGGTTTTCATGAGCAGATGAAGTTAGAGCCACGCCTGTTTGGAGTCCAAACAATAAAAAATACATAGTTATTGAATGCTATATGCTTACTTTTTTTTTTGTTCAGGTGAAGCCTTTGCTGCAGGTGACACGACAGGAGGAGGAAATGGTTGCCAAGGAGGAGGAGCTGCTGAAGGTGAAGGAGCAACAACAGGAGGCTGAGAAGAGGGTCAAAGAGTATGAGTTGAAACAGCAACAGGTGAGCGAAGGCTTCAGGTAAGGAAACCGTAGCCGGGAATGAATAATTGGATGTCTGAGTTGACGAAGATTTCTCTGGACTCCTCTGCACCAGCTGACTGAGGAGAAGCTGGCTCTTCAGGAGCAGCTTCGGGCCGAGACGATGCTGTGTACGGAGGCAGAGGAGATGAGAGCCCGTCTGGCCGCCAGGAAGCAGGAGCTGGAGGAAATACTGAACGACCTGGAGTCTCGCCTGGAAGAAGAGGAGGAAAGGGCCTCTCATATGCAAGTCGAGAAGAAAAAGATGCAGCAGAACATCATTGTCAGTCCAGTTCAGAAAAGAGGTTCAAGCTATCAGATTATTTTTTTTAAATGCACTAATTACAGAGATTTTTTTTCTTTCTTACCGTCCAGGACCTGGAACAACAGCTGGATGAGGAGGAAGCAGCCAGACAGAAGCTTCAGATGGAGAAGGTTACTACAGATGCCAAGCTGAAAAAACTGGAGGAGGACATCATGGTGCTTGAAGACCAAAATGGCAAGCTGAACAAGGTCCGTTCAAGCGTCTGGAGAGTCTCTGCAAAATATTCAGGCATAAATGCAGCAACATTCAACTCTAACTTCAGGAGAAGAAGCTCCTCGAGGAGAGGATCTCCGAGTTCACCACCAACATGGCAGAGGAGGAAGAGAAGTCCAAAAGTCTGCAGAAGCTGAAGAACAAACACGAAGCCATGATCACGGAACTGGAAGGCAAGTTTTTCTCAAACTGGAGAGTCTTTATATAAAAAAAGTTTAACCAAAACGAAATCCTTTCAGATCGTTTGAGAAAGGAAGAGAAGATGCGTCAGGAGCTGGAGAAGAACCGACGTAAACTTGAGGGCGACTCATCCGAGCTTCACGACCAGATGCTGGACCTGCAGGCCCAGATCGACGAACTCCGCGCTCAGCTGGCAAAGAAGGAGGAGGAGCTCCTTGCTGCACTTGCAAAGTGAGTGAAAAGCTCAAGCCTACCTCCTGGAAACCGTCACAGAAACTTCAGCACTAGTGCATTCTGAGCTTCTTCATCTTCTTCTGACTGCAGGATCGAGGAGGAAGCTGCAGCGAAGAACACGGCCCAGAAGAAAGTCAGGGAGCTGGAAGCCCAGATCTCTGAGCTCCTGGAGGACCTGGAGCTGGAGAAGCAGGCGCGCTCCAAGACCGAGAAACAGCGCCGAGACTTGGGAGAGGAGCTGGAAGCCCTGAAGGCTGAGCTGGAGAACAGTCTGGATTCCACTGCATTGCAAAAGGAGCTCAAGTAAGGCTCCTCATGGTGCGGAGGGATCCTGCCAATTCCACAGCTTCTGAAATCCCTCTTCTCCGTGTGCAGGGACAAGCGTGAGAGCGAAGTGGCTCAGCTGAAGAAGACTCTGGAGGACGAGGCCCAGTCTCACGAGCAGCAGTTGGCCGACATGAGACACAAGCACAATCAAGCCTTTGAGGAGCTGAACGAGCAGCTGGAACAGGCCAAGAGGGTAAGGAACGCCAAAGACCCTTCCCCTGCCAGACGTTGTCAAAGCGGGACCAGATCTCAACCCTGACATGTTCCCGCAGAGCAAAGTGTCCGTGGAGAAGACCAAGCAGGCCCTGGAGAGCGAGCTGAACGAGCTGCAGATCGAGATGCAGTCTTTGACTCAGGCCAAAGGAGACTCTGAACACCGCCGCAAGAAGGCCGAAGCTCAACTCCAGGAGCTTCAGATCAAATCCACGGAGAGTGAGCGACAGAGGAAGGAACTTTCTGAGAAGCTGACCAAAATGCAGGTACGGGTGGAGACTGCAGAGGGGGAGGAGCTGTGTTGAACAGCTAACTCTGATGCTATGTTCACACCAGGCGCGGTCAAGAAGCTCCATTTCCAAGTTTGAAAGACTCGAACATCTTTGTCTGGAAAGAAGCCACATTTATTACTTTGTCCTTCATGATCAATTTTCCAACAGTTGGCCCTTCCAGGTATTAAAAAGGACGCTACCTAGGCCTGCACTATGTGTAGCAAATTTATCGTTCTTGCGTCATCAAGCTGTGCAATATGCATGTCGCAAAAGACGGCGAAAATTGGTGTTGCAAAACAATGGGAATGATGTTTTTGTTGTTCTGCTTTTTGTTCATAAACCGCAAGTTATATCGTTATCGCAATATTGATCTCCAATATCGCATGTCGCAAGGTTTCCTCATGTCGTGCAGCCCTAGCGCTACCCATGCCTCACTACCAAACCTGAGTCCCTGATTGGTCCAAGTTCAACTGGTTTAACTGTAGGGCCCTAAAACTGTATTAAAAACTTGAACACAGCAACTTTGGATGTGGAAGCGTGCATTTACCGACTTTTCATTGGAAGCGGTCACTTGAACACGTCTTTCCGAGCCCAGTGTGAACGTAGAAGGTGAAACGAACCCCATCGATGAAGCCATTTGTCCGTTCTCTTTCAGGCCGAGCTGGAGACCGTGAACAGCTCACTGAGCAAAGCAGAAGGCAACGCCATCAAATCCAGCAAGGACCTGAGTTCAGTGCAGTCCCAGCTGCAGGACACGCAGGTATGAAGACACCCGTTCCTCTGTCCCACTGTGTAAAACCTCAACCTGAACACTCTGAAGCCAAACAATCTATGTCTGCTTCGCAAATGACCTGTTTCACCGTCGCCCATTCTCCTCTGTGTAACGCCTCTGCGACCGACACTCCTGAAGTATTTTAAAGTCCCGTTATCTGTCGCACACATAGGTGTGTGAAACCTGCTCTCCGCATTTGGCCTATGCCCTGGGGGAGCGGTGAGCTGCAGACACTCGGGAACCATTTGGTGGTTTAACCCCCAATCCAACCCCTCAATGCTGAGTGTCAAGCAGGGATGCATTGGGTCCCATTTTTAAGAGTCTTTGGTATGACTCGGCCTGGATTTGAACTCCCAACCTTCCAGTTACAGGGCGGACACTCTAACTTAAGGCCACGAGCTGGTAAATCTGCGCTTTCATACAATCTATGTATGCAGGTGATGTGGTGCTTGTAGCACATGTAATTGGGGAATACTTGTTACTACCTAATTAGAAGGCCCAAAGCGCTTTAGAGTCACAGTCCCATTCACGCACTGATGGCGGATCCAGTGCCAAACACTGGTGCCAACCTGTAACGCCAGAAGTAACCCAAGAGTTTGAGACATGCGGGAAAGGCGGGAACCGAACCTCTTCCGATCAGAGGTCGACCGTTCTGCCTCTGCACCACGGCTGCATGTGATAGACTCCCACTTTGCACGCCTGCTTGTTCACTCAGAACTCCTTGGAACTTAAGATTTCCAAGACGAAGGACTTGTCTGGTCGAGTCAGAGGGGAGAATAGCTCTGTGGATCTTCTCCAGCCCCTCGTGATCCAGGACCAGCAGGGGGAATGGACGGTTGCCAGAGATTTCCCCTTTCAAAGTCCCACTCCGATCATCTTTTGATTTCTTTTCAAAGCGGTCCCAGAGGTCTTTAAGTTACGAGGATACCATTTTTGGGCCAAAAATCGAAAAAAAAACCTGTCTTTTACTAAGGCAAAGTTTCTGCGATCTTAACAACTTTACACACACACGGCATCCGGGCAAAATACAACCGCAACTAAGGTTTTGTTGCCCTTTTGACTTCAAGAAGAGGCCGCCAGTTAGAATTTCCCTAAATCATGTTTAGTACCAGCTGCTGTTGGTCATGTTCCTGACTTTGTGGCGTTTTCTTGACTGAAACTCCAGGAACTGCTCCAGGAAGAAACCCGGCAGAAGCTGGCCCTCACCAGCCGCCTGAAGCAGATGGAGGAACAGCAGAACAACCTGAGGGAGACTCTGGAGGAAGAGGAAGAGGCCAAAAGAAATGCGGAGAAGCTGGTCGCCTCTCTCCAGGCCCAAGTGAGTCAAACATGTGGTTTACAGAGGCGTCGCCTTGACAGTTTTCTTTGCCGAGATCTTCACATTTTCCTCGTCTTCAGGTGGCAGATATGAAGAAGAAAATGGAAAACGACACTTCGGTGCTGGAAGGGGCGGAAGAAGGCCGCAAGAAGGTCCAGCGAGAGCTGGACAGCCTGCTGCTGCAGCTGGAGGAGAAGACGGCCGCCTACGACAAACTGGACAAGACCAAAACCCGCTTGCAGCAGGAGCTGGATGATCTGCTGGTGGACCAGGACCAGCTGAGGCAGATCGTTTGCAACCTGGAGAAGAAGCAGAAGAAGTTCGATCAGGTGAATCGACTTTTGTCAGTTTTTTAAAACGCTGCATTCCAGTTGATGTAGGAATAATCTGGCCTGACTCGACTGAAGGTCTACATTAAATCCGGCAATAACCCAACTTTTTGAGTGATTGCATCAACGTTCTCTGATCTTTTCTTCTTCCACACAGATGCTGGCAGAGGAGAAGACCAATTCCACCAAATGTGCAGAGGAACGCGACCGGGCCGAGGCCGAAGCCAGAGAAAAGGAAACGCGAGCGCTCAACCTGACGCGCGAGCTGGAGACCATGACGGGACTCAGGGACGACTTGGAGCGGGCCAACAAGCTCCTCAAAGCAGAAATGGAGGACTTGATCTCTTCTACAACTGGCGTCGGCAAGAATGTGAGGACGACCGCCTCAGACGGAGACTGGAGTCCAGCCGTCAACTGAAACGAGCTAATCTGTTGGAGTTGCAGGTTCACGAGCTGGAGAGGGCAAAGCGGGCCATGGAGCAGCAGCTGGAGGAGATGAAGCTTCAGCTGGAGGAGCTGGAGGATGAGCTGCAGCTGACGGAAGACGCCAAGCTGCGTCTGGAGGTCAACTTGCAGGCCACGAAAGCGCAGTTTGACCGAGACCTCCAAGCCAAAGAGGAGCAAGGAGAGGAGCGGAGGAAGCAGCTGGTGAAGCAGGTACCGATGCACGCATCGTTAGGAACTCATCGGAGTTTCAAAGAGGATCTTTTGTCCTGAATGTGACTATGAATTGGTCCTTCACAGGTGCGCGATATGGAGGTTGAGCTGGAGGAGGAACGCAGACAACGCAGTCAGGCTCTCACATCCAAAAAGAAACTGGAGCTCGACCTGGCGGATCTTGAGGCGCAGATCGATCTTGCCAACAAAGGGCGCGACGACGCCCTGAAGCAGCTGAAGAAGCTCCAGGTGAAGTCGGCATCTCCACTCAGAAGGGATTAAACCAAATGTGAGGAGCATTTCTGAGATTTTATTTTTTTATTTTTCCAAACTCTAGGCCCAAATGAAAGACCAAACGAGGGAGCTGGAGGATCTCCGTTTGTCCAAAGATGAAGCCGTTAACTCTGCTAAGGAGACGGAGAAGAAGCTGAAAGCTTCAGAGGCAAACTCCCTGCACCTCCAGGAGGTAAGAGGTCACGCAGGGGCGGATTGAGCAGTTTAAGGGGCCCCAAGCGAACAATAATATGGGGCCCTTTGCAGCGGTTGAATGATGATCACTATAATTTTTTTTTAAATACTGGACGCCAAATAACTTCTTTATTGGTCCACTTTTAGATGACAATGTAAAAAATCAAAAAGTTTTGATAATTTAAAAACTGAAATCACATTTAAATGTTAAAGAAATGTATTTTATTTTATATTATTTTTGCTCGGAATAACACTAGATTATTTTTATTTAAGTAGCACTTTTAACAGAATCAAAAAGTGCTTTACAAAAGGAGCATAAAATGAAAATGCAATCATAAAGGAAACAGTAAAACGTAGGAAAGCAAGGACTGAAATCAACTAAAAGCTGTCCTGAATAAAAACATCTTGACCTGAGATTTAAAACGGTCTATGGAGTCAATCTGACGCAACGACAATAGGAGGGGGCTCCAAAGATGAGGAGCAACGACTTGAAATGAGAGATCTCCTCTAGTCTTAAAGGTTTTTGGAACAATTAAGATTTTGGTTGGAAGACCTCAATGATTGGCACTAAGAGTATGGGGTTAAAAGGTCAGATATGTATGTCGGAGCTTAACCGTGCAAGGCTCTAAAAAAACTAAAAGTAGAATTTAATCAATTTGACAGGTAACCAATGTAAGACGGACAACAGAGGAGTAATGTGTGGCAGTTTACTGGTTCCTGTTAAAAGCCTCTCTGCAGAGTTTTGGACAAGCTGGTAAAAAGAGTTGCAGGAATCTAAACAAGAAGAAATAAAAGCGTGGATAATAGTTTCCATGTTTGTTAAATGCACTAATTTTTTAAGAAGGAACAAATGAAGATCTTAATTTGTCAAATTTTTACTAAAAAGGACTATCTTTTTTATTTTTTTTTATTTTGTTCTTGTTTTTCCTAATTTTTGTCTTCCAGGAAGTTTGACAGCATATGTCTTGCTTTCTATTTGCTTTTTCCTCTTTTCACAGCCACTTGGATCACTTTGCTTCATTTGGCCACTTATTAAAAATTGCTTTGACTCATTTAATCTCTGCCAGTGTTGCCAGATAGTTATGTTAGTTTTCCATATACAGAGACATGCTCCTGGTTAGAGGCGGAATTGCAAATGTTCACAGCGTGAATTTTCTATAAAAAGAACGTTTATATGAAACTCCTGGAGTCACATTTGTTTTCCAGGATCTGGCAACCTCAGACAGAATGAAGAAGCAACTTCAGAGGGAGAGAGACGAGCTGCAGGACGAAGTGAACAGCGGCATCACCAAGAAGTACGGACAGAACTCCCGATTCCTAAAACACTGTTAGCTTCTCCGTTTGTTTCTGACGTTTCCTCCTCCTCCTCCAGCTCCCTGCTGACCGAGGAGAAGAGGAGGCTGGAGGCTCGCATCACTCAGCTGGAGGAGGAGCTGGAAGAGGAGCATCTCGACAAGGAGATGACCAATGATCGTCTGAGAAGAGCCACACAGCAGGTAAAGTTCCTGGATGGATCCAACAGACGAGTCCTCAGTTTGAACAGTTTACTCTGTAGGATTTTGTGGAAATACAGACGAAAGAATTGAAGAAGATAAAAGTAACTTAGATTAAAGATATGAAGGTTATCCTTTTGTCTGTTTCTAAAACATGGATCAAGTCCATTGAGACTACTGTTGTTGTAATATTGGACTATATAAATACAATTGAATTGTATCTTTGTGTGTGAAACCAGAGCGACCAGCTGACCACCGAGCTCGCTACAGAGCGCAGCAACTCCCAAAAGCTGGAGGGAAGTCGCTCCCAACTGGATCGGCAGAACAAGGAGCTGAAGCTGAAGCTGCAGGAGATGGAGGGAGCAATCAAGTCCAAGTACAAGTCCACAATCTCCACCATGGAGGCCAAAATTGCTCAACTGGAAGAGCAGCTCGACAAGGAGGCCAAGTGAGTGCTTTGCCCCACATGCACAACCCCGCTGGCTGCAGCTGCTTCAATCTGCCTCTGCTGCTGGTTTTAGGGATCATCAGCAAGCAGCCAAGCTGACCAGGAAGACGGAGAAGAAGCTCAGGGAGGTGATGCTGCAGGCTGAGGATGAGCGGCGCCAGTCCGAAATCAGCAAGGATGAGGCAAGTCGGATCACACGCCGCCTTTTTTTTAACATTTTTTTTTTAACTCTCCGTCCCACCTTGTTTGTGACGGTCGAGTTTGACGTGCGCGTCTCGCCGCTCTGCAGGTAAACAAGGCCAACAGCAAAATCAATCAGCTGAAACGGCAGCTGGAGGAAACGGAGGAGGATCTGTCGCGGGCCAACGCCAAAGCCAGGAAGCTGCAGAGGGAGCTGGACGACGCCAACGAGTCCGCGGATGCCATGAACCGGGAAGTCAGCAGTCTGAGGAGCAAGCTCAGGTGCTGCAGCCCCCTCCTTCAAGAGCACTTTTGACTTCATTAGTCATCACTTGGAATCAACTTTTAAAGGCCCACTCGATCACCTTTTGATCAAAGTGTTCCCAGTGGACTTTTGATCATAGTTATGCTGTTTTTAGCCAAAAAAAAAGAAATACCTGTTGTTGGTTTTTTTTTTTAGGACATAGTTTCTGCAGAGCAGCAGGAGTTCATTCGAAATTCACCTAAGTTGTGGGCGGGACCGTTGGCGCAGAGCAGCCCCGCCCCCATTACCAAAACTTGGAGTTTGCGGTCCACGCACTCTTCCACTAGCTTCCAGCCCTTCACCAATCAAATGTGAAAATGTGTGGCAGCAGGGAGCTTGTGGCCCCTCCAGCGTGTTTCTACGTCCCAAACTCTATCTTTATCAAACAGAAATTTTATTTTTTCTCCACCTTCTCCCAATTCACAACGGTTCGAAAAAATACTAGATTATCTTTTTTTTTTTTTTTTTTTTGAGGACATTAGACAATCTGGGTGTAGTTGGTGTGCACATCCCATGTGCCCGTGGGATGTGCATCACATGCATGCAGCATTTTATGTAAACCTGTAAACCTATTACTGATGGAGGTTAACAGTTTTACACAGAACTTAATAACTTGATTTAAATATGTAAAGTAAAAACTTTTGTTTGCGCAGCTTCTAACTGTTGTGATCCTGTCTTTAAAGGCGTGGGGACCTGCCTTTAAATACGCGGCGGGGTTTGAATCGCAGCGGCCTGGAGAGCGACGAAGATCTGGAACTGACGGGCCAAGTGTCCGAGCCGGCGGCTGAGTGAGCGGCGGCGGGTTAGAGCCACAAGGGAGGAGTCATTGGTGCCCACCGTGAACATGCAACTACAGTTCTAGAACGTTAGCAGTCAGTCGATCAGCCCTTATGCTCCAGCTTTCCATAAAAAAAAAAAGGCTCATCTTCCAGCTTCAATCTCATTTTAATCCCAAATCATCAAATAATTCTATTTTTCTACTGGCTGGACTTCTTTTTATCATGCAAGCTGTTACAATGTCAGTTTTTCTGTAGGTTTACAGGTTGGCGTCACTGAGATTAACGGACTCGGCTTTGCACACATTTGGTGTTGAATGCAGTTCCAGCCTGTAGTTCTGAATCTGCACCGTTTAACCACCGTGTTCCACTGAGGTTCTGGTAGTTATGTCACCGTTTGGGTTCTTCGTGCACCTGCTGATCTTGCATTCTGTCAGTTATTGGTGATGGGTTACTTTCTTAAAAAGGGATTTTCTATCGCTGCTTTAACCAGATTAAGTGCATATTTTTAATATGTCCCACCACTGTATTATCAAAGTAGCTGCATGTCATCGATGCCAATGTTCAAAAAGTATTCTATTAAATGCCTTATTGCAATAAACTATCAGACTACTTTATTCTTTTCAGTTATTTTTTTAATATATACCGTACATTTTTGTATTGGTTTCCAATCATCAGTACAGAAAATGTGGGTTTTTCTGCCCAAAATCTCTATCTTTGAATCATATCTTCTCATTAAAATAGACCAAAAAAATCCAGGAAGGTTCTGGAATTTTACGGCTGAGGGTTGATTTCACCAACTTTCACCTTACAGAGTCTCATTGACTTAAAACTAAGGACGTTTTAAGAATTTCAAGTGGGGAAAAAATTATAACTAAATCTTTAAGAAAATTAAAAAGCAAAAGAAGTGGCATTTAAAAACTATCATGGATTTTCAGCAAGCAGCATAATTAAAAAGCATTTTAAAATTGAATACAAAAAAGAAGCTTTCATGTCATTGTTTGCTTTAAATTCATTTTAGAGCAACTTGGACTGAAATTTAACATGTTTGTGTGCCATTTTTTCTGGACATGTATTGAGAAAATTAAATAAAATATTACAACCCTGCATATTTTTTTTATTCTAGTCTTTGTGTTTAAGGCGCAGAAGAAGAAAAAAATGAAGTTTGCAAAAGATCGTAGCCTATTTGTGACGTAGAAAATGCACTAGGCTGGCCTCAAGCTGCCTGCTCTGCTCCATTCTGATGCATCCACCTGTGGACAGATGGATCCACGAACATCTTGGGTTTTCCTCGGCTGAGCTGAAATCTGGATCGATTGCTCTAACCTTTCTTGCTTTTTTATTTTTTTTTTTTGTGTGTGTTGCACCGGTAGTGTTGAGTTGTGAGGGGCTGTAAGCTGGCAGGAAAGCGTATTAAAGGCAGCGCTAAGCATTAAGGGGTAGCATTGCTTCACACCAAAAGTCCCGCCCACAATTTAATGGGACAATCAACTCCTGCGGCTCTGCAGAAACTGTCCTAGACCTAGACAACAGAGTTTTTATTTTTTAACGACCATAATTCAAAGACTACTGAGTGTTTTTTTCTTATGGATCAAAAGATCAGAGTGGGTCTATAAACATTTATTGCATTTTAATTCAAAAGAAGTTGCAAAAGAGACAAAAGGCATAATTTCTCATCGCCCTCTTTCCTTTTTGGTCCTAATCATCTTCCGTACTAAATCAAAACGGGTAAAATAACTTCCAGAACTTTATATTTACATCGCCGTAATGTTTAGAAAAGACGCGCGACACAGTTTTAACCCCGCGTGACGGAGGACCGTCATTTTTAAACGACTGCTCATCATGGTTCACATTTTTAGAGACCGTGGATGGAATCCGGTATCAGCGAAGCGAGTTCTGGATCGGTCAGATGTCCGGTTCAGATGAGGCTGGATTACGGTGTTGATGTCCGGGGCAGCGCGCAGGTGCCGCGGTGTTTGACTTTAGTTATGCCACCGGGCTGCTGCTGTGTCAGTCCGTGTTGTTGTTGGCAGACTGTGACAACTGCAGCGGATCTACTTCAAGTCTAGAAAACTTATTTTTTTTTTAAACTAAACCTACGAATAACAATTAAGCCAAACAACGCTAAATAGCCTTGTTTAACAATCATGAGGTAATGAGGTATGCTAACATTTTTGGAATGTAACTAGCTTAATAAGTAAGATTTGTTTTTACTTTAGGCATAGAGTTTATTTACCGAGCTCAAAAAGTTTGTAAAATGATATCGGAGCGTAAGAAGACGCGGTTTTTGACGCTAAAAAGAGCAACTGTCTCCATGGATCCCTAACGGTAAGTTGCTAGCTTTTATAGTTAGCATGTAGCATTGTAAGCTAGCTTCCCCCGCTAACAGCTGTTAGCTATCTTAGTGTCCCTGAAATACTGTTTACTGTATTTATTTCATCACGATTCTGTCCATTATTTAAACGCATTGAATGTAGACACGAACTCTAGCCTTGTCATAGACTAAAGACGTCATTTTAACTTATTTTACCCGTTAGCCGGTCAGTCATGTAGCTAGCCGACTAGCCTAGCATGCGGCTACCGGTTTTCTTGTAGTTCTGCCACATGGATGGATTCATAGCTGTCGTGGTTTATTTTTTGTTTATTTATTTTTTTGTTTTCAGTAACCTTAGCTGAAATCAACCAGCTTCAAGTCAGCAACATCAGGAGGTAAACTGGAGTCCGGTTCAGCGTCCAGAGCAAAGATGGAGCTAGCATCGGTGAGAATTTTGATTTATTTATGATTATGTCAACTTAGCACCTTTTGATTCAGAACTAAAACAAAATAACAAATAAAATAAAATAAACTTTTGTGCAGTAAAATTGTTTATACGGGCAATTATTACTGTTATCATTATAATAATTGTGAAGTGCGCCACAACAGTTTGTTTTGGATCATCGTCGATGTGGTGTTGATTTTATTTTCAGTATTTTAAAGTTTTTGGGTCTAAAGTTTTTCAATACTTTTAGCATTTTAAAATTAAATATAGGATTTCATTCTAAGTCTTTTGATGATAATGTTTCAATTCTTATTCATGCTCGTATATGTTTTCCTGCTCAGTCCTGTCATGTAAAGTGAAACTGAAGTGTTTCAAGGCAGAACCAAACACAAAAAACTGTCCAACTAATGTCCCCGTTTGAGGTTCAAACCAGAAACCTTCCTGCTATGAAGCACCACACAAAGTTTTGTTATATTTAAGCTGCTAAATTAATTAATTGTAAATTATTTTAACATTCAGCCTTGGTTTAAGTGCAGAAATAAGTCAATGCTGTGATGGTTAAAATGGTAGAAAATAGACATGTAAGGAGCAATGTTCTGTCATTTATCTGTTCTAATGCATGTCTTAATATTTAACCTAAACAAAAACAAAAAAACCTTCCTGTTGGCAAATCTGTCGAATAAACATTTTTCCCCCCATTAAATTAATTATATATTTTTGCCATCGTTACTAAAGGCTCTACAACTTTTGAAGACGCACTTCTGTATTTTTGACCTATATTTTTAGTCCTAAGTTGCAGTTTTTGGAAATTTTGTGTTTAATGAGGATAAATTTTGGCAGAGAGGGAGGTGTCTAGCATGAGCAAGTGTGTTTCTGAAAGATAGAGATGGGGGGGACGGACGGACCGTCGAACGCGGGCGGATTAAACCGGGGGACGAGGGGAGGGCTTGATGCAGCTGGTCGGTGAGAGAGAGAGAAGAAAGAAGGTTCACAACAGAGATGCAGGCTCATCCTCTTCATTGTCATATTTGTAGCTGCAAGATGGAAGAAGGGTGAAAGAGGCCAAGATGCAGGAGAAAGGGGACGCTCAGAGTCAAACCCCAGGCAGCCTGGGGAAGGTAGGACCGTCTGAAGACACGCAGCGTCTTAACTGTGTGTTCAGCGTCTTGCTCTGTGAGGTTGTTGATGTTTCCCTACGGAGCGGTCATTTCTGTAGCAGCGGTTTTCTGTCTCGGAGCAACAGTTCACCTTCAAAGGCGGCTAAATTTAGCGTTTATTTGCCCCCGTCTGTGTGTCATGATGTTTGGACTCGACTGCAGATGACGCCGAGGTCCGGTTGGATTTTTGTGTCGGTGGGTTAAAGAAATGCTGGTGTGTGCTCCCCGTCGCTGTGGTGATCGACTATAGAAAGTCTCATTCTATGCTGTTTTGTAGTGTCAGGAAAATGACTGTAATTTGGTCTGAAGCCACAGATACCAGACTCTGTGTGTGTGTGTGTGTTGTGCGTGTGTGTGTTTGTGTATTTGTGTGAAATGTCTGAGTGGATCTCCATCATCTTCGCTGTGTTGGAACCTGGCCTCGGTGCCGCAGGCTCGTGGCGTTTTTTTCTTTTTTTCTTTCCCCAGCATTCGATTGTAAATGTTGCGTTAACATTTGTGTTTGAATTGGATGTGTTTTTATGTATGTGAGAAATATTCTGCACATTTAGTCGTTTATGTTTGAAAGGAAATTGACTGGATCCTGGCAGATTCTGTCCTTTTCTGCACTTCCATCATGAATTCATTAAACTAATCCTTTCTCTTTGCTGCTGCCTGGTCTCATTTCGCCTCTCTGCCATCTCCTGTCACTGTTGCCTCCATGTGTTTATGTTCCTCTTCATCCCTCTCTCCGCCCTCCATCATCCTCAGGCTCACCCGGCCCTCAAAGCCTTCATGTGCGGCTCTCTGAGCGGCACCTGCTCCACGCTGCTCTTCCAGCCTTTGGATCTGGTCAAGACGCGGCTGCAGACCCTGAAGAACAACGCCAAACCGGGGTGCGCACGCACACACATTTCACTACGTGTGGACACAACAATTTTACCTGCAGTCCATTGGTTCCATGCTGAATGCTGCCTGATTGTGCTTCCATGACCTAAATAAAGTCATTAGTCACAGCAGGAACACAGAGCTGAGCTGTCAGATGCTCCAGTCGTAGTTTCCTGAATGGAAACGTGGATTTTATTGAAATAGTTTTAGTCATATTTTGACTTAAATCCTAGATTTCTTGTGATTTTTTTTCTTTTTCTGTTAGATCTTTAAACTTTTGTTTACATTATAAGTTGACTTATAAAATATGGTACTTTTATTCTTTTAGAGCACCAAACGTGGGAATGTTCCGAGTTTTCATCACTGTCATAAAAACAGAGAATTTCTTCAGTCTGTGGAAAGGAGTTTCACCGGTGAGTAACAGAGGACGTTTGTTTGAAATCATTGAATTTTTCTAGTTTTTTTTTCTTTTCGTTTTTTTATTTAGACGACAGAAAGACGAACGCGTGTTATTTTTGTGAAATAGCTTCTTTTTTCTTGGTTGTACAAATCAAAGAAGTTAAAGCCATAATTCTTTCAAAGACCCACTCCGATTCTCTCTAAAGCTGTGGATCACTGAGAATGACTGTGGATCCGAAAAGTTAGTCCCGTTGGCTGAGACGCATCTAAGTGTGAGAAATTTATTCTCCACATTGACGCATCGCGTAGGAGAGCCGCAGAACCAACAATTTAAATAGAGAAATACTTAGAAATGCTATTTAAACTTTACTTTTCTTTCTATTTCATCAGAAAAATGCCTCAAGAATATTTTAAAAACACATTTTTTATCAGAGTGGGTCTTTAACTCTCAGACGGCTCAAATATGACGGACAGAAAAGCATCTGAATTGGTTCTCTCTGCGTCCGCAGTCGTTCGTGCGCTGCATCCCCGGCGTGGGAATCTACTTCAGCACCTTCTACTCGCTGAAGCAGCACTACTTCCTGGACCGAGCGCCCAACGCAGGCGAGGCGGTTCTGCTGGGGGCGGGCGCCAGAGCGGTGGCGGGAGTCTGCATGCTGCCCTTCACCGTCATCAAGACGCGTTTCGAGGTGCAGAGACGATTTCAGGACCTCTGTTCAGATCAAAGGATTTAGTTTATAGAGACGGTTAGAAGATCAGCTTCTCGTCTGGATTTATTCGTGAGGAATAATTGGTACAAAAGTAGGAATCCGACAGTAGTTACTTGTTTTGAGTTGCATCAAAATTTTATCTACATTTGCTCACCTGCTTTTACATTCTTGTAATCTGCAGGGATTATTGTGGGATTAAGACAGATTCTGTAGTTAAAGCAGCTTTCAACCCTTCCACAGGTTTAGGAGTGTTTATGGGAATCTTAGGCGCTTCTAGAAGATCATTTATGAGCTCAGACACTGATGTTGGATGAGAAGATCCGCCATTTCCTTCCAAAAAGGTTCTGTGGGTTCGAGGTCCGGACTCGGTTCGGACCAGATGTTTCTGCAGATGTTCTTCATGATGCAGCAGGAGAAGGTCTCCCCGAAACCGTTGGGAGCATGGAAATGTCCAAAATCTCTTGATGAGACGGCTCAAAGGCCAATCCCAGAGTCCTCCATCACAGCGTCGTGGAGGTGTGGTTCGCCTCTCTGCACCTCCGACGGCTGCGTCCCGCCTTCCACTTCCTGTCGTTTCCGTTTTCTTCCACCGACGGAGAAATACTTAAATCAAAGACCTGAGTCACTTTTCAGATAATTTTGGCGAACGTATTTCTTTAAAGAGTTCATCTTAAAAGATTCCATAATATCTTGCATTTAGATTTATTCATTTGAAATTCTTATTGACTCTTCTTACCGGCAGTCTGGGAGCAGCAGCTCTTCGTCAACGTCATAGACTTTGAAAACGGTTTTTGAAAGTTCGCCCACAGAGACGGCTTAAGGGCTTATGGAGTACCGACCCACGCCAAAAAAAAAAATACGATATTCTGAATTGAGGACTGAAAGTGAAGAAAGAGGGAGCAAACTCAAAAATACAAAGCAGCTGGTAGTATAAAGACTATCTTTCATTTGGTATTAGTTTATGTTTTTTTTACATTTTTAATGAATTCTTTTGAGTTTTAACAGTTTTTAAAAAAATAGAAATCTTGTTTTTTTTATTCACTTTAGGCTGAACTTATGGATCGGGTCAAAAAGTTGCAGTAAATTCTCACCAGATGCCCATGAAGTGACGTCATCAGCAAAGCGCACATTATTAATGTAGCTATAGATCTACTAGAGGCGCTGATGCTTTAAAAAGCTGCTGATTTAACCCGCAAATATTTGCGATTAAAAGAAAACAAACTTTTAATTGTTATTCAGAGTTGTGGTGATCTTCGTCGTTTCAGAGTGGCCGCTACAACTACGTGAGCGTGGCGGGGGCTCTCAGGAGCATGTACGAGACGGAGGGCGTCCGGGCTCTGTTCTCCGGGTTGACCGCCACGTTGCTTCGAGACGCCCCCTTCTCCGGCATCTACGTGATGTTTTACAGCCAGGCTAAGAAGGCGCTGCCTCCAGGTGAGGGCGGGAGGAAGCTGGAGGGGGGGTCGGACAATGCCTTACATTTTTACCCTCCCCCCTTCTCCTGTTTCCCACAGAGGTGACGGCAGCGCCCTACGCCCCGCTGGCAAACTTCGGCTGTGGGGTGGTGGCGGGCGTCATGGCGTCTCTGGTCACGCAGCCGGCAGACGTGGTCAAGACCCACATTCAAGTCAGCCCCTCCCACTGGAGCACAGCAGATGCAGTTCGCTATGTATTTAAGGTATTCACACACCTTTGTCCAAGAGGATTTATTTTTATTATTGCAGGTGTTTCACCTTTTCTCCAAGAGGCTCCAAAGGTGAAACACCTGCAATGATAAAAATATATTTAATCCACTTCCCTGTTTGTTTTTTCAATAAAAATCCACCTGGATGAATGAGAATATGCTAAAATAAACCGTTTGAGTCCTAAAAATCAACGTTGTTCAGGCGCCACAAACTGATTTCGTCTGTGTCCTCCCAGGAAAACGGCGTGGCGGGGTTCTTCCGCGGGGCCGTGCCCAGGTCCCTCCGCCGCACGCTGATGGCGGCGATGGCCTGGACCGTCTACGAGCAGCTGATGGCCCGGATGGGACTGAAGTCCTGAGAGGAAAAACACGCGTTTCCTGTCGAAAGCAAGAGCAAAAAAAAAAAAAAAAGGAGCGCCGAGGCGTTCACGGAAAGGTGGCAATATGTGTTATTTTAGAGTGAAAGGCGTGAAGATTCACCTGAAAACCCATCCCTCTCAGCTGTAAGACCATGAGGCGCTCCAGGAAATGACTTTGAAGAAGTCTTTAAAAAAACTGTTAAAAGCAGATGAAAGGAAGAAAACCTGCATGGAGGGCAAAGGTCAAAGAAGTGCTGCTTTCACTCCTAACTCCAGACAATCTCTAATGCTTGCACCGCTGCATCATGGGAAAAAACATCGAATCCACTTTGAAGTTTCTAAAACTTTAGAAGGAAGGTTTTTTTTTTTCTTAAACCAGAATTACCTTCAGAAATGTAACGTCTGGGCGTCTCAGATGGATCCGGATTCAGTCGATTTTTAGGAGTTTATTTCAATTTCAGATTTCCCTCCTGAAAACGACCCGAACAGATTTAAAAAGTGAGTTTGTTTTTTGGAATTGGTATAAATGAAGAAAACAAGCTAAATTTTTCTAACTGAATAAACACGCAGCCGCTGCTTTTATCTGGAGATTTTATTAGTATTGATTTAGTCAGAAACACTGAATTTGTGCACTTTTGTGTTTCCAGTTGCACTCCAGGGATCATTCAAGCACCTTTACAAGTTCCATGTTTTTGTTTTTTTTAGTAATATATCCGATTACTCACTGAACTAAAAATGTTCCAAAGATGTTAAATTTGTAAATAAATAAAATCTCAAAGTGCAAAGATTGATGACGTCAGAATTTCTGATCTGTTCTTCTGCAGAATCCAGAATGTTTCCTGATGTTTTCAGAAATGAAGCCTCGAGTGGTTTTCGGTTTGAAAAGCTGTTTTCTGATTATTATGATTTCATTATTTTACTGATTATTATTATTATTATTTCCATCATTTCACTTGTTTGAAATGAATGAAACTTGCAGTCTGGTTCCAAAAAACTGTCTTTCTTGTCTGAGAAGCAGTTTGGATTTCATGTTTGAGTTTGTAAAAAAACAAAAACAAATGAATTCAAATACTTAAAAACTGATGGTTCAGATTAGAAAACACTCCGGATAGAAGACACTGAAGTGATCTTTCAGTTTTAAGGAGCAGCAGCCGTGTGCCAAAATGTTCCCCTGTAGCCGTTTCCTGGATGGTTGTGATGTCATCACTTCTGTTGTGCATCTGTAGGGCAAAGTCTTCGGTCTGCGCTCACCTTCGCTGCCCCAATAAACTAACCCTCTTTTCATAAATTCTTCTGAACTTTTTTCCTGATTTAAAAACAGTTTATTGTTGGATAAGATGCTATCGAGGAAAATCACTGGCTGCTTGCTTTGTTGATGTGTGTGCGTGCATTAACAAATGTGTGTAACGCCGTCGAGTGTCATGGACGCTTTTGTAATGTTCGGACAAAACTTGACGGTCTAAAAAAACCTTCAGATTTGGAGGTTTATGCTTTTTTTTCCAATCGGTGATGAGGATTTCTGCTATTATTACCGTTTTAAAAACATGTTTACATCACGACTTTATACCAGCTGCTGTTTAGACGGATGAATTTAGAAACCCGTAAACAAAAACTCCAGAAACTGACACAGATGAAGTTTCATGTCTTTATTTTTTGTGTTTTTTCTAAACGCACAGTTGGAGGTAGAGCCTTTAGCCACCACCTGTTTTGTGAAATAAGCTCCCAGCTCATGGAAGAGAGGCCGACACAGTTTCCCAGTGGCGGTTTTTGATATGGGCGATGTGGGCGGTCGCCCAGGGCGGCACTTCATAGGGGGCGGCATTGGCCGTGTCCGATGAGTAATGTGCTACATACAATATTCAAAGAGGTAGCTTGAAGTTTTAATTTGAAATTACTTCAGCAGCCGACACTTACTACTTTTATTTTGACACATCAGACTCTTAATAATGTCTTCCTCCTGTTTCCTCTTCACACTTATGGTGCAAAAAAAAAAAGAAAAAAAAAAAAGAATAATTTAGAGTGAAACAACGTAAAACAGGCACATGAAAAGGATTTAGGCAGAACAAACATCCGTGCTCAACCCAATTTCGACAAAAGCAGGCAATGGGGATTATTTCCCACAATTCTTTGCTCCGACACAGCAGACCCGATGCGCACGTGACCACCGCCCTCTGCTGCAAGACGCTTGCGGCCACACCTCTTTGCGGTAGTCTTTGGAACATAAGTAAAAAAAACTCGAGAGGGGAGCGCAACTCGCCGGTGGCTGGGTGAATCACACTAACAGGTGATTGGGAGTCTTTTTCTATCTAACAATCAACTCTGGGCCGCAGCTGCGCCTCCCGTCATAGAGACGGAGCCGCGTGTGTCAGAGGGAAGGGGAAGGGGGGGGGGGGGGGGGGAATGAGCGCAGACCATTTTTTATGGATTGAGTTTTTTTGGAGGATTTCTGCTGTTGGTGTTGCACAAATTTAGGGAAATGCCAAATATTTTTGGAGTAATCCCACTGATGAGTTCTAAGATTTAGTCTTTAATGTTTTATAAGACCTAAACATATTAATCACAATAAGTTTTATTTTTTAGATCTAATCCCTCTGATATGTTTCACAAAGACACACACAGGACGTCACACATTAAGAAATTATTGCTTAAAATGAAGCAGGAGTCCAGCTCTAAAAAAAATGCTCTAAAGAAGGATGAAAGAGCATAAAAATGGAATTATTTGATATGTAATTTCTTATTAATATTTCCAGGCTTTCTTTGTTTTGTCCTGCAGCATGTTCATATTTGTATAATTTTGACAGAATATATTTCTATGGAGAACAAAATATTACAAGTTATTTAAGGTTTAACTTGAGTCAGTGTAGAACCGCCACTGCAGTTTCTACATTCAAAGTTAGACTAAAAACATTCCTCTTTGGACAGGATTATTGTCAGACCAGCTAGTAATCAGAAAATATTTAACTTACTGTTAACATGTTTAAATTTAAATTAATAACAATTAGTTTTTAGTAGGATGCTAGAAGTTTGAAGCTGGGGAAAGTATGGTGCACTGGGGTTCTGTCCTTTGAATTGAACTGAATTTTCTCAATTGTAAGACATTTAAATCTCCATGTATATTTGAAAAACCTCATTGTTGTTTAAATCTGAATATTGTGCACCAAATAAAGAAAAAAAGTAAATTATTGCAGGATTTTAGAGAAGAACATTTGATGAAGAAACCAAGTTAAAAAAGATGAATGCACTCATTAAAATGATGCCAATTAACTTTTGAGTTTGGACCAGACTTTTTTGGGGTTTTGTCTCTAAATCTTGTCGATGCGTCTTGATGGGACACTTTTTTTTTTTTTAGAAAGTGTTTTTCCTCTCAGGGTCGTCTTTCAGGAAACTTCATATCTGTGTAAAAACCAGAGAACTGTGAATCTGAAGCTCAAAATCGTTTTATTTAATTTAAATATTCAAGTGTTTTTGTTTCCACCCGTTGGACGTTTGGTAGACGTGACATCATCACCTAAAGGTGATTTGGAAAGGTCTTAATAACCTCCCCACATTTAGATTAAAGGGTCTACAGCAAGTTTATAAAACATTATCTGTTACAGATTGATACGTTTTCCCATAGAGTTGGTCGGTAACGTTCATCATAGAATCACTTTAACTGAAAAAAAAAAGGATTTAGGAAAAACATTTTATTTTGAAACAAATTAATTTGTATGATGGTGCAGAAAATACAACAAAACCCTTTGTAATGTTACCCTGGTGACAATGACGGAGACAAATGCAGCTTTAACCCTTGACCCCACTCCCAAACCTTGGGAGTGGGGTCATCTGGACCCCATAGGATAGCACAATGGTTATTGTGAAAATGAAAAAGCATTTTCGACTTTTATTTTGAAATGAGGCACATGCTTCCATATTCCTGTAGATCTTCATCACACATACTTGATGCCATCAAGGTCCATTCTTCATTGTTCTTCATGCAGATCTTCTCCAGAGCTTTGATGTTTTTGGGCTTCCAACTCCCTCCACAGATTATCCCCGGATAGAACATTCCGGGACCTTGAAATGCTTTTCGTTGCTTTTCGTTGTGTTTGGGATTGTTGTTTTGCTGGAAGATCTTCCATTTTTCATCCTCACTGACGGAAGGAGGTTTCTGTCTAAAATCTCACCACACACTGATCCATTCATCCTTTCCTTCAAATGGAGCGGTCGTCCCTTTTGCTGATAAAACAGCTCCAAACCATGATGCTTCCTCCCCCGTGCTTCCCGAACACAGCGAGTGTTGTTTATACCAAATAGTTCAACGTTGGTCTCATCTTGTCCCAACCCTCCTCTGGATCATCCAAATGGTCTCTGGAGAACTTTAGACTGGTCTGGACCTGTGCTGGTTTAAGCAGGGGAACAATTGGATTATGTTGTGTGTTACCCTGGTAACCTTCACTTATGAGACACTTGGGTTGTTTCTTTCAACCCGTTTTTTGGGTTACTTGTGTCTGGACATCTTTTTGGGTTACTTTTTGAAACAATTCAAGTATGGGGGGGGTTATGGTGGTTTCATTTGAACCCAATGTATGCTTTTTTTTCCCCTGAGTTTTTGTTTTTTCATTTTTTAAATTTCCTGAGTTAAGCTGCACGGTGGCGCAGTGGTTGGCGCTCTTGCCTCATAGCATAAAAGCCCCGGTTCAAGTCCCGGCTGGGGGACCTGGACCAGATGCATGTTCTCCCTGTGCATGCGTGGGACTCTGGCTTCCTCCCACCGTCCAAAAACATGCTTCATAGGTTAATTTTTTGTCAACCTAAATTGTCCCTAGGTGTGAATGTAGAGTGTGTGGGTGTGTGATTGCAGACATTCTACCCTGCGACAGACTGGCGACCTGTCCAGGTCCCCATGCCTTCGACAACAAGTGGCCGGGATAGGCTCCAGCAGCCCCGTGACCCCGAAAGGGAACAAATAGAAGAAGATGAATGAATGAGTTAAAACAACTCAACATAAAGTTCGTCCACTTTTAATGCCGGAGTGACCCGTTCCCCCGTGTGGTTGCTTCCCTGCCAGGTGAGATCTTGCATGGAGCTCCAGGTGGATTGTCAGAGATCTTCTTCCATTTTCTCATAATTGCTCCAATAGCTGGTCTCTTCTCGTCAAGCTTTGGCACATTTAAAAAAGACTTTCCTTATTAATAATGCTTTTTAGTACTTTTATTGTTGTTGTTTTTTGTCTTACTTTGTTCTTATTTTAAACCATTGTTATTCCTGCCTTCATTGTAGCGCTTTGAGATTTTACCTAAAATGTAAAACGCATTCTAAATAAAATTTATTATTATTATTATTAAGCTGCTGCTGTCACGAACTGGTGGTGGAGGACCCAAATGCAGGAGACAAAGCTTGGTGACAGGAACTAAAACATTTAATTAGCAAACTGAAACATGACAAAACTATGAGGGGAAACAAAACAGTGACAAAACAGAGCAGCTGACCTGACAATGAAGAACAGAAACCAAGACACTTAAAAAAGGCTGAGGGCAATTAACTGAACTGAAGACAGCTGTGGATCATGAACCTGAAGGTGTGACTGACAAGGAAACCAAAAACATGACAAAGGAAACCAAAAACATGACAAAGAAAACCAAACCACTGAATCCTTACAGCTGCTTCTTGTAGATTGGTTCATCCCATTCTTGTTCTGGTCTAGAATCTTATCCCTGGTGTCCTTTGACAGATCTTTGGTTATGGTGCAAAAGTTGCAGTCTGTTTGAAGGTGTGGAAAGGTCTTTTTAAACTAGTTCAAACAGGTGACATGAACACAAATAGAAAAGCTTCTTAAAGAAGAAGTAACAGATCTGTGAAGAACAGAATTTATTATTTTCTGAACCATAATGCAAATCTATAAAAGTCAAACATCACAGTGGACTTTTTAGTGGTTTTCTGTCCATTTTGTTTCGCTCATCTGGGATCCCCCTTCCAGGCTCCTCTGGGGGGTCTCTGAGGAGATCCCACAATGATCAAGAGGCGTAGTCTCTCCAGCGTGTCCTGGGTCTTCCCCGGAGCCTCTGCCCAGTGGGTCATGCCTGGTACACCTCCCCAGGGAGGCGTCCAGATGCCCGAGCCGCCTCAGCTGGCTCCTCTGAAAGTGGAGGAACTACTCCAACTTCTCTGCGGGTGACGGAGTTTCTCACTATTTGTACCCATCTGTAAACAAAACTTCCTAAAACATCTTTTTGGTTTTTCTGTATTGCCTGGAGATCAGAGGAACTGCAGCCTGAGATTATTGAGTTTAATGTTAAAAAATCCAATTGTTAGAACATTTCAGTGGGGTTTTTTTCTCCAATAAATTCAACAAAATTCTTAACTTGGATGGCTGAGGTTTTTTATTTTGTCATCTAGTTACTGATAGGATAAACTCCTGACACAAAGACAAAGGACAAAGATAGAAACCTCTAAACTTTATATAAACTTAAAACACAACACAGAAAAAGTCAAATGTTAATGTATTTAAAAAGCAAATTCTTCATGGAAATGGTTGCAGGCTTCATTCAATGGCTTTGGAATGAAAATTAGCATCACGGTTCATTACACTTATGTAAAACGTCTTTTTTCCTTAATTGTTTCCTCAAAAACACCACTGCATGTTACATTACAATAACAAGGCTGGTTTTCCAGAATCGCAGAAACATTGTTTTCATTTAGGTGGTTTTTTTAAATGCAGCAGTTTATCAGCTAACAGAAATAACATTACTGACCATCAGGTTCAATCCAAACATAGAGAAAAGTCAGGAGTTTCTAAAACTGAGATTCTATGAAACTTTGTCTAAATCAAACCTTAAATTCACACATGTATTTATTTTTCAGGTCCATTCAGCTCCCAGGAGATCTTAGTTTTGGTTCTGCCGCTCAGATGCAGATGAAGTTTAGTTTCTCCTGACAGTCTCGGTTCTCCCACTCTCCCTGTTTGGTCAAAGCTCCACAGCGCTTCTGAACCGGACTCTGCTGGTCCGGATCTCCTGTTTGGGTCCAGGCCTGGAACTCCAGAGGATCCCCGTTCACCCACAGCCACGTGTCCCCCAGGAAACGCAGACCCACCCACACCCGCTGGGTGATAGTGGGGTCTTGGATCTCTCTCTGGGCCAGACGGTTCTCTGTCTCAGAGAGCAGGCTGGTGAGGTCGTCGTGGTTCCCTCTGCAGTGCTCCAGAGCCTCCTCCCAAGTCTTCTCCTCCTGGACCACGATCAGGTTCAGGCAAAAGAAGTTGCTGGGCGTCCCGCCATTCTTTGATATCCACTTTTCTCTGGTCCAGTAAACGCGATCCCAGATGCCCGGGAAGGTTTTCCAGGTTTGGTCTCTGTAGACCACCCCCCCTACGCAGATCCATTTCCTTTGACCATCATCCCAGTAAATACCGATCCATCCTGACTGCCCATCTTTTACAGATTTTCTGAACACTTGTTCTTCCAGATCGTTGGTGAGGGGTGAAAGGTCTGTATATTTGCTCTGGCAGTATTGTTGAGCTTCATAAAAACGTCGATCCTCAGAGACAAAGACGTGTTTGGCAGCCAAAGAGCCCCCAGCAAAAATGGCAAGCCCCACGAAGAAGATCCTCTCCATCCTGAGACCGGAGCTTTGTGGTCCTCCTCTCACACTGAGGAGGTGACGGGAGAAACCTTTACATATAAACCAGACGTCCCATCCCACCCCCTAAAATTAAAATGAGCCTTCCTCTTTAGCTTCGGAGAAAAACAAATAAATGACGGGAAAGGCTTTTCTCTTTTTCTTTTTAGGAAAAACAAACAATAATAAAAGTGGAAAATCCTTAAATGGAGGTGTTTAATAAAAATAGAGAACAGTAAATCAAACCTTTTGGTTTTCTGCTCTTTTTCCCTTAAGCTCACAAACATTTTTGCTGTTTTACTACTTACATCATAAAACTTTGTAGAAACTCAAAAAGATCTACTGCATTAATGAATTTGCATCACAAATATATTTGCATAACAAAAACAATCATAATATTCCAAGCAATTACCATCGTTTTCTAAAATGACAAACGTGACCTAATGTTTTCAATATTTTGATGGTTTTATAAAATTTTACTAAAGTAAAACAGAATTTTTTAGAGCATTAAAAAAGTAGCCATGAGGGTCCGAAGCCCCAAGTCCTTCAGATGTGTGCAATGTGTGGTCCTCAATCGAGTTGGTGTGCATGGATGGTCAATAAGATCTCACAGATGGAATAACATGCATCAGTGTATGTTTTATGGTATTTATAAGGAGTTTGTGGTTAATATTGTTTGGACTGTTCAGAAAAGTCTTCTTGTCATTTTTTGATGTGGTAATTACAGTACTTTGGACCTGATGTTTGTTTGTCTCGACTGAAAAAAATCCCCCTGTTGTGTTGGAAAAGTAAATGTTGGAAGTCTGTTAAGGAAAACTTCATAAAGCCTTTTTTTACATTTAATTTTTGATCTTTTACTCGCTTCAATGTCGCAAGTTTAACCTGTAAAATTGATGCTTTTAACAGCAATTATTAGGTTAGAAAAAAAGTAGACTACTTTAATTAATTGTAATCAATTAATCAGAAAAAAATGAATCGCATGACAGCACTAGTAAAAACTGTAATGATAACTGTGTTTTTGTCGCAAGAAAAAATGAATGGGTGTATCAATGTGTGTCTTGGTTTCATTTAGTGGAACCGACTACAATAGTCTGAGTGAAATGTTTTCAGTTTTAGGAAATTATGTGAAAAGTTATGGAAAACCATGTTTGAAAATAGCAGGAACCCTGAATGTACTCTATTATCACAAATTTATTTGCATTGCAAATATTTAATAATATTCCAACATGTTATTCTCAACAATACAAACATATATCAGTAGGAGTTGAACCTTACAAATGTTCATGCAATAATCTGATGAATTCATTAAAGATTACAATAATACAACAGTTTTTTTTAAATAAAAGTAATTGGAAGAGATTTTTGGTAAATACTATAAAAGTTTGCACCAAAAGAAATTTGGAATAATTTGGTTTTGTTGATACATAAACAGTTAATGTGACAACAAAAACATAACATTAAATCAAATTTTGTTTTGAATTATCTTTTAGATATCATAAATGTATTTGAATTTTTTTAACATAACGTTAAAAGAACAGTGATGGGGTTTTATGCCACTTTTTGGGAATAAAAATGCAACATTTATTTCCAAGTAAACTAAATCATATTTTTAGGGTTATATTGATAAAGTATGAATTTGTGCACAAGTTTTCATGTTGAATTATTTTGCAGCTGTGGGAGTCTGCATAATATTGGAAATGTTTCCACGTAGCCATTATTGTTAAGGTAAACTCTTTATGTTTGTTTGTGAAATTTTCTAAATCACAGACATTAAGGCATTTACAGGCCTTATGGTTCCTAGAGCAACTTTAACACACATTCCTGTTTTCCGCACAAGCAGTTCGTCTCCGGAGTACGGAGCCCCTGACCTGACATGGGTAAAAAAGAAAATTAATTTGTGGGAACGAATTAATTTTCTTTTTTTACCCATGTCAGGTCGGGGTTCCGTACTCTGGAGAACTAATATGAAGTCTTATTTTTTCCTTTGTATTTTCTTTATGTCTGGTTGTGTTTTGTGTTTCTTGCCCTTCATTTCACTCATTTTCCTACTCTGACACACCTGATTCAAATGCAGAGGGGATGAATGCGATCGCCTAATGTAGCTCAGCTTCTTTGCAGACGTGATTCCCTCATTTGACTGAGATTATTTGTGAGGGCTTAACACACAAAAGAGCCAGGAGTCTTTGAAACCACGACAAGTTGATTTATTGTCTCCTAGTTTTGTGTTTTATATTTGAAATGACTGACGGAAACTATTGAACGTTTTCAAAAATATTCACATATTTTAGATATACCTGTATATTTCCACAGAGGTGATGTATTCTAGTTTGACTAGAAATAAGAGAAATTCACTAATGATGTCCAGTCATCCTCACTGAAGTAACGGACTATTTACTTTAATGTTGCACGGACATTTGTGTGGTTTTTTTCCTTTCCTTTTCACTGTGTGTTTTGCAGCCTGGTGTCTTCAGCTCGAGGCTGACCTCTGCTGGACATCTGCACACAGACACAAGGCCCAAAGATGAACCAGCTGAGGGGAGTTGAGGTACTCACCTGCTTATTGTAGATAACCATCTGCCATGAAAGGGAGGAAAGGGGGAGTTTTTTGCATTAATGTTTTTTAACAGGTATTCTCGGGGGTGGGGGGTGGGGGGGGTTGCAGTGTTCCCAGCCTCCCTTTGTTCCTGTCTGAAGCTCCCAGATGTGGGAGTTGAGGAACTCCCTGATGTGGAATTCTCGTTCCCAGCAAACAATCCCAGTCCATCTGGGTGTGTCGAGTCTTTCCGACCTCCTTCCCGGCCATCTGATCCAACCCACCGCCAGGTAGGGATCGGTTGACAGCCTCCCCCTCTCTATACCCAAGTGTCAAAGACACATGGCCAAAGGTCGCCTGAAACGCCGATAAAGTCGACCATCGACCTCCTGCCAAGAGCATCCTGGTGCCACATGTAGAGATGGACATAGTTGTCCTGGGGTTCAGATCATGTTGTTGTTCAGACACACGAGGTATACATTTGTATGAACCCCTTTTGTATTTTAGGGTAAACTTCTTTTATATTAATTATATTTGTTTAAAGATGGGGGTAAGGGTACAAAAGAAAATGGGAAATAAGTTGTTGAAGAAGTCCGAGTGATTTAAAAGTAGGAAGGGTGGAATTACAAAAAGAGGCAACAAGTTGCTGGAGGTTTATCATTATCAGGTTCAAATGTAGATGTTAGTCAAAGGGGCGGGGCCTATCCACACACTGAAATATTACATACATACTGCTGGTTCTAAAACCCTTCACGCACATACATGTCGACATGCATTCAGTACATGCAGAGCAGCTCACACGCACATACTGCATGTGTGGGGCGCGTTCTCTCCTCGCAAAGAGCCTCAACTATTTTTGTCCCACCTGGCTTTCCATAGTACCCCGGTGCTTTGTTTACCGGTGGTCACGTGGCATGTTTTGAATGGCGCTCCGGAGACGCGTTTTTGAATACGTCACAGTGGCAACACGCAAATGTTTGGCGTTCAGTGGTACGGAACACCGGACCAAGCAAAAACAGTCACAAAACCTGAAAACACAACATGAACACAACAAATCGTAGCTTAAAAAAAAACTAAGCAAGTGGACACCGTTCCATAAGAAATGATGTCCGGATGTCTCTATAAAAAACAAATTTCAAGGTCATATTTACAAGGAGTTTATAAACCGGAAATGTAGACTCATTTTCTTCCTATTGTTGATCAAAAATCTAGAAAAAAACAGTGAGAAACTTAAAAAAAGGATGACTGTGTTAAAGTTTAGCCAATTCTGCAAAATTAAATTTCATTGCAGTCTAAGACAAAAGACATACCTTGGATTTGGTTCGGTCCAGTCAGTAGCATTTATAGAAAACACTGGAATGAATAAAAATGGTGTGTAAAGAAAAATGGTAGAGGTGGAGGGGATCAGTTCAACTGCGGGTCTCTCCCAAATTAGGTGGATGGATGGAATGTAGTATACTTTATAAAACATTTTAAAAATCTGTCATACTGTGACATTCCATATCCCACATTTTAATACAGGTGTACTGTATAAAATCCCGCATTTTTTGTTAATTTTTGTGTGAAATGAAATCAGTACTTTTTGTATTGAAAGAAAAAGAAATGTGTTTATAATTAACCATTACACGATGTTAAAAATGAGTGGATCAAATTAGAGACAGTGGGTAAATAAGGTACTTGTTTTCTGAACACCCGAGTATATGTTTGTGTCTTAAACTAACAATGCTGTGAGCAAAAACTCACCAAAATTACCCAATATATCAAAATTGCAACTATCTATAACTAATAAAAGTTATTTTGTATAATCATTTTTGTATCATCAAAGGGTTTAGAAAAATTTACATTTCTGTACATTTGTTGATGTTGTGGACTTTTCGGGGGTAATAGGTGATTCATGAAGGCACTGGTAGGTTTTTCTTATCACCATGCAAAAAAACAAACAAAAAAAAACATGAAAGTAACTTTATATTTTCTGCTATAAAAACTGATATCTGCCATCAATGTCTTCTGGTCTGCAGACGTTTGGTTCCTCTAACTCTTTAGGTTTCACGTGAACCGGTGAAAAAATTCTTCTTTTCTGCAGGGATCTGTTGGTGTGTCAGTTTGTGATGCAAAAGAACAAAAGTTGGCAATAAAATAATGAAACTCCGGATACATCTGGTACATCTTTATTTTTTTAAACCCGAATGAGAACTGTCATTTCTTCATTAAAAATATGTTTTAAAGAAGACTTCTTCACAACAGGTTTTTGTTTTTTTAAATAATTTATTTTGATCATTTTATTGTAATCAGTAGCATAAACTGCAATGGATGCACCAGTGAAATGAGGCTGGATGGCATCAATGATACATTTCATTACATCTAAAGCTTCCTAACTGTTTACCACTGTTTTTGTGCTTTTACTTTTTGGAAACTATAAAGAATTTGTGTAAAACATTTTGTTAACAAATATTTGAAACCCGATCGAGTTTTTCTTTTCATTCCATTCATGCAGAACAACAGAGATTCATTGCAAACAGAAATGTTCCCTTTCCTAAACAGTTTTTGTTGAATGTTTTTTATCTGATTTAATAGCCTGACTTACATCAGGCTGGACAGTAGAAAGTTCACATGTGAAGAATTTTTGGGTAATTTTGATTCAATGATCTTTTTTATAATGGCTAATGTAAATATAAGTGAATGCTAAAAGCAAACAATTGAAGATAATATAAAACTACAGAAAAAGACATTTTAAAACGTTATAATTGGATATGAAAGCTAATTCTACTGTTCCATCCTGCAGGTCTGCCGCTCAGATGCAGATGAAGTTTAGTTTCTCCTGACAGTCTCGGTTCTCCCACTCTCCCTGTTTGGTCAAAGCTCCACAGCGCTTCTGAACCGGGCACTGCTGGTCCGGATCTCCTGTTTGGGTCCAGGCCTGGAACTCCAGAGGATCCCCGTTGGCCCACAGCCACGTGTCCCCCAGGAAACGCAGACCCACCCACACCCGCTGGGTGATGGTGGGGTCTTGGATCTCTCTCTGGGCCAGAAGGTTCCCGGTCTCAGAGAGCAGGCTGGTGAGGTCGCCGTGGTTCCCTCTGCAGTGCTCCAGAGCCTCCTCCCAGGTCTTCTCCTCCTGGACCATGATCAGGTTCAGGCAGAAAAATCGATATGCATAGGTGCTATCAGAAACCCAACTTGACCATTTGGCCTGAACCACAGCATCCGCAGAATTCGGCTGTTGCTCCAGAATTTCCTGGTAGACAGAAACAGCATCTGTTCCTCCGGACCACTTCCATTTCTGATCGGCGGTGTCCCAGTGCAGACCGATCCATCCTATGTGGTTGTCATCCACAGACCAGAAGAACTCCTGTTTCTCCAGGTCATTGGTGAGGGGCAGAAGGTCAGTGTAATGGCTCCTGCAGTAATCTTGAGCGTACTGCCAGGACATAAAGTCACTGATGAAGACGTGTCTTGCAGCCAAGCAGAAAGGGGTGAAAGAAACGAGCGTGATGAAGATGATCCTCTCCATCCTGCTGCTTCAGTCGTTGTACAGAACAAGCCAGACTGTTGTTTCTCTGTTTTGTCTTTCAGTGAGGTGGCTGCAGCAGCTATATTTGCATCAAGACTTATCTAAACATACTCAAATGTTCACTTGAAAAACATGGATGAACTCAGGTTTCCACCGACGTGTCACCAAATATGTTAATGAAAACAAACTTTCTAATCTCTGTGGTTTGTTGTGTTATACATAATTTAGACAGATAAAAAAAGAGTCTTTGCTTACTTGAAACAACAAAACGTTGAAAGCAAAAAAAAAATTTTTTAAAAGCTAATATTTTGTATTTTCCTTTGCAAGTTTTGTGTGCATAAATATTACTCCATACATCTGAGTTAAAGCTCCTATTTCTCATCACATTTACTCACGCTCTTGTTCACATCCAGCTGGAGGAACGTGGGGCTCGTTGCCATGGCTACAGAGATGCAGTCTGATGCTAAAATTCTATTTCCTGTTTATAACTTTAATTTCTTTTTATAAAAACATAATTAGAAGTTGTTGTTGTTGTTTTTTTATTGGCAGGTTGTGTGGACCCACTTTGTCTCAACCAACTTTCATTTTAGTACCCAAAGTAGGCGGGGGGAAAGGCTGGTTAGTTAGTTTTTTTATTAGTAAAGCATTCTGTAAATTGTTCAGTTTTTTTTTATTTTATGAATTGTACAACTTTAATAAAACTTTGCCTTTTCTCACAATTTTATGACTTTGTTCTCAAAAAATGTTGACGTTTTTCTCATAATTGTATAACTTTATTCTCGTGAAATGTTACTTTTTCTTACATTATTGACTCACTTTTTTTTTTACATTATTCAAGTAAAAGTTGGACTTTTTCTAATATTTGTATGACGTTAATCCTGAAATTTGTTTAATTTTCTCCCTAACTTTATGACTTCTTTCTCCTATGTTTAGTTATTGTTCTTCTTCCATGGTGGCCCTGTTACTCTGTCACCTTTTGCTTCATAGATTCTCTGTTTGAGAAATATTTATCAAAAGGGAGCTGGTCTTCACTTGTTAAAAAACTGATTCATCAAATTCAATGATTAATGTTCTTTAATGGAAGCAGCTTTATCTCCTGCACTGTTATTTGCAAGTGACAGCGATGCATTTGAATGTGTTCACGTGTTTGCATGTGTGGTGAGGTCGGTAAGCCTGCAGCTGAGTCACGGCGTCCAACGTTTTCCAAGATGACAGGCGTCTCATCCTTAACCCAGTATCTCATCAAAGAACTAACAGAAAATCCAAATTTATTGGAATTAAGATGTATTTTAACCCTTTGATGTAATCCACATACAAATCATTTTTTGGAGATATCAATTATGATCTGTTGGGTGATTTGGTGAGTTTTTGCCCTCATTTTGCCCACACATTTATATCATGGTGTAACTGTCTTATAAAAAGGTCAATTATCAACTAATTGTGCATTCTTTCAATGCAGCAAGTTGTAATTTTAAAAAATATATGGCAATGAGTTATTCTGACCATAACATTTTTTTAAAAATTGAACTTTTCTCATCATGTGCTTTTGAGGTTTTATGGAAAAAATAAAACCTTCTACTGCAGACAAAAATGCTAGATACGAATGGTTGTATGGGATAAAAAACAAAAACAAAGAAAACTTGCATTTCTGATGTTTCTAAATTTTTCTTTAATGTTTTTTAAAGACCAAGAATTTTCCCTGTATGTGATTTTGCTGGTTTTATTGGATGTATTTTTTTTGCTGTGTTTTGTGTTATGATTAACGTTAAAAATGTAAATAATAAATAAAACCTCAATTAGAACAAAAGAACATTTGAAAAATAATGGACATATTGCACTTTGCCTTGTTTTTTTTTATTCTGAGGACTGACTGAAGTAGTTCACAGAGAAATCACACGAACCGACTAAATTATGACAAAATAAGGAGTTTAAACCGCTTTGCAAAATGCAGAAGGAGTTTTGATTTGATTTGTGGTTTAATGTTATAAAAAAACTCATTAAAGACAACAAAACTAATCAAAGAAAATGTATTTTTACTGCTGAGCAACAGAAGATCTTAGTTCTGGTTCTGCCGCTCAGATGCAGATGAAGTTTAGTTTCTCCTGACAGTCTCGGTTCTCCCACTCTCCCTGTTTGGTCAAAGCTCCACAGCGCTTCTGAACCGGACTCTGCTGGTCCGGATCTCCTGTTTGGGTCCAGGCCTGGAACTTCAGAGGATCCCCGTTCACCCACATCCACGTGTCCCCCAGGAAACGCAGACCCACCCACACCCGCTGGGTGATGGTGGGGTCTTTGATCTGATTCTGGGCCAGAAGGTTCTCGGTCTCAGAGAGCAGGCTGGTGAGGTCGTCGTGGTTCTCTCTGCAGTGCTCCAGAGCCTCCTCCCAGGTCTTCTCCTCCTGGACCACGATCAGGTTCAGGCAGAAGAAACCGTTGGCAGAGGTAAGGCTTTTAGAAGCCCATCTGTTCTCCTTCCACAACACACCCTCCCAGATATTTAGCCAGTCGTTGAGCCAGCCTTGGTCTTCGTCAGCGGCTCCTCCGGACCACTTCCATTTCAGCTCCGTGACGTCCCAATACAGACCGACCCATCCTGTCTGAATTCCACTCAGAGACTCCTTGAACACCCGTCCCTCCACAGCGTTGGAGATGGGTGAGAGGTCGGTGTGATGGGTCCTGCAGAAAACCTGAGCCTTATCCCAGGACATCTTCTCGGAGATGAAGACGTGTTTGGCAGCTAAAGTGCCGGTAGAGATAAAAACCAGGACGGTGAAGAGGATCCTGTCCATCCTGCTGAAACCGCCGTTCAACGGAACAAACCAGACTGGTGCCAGACTCTTCACCAAAATGTTCAGACAGCAGACATTTGCATCCAGTATCAATTTATTTTGCTTAAGCTGAGAAAACAGATGAAGTCAGTGTCTGTTGGGATGTTCTGATTTGCATACGGCAAAAGTAAGTTTGTTAAAAAAAAGGCTTTAGAAAAATAAAACAGTCTTTTAGAGAAAATATGAAATTTACTTTTGTACAGTACTTTTTGTAATAAACATGTACTTTTATATTTGAATCATTTGGTAGAGTCTGAAGTGTACAAAAACAATTAATTTTTTACTAAAGAATTGGTTACAAACTAATATCTTTACATATTAAAAGATAAGTGAGGATCTAAAAGCTGTTGCGATGCGTCTTATCTCTTAAAACGGATATTTGTGAAAGGATTTAATCTTTTATTTCAATTTAAAGTTTTACATGTTTAAGTATTTTATCTGTTGACTACACACCTGACTACACCTGGTTGTGGACCCTCCCTCTGGCTCGTCTCGCGCCCCCAGCCGTCCGCCAACTCCCCATCTGCTGGACCATTTAGACATGTAGTTGTAGAGTTCGATGAGCTAATTCTTCTCTAAGAGTTCTGGGACATCGCCTGTCCGTCCTGGGGGAGGATCCCTCCTTCATGTGGACACCCCTGATTTCATCTTTTTTTTCCCCGGAATCCGTTTTTCCTTACCGAGACGGAGGGTCTAAGGGCGGGAATTCCCAATTTAGCTTAGTCTAGTTTAGTTAAACAGTTATAGACTGTATTCTGTGACTTTATGTTCTTTATGAAATCATGTTCTTATACAATTACCGGTATGAAGCCCTTTGAGACGACTATTGTGGTATTATTGGGCAATATAAATAAAATTGAACTGAATTAATACCTCAAAAGATCAGAAAGTGTCTGCATCAAAGACTTGATCTCATCCGCTTGTTTGCAAGTGACAGAGATGGATTTGAATGTGAGCCTTTGTCCGTCTGTATTTGCATGTGGCAGGGAGGTTAGCCACCTTGCAGCTACGAGGATGAGGAGGCAGGTTTTTGAAGAAGACTTCGAGATCCTTCACACTAACAACATTTTAGACGATTGATGTCTTGGAGCCAAAGACAAACTTCCATGGTGGAGATGTTCCTTTTTTTCTGAGTAGAACATCAGGTTTAGGGTTAGTGGTTTTATTCAGGACAAAAATTATAATTTTACGTTAACCCTTGTGCTATCCTAGGCATTTTTACGTTGGGAGTTGGGTCATCTAGACCCACTAGACCGGGGGTCGGCAACCCGCGGCTCAGGAGCCGCATGCGGCTCTTTAGCACTGCCCTAGTGGCTCCCTGCAGCATTTTCAAAAATCTTCTTAAATCTGTCTTAAGATGGTTTCTGTAGGAGTAAACAAGACACAAACATTATTATTGTTTTCCAATGATGTAAGAATGCGTAGAAAAAAACTTTGTAACGCCAAGCAGGTACATCATTTGCAGAGGACAAATCGGGAGCCAAGCTGTCTGGAAGTTGAGCTGTCAACCAATTGGCTGCGCCGGAGAAATCTTTGTGTCCCGTACAAGGCATGTCTCGTTGCAGTCTCAGGGAGAAGCAGGCAGGAAGCTTAGCTGAGAGCATATAGCCTCCTTTCTGGCATTATAGGCCCCTTTATTTAACACATGCACCACATTGAACATTGCACAGGAGTCATCAACCTCTCCCCCTCCCACACTCACGGTAGAACAAAAAGAAACAAACATAACAGGAAGAATAAACTAAGGTGGAACAACAAAACTACCATATGAAAAGAAACGTGGGAAAACAGTAACGCTCATGCTGAGCCCTAATTAGATCGAGAGACCGCGTCCCACAATCCCCTACTGCTAACAGACCTAAAAATGCACATGACTGTCACTACAATATTACTTTTTTTTAAACTTTATTGTACAAAACGAAAGTACAATACAAAACACAAATTTACAAATTAAACTTCAGATATGCCAGGGGAGCATTCCTTTGTTCAAATCCTCAAAATAAAAATAACATCAAAAATCGGATTTCTTTATTACATTTCTTTAATTTTATCAAAGCAATGAAACATGATTCATTGATATTGTAGTGACCCGGGGGTTAGCCCCGCCTTCAGTCCCTAAGGCTCATGGGAAGTGGGGAGTTTTGGGGTAAAACTTTGAGTGAGAGTGTTGGGAATTGAAGTGAGGTCCATGGTGTTTTGGCTTTTTATGTGTGCTTGAATAAGCGGACTTGATCCTGCAACGGAATTTCAAATAGCTTGTTATTTTAATTACATCTTGAAACTGTCCAGGGTTGTACGGGCAGCTCTCTAGTATTGCCGCTACTTTGATATTGTAATAAAGTTAGACTGGCACAACAGAGCAGTGACGTGACGCAGCGTTCTCCGCAGAACGCACTGCAGGGCAAATAAACATTTAATTGTTAATAATGCTCATTTTGTATTTGTAACATCTTAGTCATGTTGATAGTAGGCTAATATAGCTAATATAGAAACACATTGCATGTGTTGCCTTCATTATAAGGCTTAAATAGGGCTTTTAATATTTTGCGGCTCCGGACATATTGGTTTTTTGTCTTTTTCGTCCAATTTGGCTCTTTCAACATTTTGGGTTGCCGACCCTGCACTAGACAGTGCTCTGAACCTTTTTTCTTCAATTATTTGTGATCTTCACTGGTGTCCATAGATTACATGAAATCCTCTCCACCTTTATCCGCCTTTGTCATGGTAGGAAGAACACGTCAATGGTCATCTTGACCCCATAGGATAGCACACGGGTTAATGCAAATGTAAAACTAAAGATAAATGTGGATTACTTATTTAGACACGTGCGGTCAGAAGAGGCGGATAACGTCTCACCTGTTAAGATGTAAACTAACAGTAAATTACCTGGTCATCTAATATTTGCTATAAATGAAATTCATGTGTAGATTTCTAAATATTCCAGTCATTGATGTCCTTAAAATGTCTGTACTTTGTGTATTTCCTGTGAGGTGAAGAAGCACTGAGCTCTACCTCACTGCAGATTGCACAAACCCATACAAACGGAGTTGAACGTGTTTTATTCACTCAGAAAGTAATACTTTATTACAGTTTCTAGACATTATAAACATTTTTATTACATGTCATTGTTTTCCATATATTTCACGTTTTGTATTGAAACTGACATACAGCTGCACTAAAAAAAATCACGTGTTTGGCAGGCAGTACCTCTGCCTTAATGTAGAGGGCGCTCGAGAGCTCGTGTTCTTCAGTGGTTGCTAATAAAGTTTTACGAGGAGTGTATTATTTTGTTTTGCTCTGAAAAAAAATCAGTAAAAATGTTTCAAAGTTGGACTTTCAATCAAAACCTGTTGATCGATGCTGTTTAATCAACACATCTTCATTCTGACTGAGACACTAAAAGAATGAGGATGAACTTAATTAATAAGTAAAGGTTGGACCAGTGTGTGAACACTGGCTGTGTGTGAGTCCATCTGTAGCATCCACCTTGGTGTTTTTTGGCAGTCATACTGAAGGGTACATTTTACATTCTTCCTTGGTCTCATATGAACCCGAAATGTTTATGAAAAGAAGCTAATATGAGATATAAATTTACAGTTACACAACTTCTCATTTTAAAAATTCAGACTTTTTTTTATGATCGTTCGCTCATTGAAGGTCTTTAGGTAAGTCAGATTGTGTGTTTGTGTGCGTGTGTGTGTGATGATGATGATGCACACAGTTTAAATGACAAAGATGTAACAGACAGTTTGTGGAACTTTCCATACACGGAAATTTCCGATCCATCCTTGATGTGAAAACCTTTGTGTTTTAGGAAACATCTTCATAAATGACAAACGTTCTGACTTTTATTGATCGATGCTTCTTGTCTTCTTCTTTTTCTGAGTGGATGTTTTCATGATAAATACTGAACTGTTTTGTATGGAAAAGAATCTTTTCTGCGTTGAAGCAGAAACAAAAGGACAAAATTGTTTATCCTCTTTCCCTCCAAAGGATAAAAATGTGTGAAAAGAAATCAAGTCTGAATCTGTTTTTTTTTTTTTGTTTGATTGTTAGTTTGGTGAATCAGGCTGTTATTTTGAATCATTTTAAAACTATAATGGGCTTTTTATTCTGTTAAGGAAGCAAACATTAAAATTGTAATGTTTTTACATGACTATTCTGAATTTTTTAAAAGTTTTCATGGTTTTATTCTTGTATTACCTTATATTTTATTTCATACTATTGTTGTACCTAAAAGTGCCGTACAAATAAAGTTGAAAGGACCAGAAATTAAACTCCTGTTCTTTATTTTCAATTGTCATTAAAAAAATCAATTTAATTCAAATATTGGACTGTTTCCTACATGAATTGAAAATATTTAACATTTTCATTCCTATTAATGAGCAAATTATTGTTGCTGCAAACAATCAAACAATGAAATGAACAAACAATGAACAAACAACTTAAAATTAAAACAAACTTTCATTAACTACTACAAACAGTTTTAAGGAATTATCTTCAAGTACAGGTACAGCAAAATTCAGGTTCAGCTTCTGCTCTATTTTTATAGTTTAAGACTAAATTTAAATTCATATTTATTTCTTGAACATTTAGTTTCTAAATCACAGATCAGAAAATCTTGACCCAAAATGTTTTTGATTGATGAGATAAAATCTACAACATCACAAGCAGGACAAACTTCAGATTTTCTGACTGGTTTTGTTTGGAATATAAAGTTCTGCAAACTTCCGCTCAGATCTTTGGTTCTGCCGCTCAGATGCAGATGAAGTTTAGTTTCTCCTGACAGTCTCGGTTCTCCCACTCTCCCTGTTTGGTCAAAGCTCCACAGCGCTTCCGAACTGGACTCTGCTGGTCCGGATCTCCTGTTTGGTTCCAGGCCTGGAACTCCAGAGGATCCCCGTTCACCCACTTCCACGTGTCCCCCAGGAAACGCAGACCCACCCACACCCGCTGGGTGATGGTGGAGTTTTGGATCTCTCTCTGGGCCAGACGGTTCTCTGTCTCAGAGAGCAGACTCGTGAGGTCGCCGTGGTTCTCTCTGCAGTGCTCCAGAGCCTCCTCCCAGGTCTTCTCCTCCTGGACCACGATCAGGTTCAGGCAGAAGAAACCTTGCAGTTTCTGTTTTTGTTCCACAAGCAACCTATTTCTTTTCCAAAGAAGAGAAACGTTAGAATTTGTTTGCAGATCCGACGTATTTGACCAGCTGCACCCCGAAGTGCTCCAGTACACTCCGACCCATCCCGACTGGTCACCACCCACAGACCGCCTGAACACCGACTTCTCCACATTATTGGTGAGGGGTGAAAGGTCGGTGTGGTTGTTCCTGCAGAACTCCTGAGCGTCTGTCCAGGAAAGTCTGTTCGAGGTGAAAACGTGCTTTGCAGCCAAACTGCGTGCAGCTGCGACTGCGAGCACCATGAAGGCGAGCTTCTCCATCCTGCTGCAGCCTCTGAAGACAACCCCAGGCTGAGAGGCCGGGACTTTATTGGCAGGCAATGAATCACCGAGAGAAGAAGGATTTGCATTAAGACAAATAACCTTAACAAAGTCAAGTAATCTGTAAAGAAATCAAATGTATACATAGAAACCTCCTGTCAGGGTAGTAGGAGGGAGGACACAAGGCAAAGAAATGCAAACATCAAATGCAAACAAAATGTAAAGGTATCCCAACGAAAATTCTCTAAGAGATTCCTGTAAGGTGGGGTGTTTGGAAAATAGGTTTGAAGGCAGAAAAAAAATCAGATCTGACATTTTCAACAACCTTCCTATTAGGCAGCTGAGGGACCAGAGGACCAGAGGTGTGTAAAATAATGTTTTTGTCGCTAAAAGAAGAAAAAAAAATAATTGTCTAACTAGAAGGAGCTGCATTTCCAGAAGAAATGAAGGGTCCAATCCTATAGCTGAATGAAAATGAAACTTTAAGGGTAACATTTGGCAATAAATAAATGATCAGAGGTGACCATAAATAAGTGAAAACAGCAGAAGAACTTTTTTATGAAAAATGCCAGCGCCGGGGATCGAACCAGCGAGCTTCTGCACGAAGGATTCCCCATGTGTTCCAATGGAGGCAAAAATCCTGGAACATTTTAAGTCTGATATCGCCGTGTAAAGGCAGAAATCCTGACGATAAATAAAACAGTAAACAAACATAATAAAAAAATAAATAAATAAATAAAAATAAAACAGTAAACAAACTTTTAAAAATATATAAATTGTAGCAAATTCCACGAGTCTGTTCATCATAATAAGATGGACAAACACAAAGACAACTGCTAATTCTTTGTGTATTTGTAAAAGAAAAAAAATTAACCTGAAATACGTTGAATGACAAGTTTTTTTTTCAATTATCAGATTAAAAAATTCTAAATATAATTTGAAAAAAGGGGAACAGGGTTTTTTGAAAACAGAAGTCACCAGTTGCTGGTGATTTTGTTTCATGCTCTGAAAATCCTCATGGAGGATTGACCTTTTGTTTGTTTGCGTCCAAAGCTGCATCTGAACCACAGGCCAGAGTGGAGACGGACAGAAGAGTCCTCAGCAAACAACGCAAAGCAAATCACTTCTGGGAAACCAAAGATTTGCAGACATGGACTGAACCATGAACTCCTCGTAGCAAATGGAGTCAAAGGTGAAGCCTTTTTTTCTGCCTGACAGCCCAAACTGGCCTGAAATGAGGTCAATCAGCATCTCAGCAGCCTGCTGGAAAATCCCTCCATCCATTATTCTAAGCTGCTACATGGGTGACGGCGAACCCAGACCCTGGCCTGGCTGCTGTTGGGCCAAGGCAGGGTACATCCTGGACAGGTCGTGCAACAAAAATAGGAAACACATTTTCTGAGAGGTCATTCGAAGTTCAAATGTCAGCGAGACGCGATTCCAATGTATTTCTGCAAACTCATCCGTGAAGTGAGGAAAGCAGGCAAATTGCATTAAACTGCCTGAATCCTCAAGATTGGTAAATAAAAATATGTTTTGCTTCCTAAAGGGATCAGCAACAAGCTTTTTCTCTGAACATCGTGTCATTTTTCCAGGATGTCTCATACAGAAACAGGTTTAAATTGATTCCAAACAGCAGCTGCTGAAACTGTGGGATGTTTGATGATTTTAAAAAGAGATGTGTATTTATTTTTAGTCTTGTTTTGCCCACTTTGACACTCTTTTTATTTTTATTTTAAGTTATTCTTTTTAAAGACTAGTGCACATTTTGACAGTTGTAAATGAATTAGTTGTAATTTCTTTGTTTTTAATGACTAAATGATGCTGTTTTTCGCTAATAATTGTAGAGTAGGAAGTTGTTTTGTAATGACTGAATAGTTCACTGTTTCTTAGTTGTTAATTAATTAGCTGTAATTTTTTGTTGTTTGTTATTTATGAATGAATGATGCACTGAACAAACAGGACTTTTTTAATTTCTTCGCACGTGTGACAATGACAAATAAAACTTCTATTGAAAAACCAGACAATGTCAAAAAACCAGAGTATGTCAATCCACATGAGCAGTCAAACGATATTTGCTTTTCAAATCAGATGCTAAAGCTGGACTGTCAGCTCTGTTATTTGCAAGTGCTAAGAATGGATTTGAATGTGAGGTTTGACAGCCTGTCTGCACGCGTTTTTGAGGTATTAGATCTTTAATGAGTGTCTATTTGTAAACTGTTTGAAAATGTGTCAGTGTAAGAAAACAAATGAATACACTTGTTTGTCCTTTTATAAATATCTATTTGTGATTTTTTTCTAAAAAGCCAAATTCTGGGGAACTTTAAAGAGACGATTTAAAAAAAGTCCGTATTACTTTTTCTCTTAAATTTGTTTTCTTTGTATCATTTTTATTTCTAACAATAGGTTGTTAATCTGTACAAACAAAAACTATTAAAGCACCAATGATAAAAACCAACTTTATAGGATAAAGTGACCCAGGTGAAGCATGGATTCAAGCTTGTTTACTCATAATTAATACTTTTTTAATTGTTATAAGTGATAAAATAGTTTCATCGTCAGTGTTGATTAATAAAAATGAACAAAGTGGCTGTCCATGTGTCTGCTAAACTTCATAACATGGTAAAAAAAAAGCTAAATAGGCTGATAGGTTAAAGATACCATTCGTACACCAGGTGAAGCTGAAATAACTGTTTAGATATATTACAAAAGTTATTACTGTGAAACAAAAGCAACAGCTTACTAAGATTAGCCCCGCCTCATTTAACTTCGATTTAAATGTGAAAAATTGTATCTTGTTCTGGTCGCGTGTTGTGTTGATAAGGAGCGCCTCTGTGTTGCTAAGCAACGAAGTATAAACATCAGATAAGTTAAGTTCCATTTATCACATTAATTCATTTCCGGCCCAGGCACGCACACATATTAAATGTCTTTAAAATGGAAAAAAATAGCCTCACTTAATATTTTTTAAGAGCAATATATGTATAAATATATATAAAATGAGAAAAAGAGTTATTTCTGTAAATGTTGAACACAAATTAGATATGAGCCTCTTTAAAATAATGTTTTGAAGCGCTTATTTTGAAAATCAGCTACCGGAAATATTTAATTTAACCGCGGACGCTACTCTGTAATAACAAGAACGATACGAGGAGAGTGTCTTAGCACTTCATCTATTAAATAAAAGGGGAAAGGCACTGTCTATAATTTCATGTTGTTCTTTAAAATGTATCTTACGCTGGTCCCGTTAGCCTCGCTCACTCAAACCAGACAATAATGTAAGTTGAGAGAATAAAATTGCTAGGAGTGGAAGCTTGGCTAGCTAGCTAACGGTTGCCTAGGTTAGCAATAAATCTGCAAAAGCGAACCTCTTCGGGATAAACCAGCAAAAATGGTAAGAATGTGTTTCAGCTTAATCAGTGTTGACTGAATGTGTTTTGGCCGCTTTTGTTCCTGAATGTTGCGGCTTGTTGTGCGGGCAGATCCTCTCGCGCGTGAAGCCTGCGGTTGGAGGAGAGTCGGCGCTGAGCATCAGCGAGAAAAAGAGGAAAAACAAAAACAAGGTTCCCAGTTTGGAGGAGTACCTGCAGCAAAGAGATTACCTGGGAGCTCTGACACTGCTGGAGGTCTGGCGTTTCTTCTCATTTCTTTCTGTTTTGGTTTTATGAAAAGTGCACCAATTATTAACTTGGTTTAGTGAAAATAATAGTACAGGTTCATTTGTAGATATTTAATGTAATGCTCACTAATAATGTGTCTGTGTTAGAAATACAAAAACGCTGAGAAGATTGAAATTTGATTAATAATATGACACATAAACGATAATTAAAAAAAACCCAACAAATATGGCATTGAGAGCAGCAATAGTGTTCTACAGCTAAATTCCTGAACTTAAAAGTTTATTATTCACTTTGATTTTTTCATCACAATAGTTTTCATTTACATCCATTCATTGTGAGTTTTTACCTAAGGAAAAAAAAACCTCACAAACGAGCTGTTTTTGTCTGAAAAAAGATGAGAAAAGCAGCGATCTACATGAATATAAACCAGGGGTGGACAAACGTTTTCACTCGTAGGGATTTTAAAATTTCACAAGGAGGCCTGAGGACCAGAAGAGAAAGCAATAACGTAGAATCTGGATTAAAGCAAGCTTTAATTTTGATTGAAAATTATATAAATATCTAACTTATGTTGATGTCCTTCAAGGATACTTAGAGAAATGTTGCGTTCATGTGGTGTTGGAATGATGGGGAAAATGACCGTCTGACTTGGGAAACACTAATGAACATCAGAAAAGCAACAAATCTTCCAATTTCTGCACCTACGCAAAGGTTAATATATTAGTGAAATGACACTAGAATAACAGGGAAAATAAAACATAAGGATTATCAATTAAATTAATGCAAATTTAATGGGCAATATATGGCATCCAGGCCATAGTTTGCCCACCCCTGCCCTGGTCTAAACTGCAATGCATGCGAAGCTTTTTGCAACCACAAGGCGGTGCAATATAGTGCTTCTGTGTGATTGTCCCAAATCCCATGAAACGCAGAGGGCTCTGTCTGGATGGGCCTCTGACATAAAACAGGATGATTCTCTCGTAAACGGAGCAGCCTAAAGGATTTGTTTAATTTTTTAAGCTCCAGAGGCGTCAAAACGGGCAGACTGCTGGTTCCAAGTGCAGCAGGTTTATTAGCACAGCTAAAAGTCAATAGCAAGCATGAGAGCATCAGAGAGGAAGTACTGGGTAGGCAAAGGGAGTCAGAGACAAAACAGGGTCAGGAAATTAGAAGATCTACAGTTCGGTAACGCAGGCAAAGTGGCACAAACAATACTTTGCACTGAGTGAGGCTCAGTACTGTGCTTAGGTATGCTGTGAGTGATTGCAAATAAGACTGTGTGACATCCAGAAACTGTGAGCTGGGGTTGCTGGGAGATGTAGTGCTTTAGTACGGTTCCTGCCGGTGACCAGAGGGGGAGACAGAGCTCTGACTTCTGACGAAAGGGTGGAATGTGAAAACTGTAAACTGGATTTCATTTTCGGGAAACTACATTTCTCCAAATTGTAATCAAGTAAAAGCTTTTTCAAAACAGTTGCACAGCAACAGACAGTTGTAGTTTCTGTGGCCTGAAATTACCTTTTGGTACCCAGCGTCACGGTTCTGAGGTGTTTCTGTGTCTTATTTAAGTTTCACAAAAGTATCGGAGAAAAAGAAGAGCATGCAGACCTCTGGATCGGTTACTGCGCCTTTCACTTGGGGGATTACAAGAGAGCCATGGAGGTAACAATTTCGCAATGGAAACTTCATTTAAAACCGAAAAAAGCCTCTAATGTTTCATATAGTAGACATTTTTCATTGTCATTGGTTGTTTTGTACGGAGCCCCTTACCTGCCACAGGTTAAGAAAAAAAAAAACTTATTTGTTCCCACGAAATAATAATTCACGCGATAAGTCATTCATAAACACGGACGTGAGCAATACTTGGATCCGTTGAATTATTATTTTGTGGACCAAATATATATATATATATATATATATATATATATGAGATTGAAGCGATACAATGCCACGGGAGAGCCAGAACAACAGGTCAGAGAGTAGGTTATGCCACACTCCCACCCTGAGATTGGGTACACAGCCCCAACAACCACAATTACGCTGAGCGAGGCAGCAATTGACCTGAAAGACAAGATCATGTCTACAATGAACACTAGGCAACCCCGACACGAACTACAACGGTTAAGTGACGTACCTGAAAGTCTACTGGAAACTGTGAATGAAGCATTGAGGGCAATTCCTACCACAAACATTACAGAAACCAATGAACTGGTTTACACTTCAGCAGCAGTGATCCTTGAGATGCTTGGCTACAAGAGCAACCATGGAAGAAAACAGTACCCACCATGGAAGCAACGGTTAGAGGCCAAAATCAAGGCAACTCGGAAAGATGTGAGTAAGCTGACAGAGGCTCAAAGAGGTACAATGAGAAAGCAAGTACCTAAGAGATACAGCCAGATGCCCATACCTGAAGCACTGGAAACTGCCAAACAAAGGCTCCTAGCCTTGAGCAGCCGCCTAAAGAGGTACACAAGAGACAATGAAGCCAGACGAATAAACAGTCTCTTCGCAACTCAACCTGCAAAAGTGTACGCTCAGTGGCAGGGTCAAAACAGCCGAGCAGACCCACCAAGGCTAGAAACTGAACAGTACTGGAAAAGTATATGGGAGAAAGAGACAGCACATAACAGCAATTCCCAGTGGCTGGTCTCTCTGAGAAAAGAACATAGCAACCTCCCTGAACAGAATCCAGTAACCATCACAGTGGCAGACATCCAAGAAAGAGTCTCAGGTATGAAGAACTGGACAGCACCGGGCCCTGACATGATACATGCCTACTGGCTAAAGAAGCTTACCGCACTCCACGAGCGCCTGGCAGCACAAATGAACCAGCTGCTAAGAGATGGGACTCACCCCGAATGGCTAACGGAAGGGCGAACGATCCTGATCCAGAAGGATCCCTCAAAGGGTGCAGTCCCATCCAACTACCGGCCAATAACCTGTCTGTCCACAACATGGAAGCTCATGTCAGGCATCATTGCAACAAAGATAAATAGGCACATGGATCAATTCATGAGTAACATACAGAAGGGCATTGGTAGAGACTCCAGAGGAGCCAAACACCAACTCCTGGTCGACAGAACAGTCGCTCAAGACTGCAAGTCACGACACACCAACCTGTGCACAGCCTGGATTGATTACAAGAAGGCCTATGACTCAATGCCACACACATGGATCACTGAATGCTTGGAGCTGTACAACATCAACATGATTCTAAGAGCCTTCATAGGAAACTCAATGAAGCTGTGGAAAACCACCCTTGAAGCCAATGGGAAGCCACTTACACAAGTGTCCATCAAATGTGGGATATACCAAGGTGATGCTCTGTCCCCACTGCTGTTCTGCATAGGTCTGAACCCCCTCAGCCAAATAATCACCAAGACTGGCTATGGATACCGACTCAGAAATGGGGCCAACATCAGTCACCTCCTCTACATGGATGACATCAAGCTATATGCTAAGAGCGAGCGTGACATTGACTCCCTAATCCACACCACCAGGATCTACAGTACTGACATTGGGATGTCATTCGGGCTCGAGAAATGCAGCCGGATGGTGACAAAGAGAGGCAAGGTAGTCCACACAGGAGGGGTCTCACTCCCAGAAGGAACAATAGCAGACATCGAGGACAGTTACAAGTACCTTGGAATCCCACAGGCAAATGGCAACCTGGAGCAGGCAACAAGGAAATCTGCAACAGCTAAATACCTCCAACGAGTAAGGCAAGTCCTGAGAAGCCAGCTCAATGGCAAAAATAAGACCCGGGCAATAAACAGCTACGCACTGCCCGTTATCAGATACCCTGCAGGAATAATAAGATGGCCAAAGGAAGAGATACAGACCACGGATGTGAAAACATGAAAGCTCCTCACCATGCATGGAGGGTTCCATCCCAAATCCAGCACCCTGAGACTGTATGCTAGCCGCAAGGAAGGAGGCCGAGGACTAGTGAGCGTAGAAGCCACTATCCAGGATGAAACATCCAAGATCCATGAATACATCAAGCTCAAGGCCCCAACTGACAGTGTGCTCAGTGAATGTCTCAGGCAATGGAGAACAGAGGATACAGTGCTGGAGGACAGATCCTCATGGGAGGACAAACCCCTGCATGGGATGTACCACCGGACCATAACTGAAGTGGCTGATATCAAGAAGTCCTACCAATGGCTAGAAAGGGCTGGCCTACAGGACAGCACCGAAGCGCTCATCCTGGCAGCCCAGGAACAAGCCCTGAGCACCAGAGCCATAGAGGCTCAGATCTACCACACCAGACAAGACCCAAGGTGTAGGCTGTGCAAAGAAGCGCCTGAAACAATCCAGCACATAACTGCAGGGTGTAAGATGCTGGCAGGGAAAGCATACATGGAGCGCCACAATCAAGTGGCTGGAATAATATACAGGAACATGTGTGCAGAATATGGACTGGAAACCCCAAGGTCAAAATGGGAAACACCTCCGAAGGTTGTAGAGAATGAGAGGGCAAAGATCCTGTGGGACTTCCAGATCCAGACTGATAGGATGGTAATGGCGAACCAACCAGACATTGTAGTGGTGGATAAAGAACAGAGGAAAGCCGTTGTGGTGGATGTGGCAGTGCCAAGCGATGGGAACATCAGGAAGAAGGAACATGAGAAACTGGAGAAATACCAGGGACTCAGAGAAGAACTGGAGAAAGCCTGGAAAGTGAAGGTGACAGTGGTGCCTGTGGTAATTGGAGCACTTGGGGCAGTAACCCCCAAGCTGGAGGAGTGGCTACAACAGATACCTAGAAAGACCTCAGACCTCTCAGTCCAGAAAAGCGCAGTGCTAGGAACAGCTAAGATACTGCGCAGGACCCTCAAGCTCCCAGGCCTCTGGTAGAGGACCCGAGCTTGGAGGAGAAACCACCCGCGGAGGGTGAGAGGGGCGTTTTTTTTTTTTTTTATATTTTTACCCTGTCAGGTCACGGGCTCTATAGTTTTTCAATATTATTAATAAAATGTTTAGTTCATCATTGATCAAGTTTAGGCAAAACCTTTACTTTGGAGGGTCTACAAATCTGAAAAAATGTAATTTAAAATGCCCCAAATTCTCCTAAAACAGGCCATTAAAGATTATATCATGTAAGGTTAGATTCATATTTGATGATGACTTGATGGGTTTATGGAAAATATATTTATAAATGCACTAAATCATTTTTTCAGCAGTTTTTTTTTCCTGTTGAAGTTTCTTCTGATTTTAAAATGTAGTGATTCACAGAATATTTATGCTTCCTCTCCGATACTGTTGTTGCTTCTCCTTCCTCCTGATTTGACATTATCTTCTGACAGGAGTACAGAGCTCTCACTCTGAAACCGGACTGTCCCGCTGAAGTCTGGGTCTACTTGGCCTGCGCCTTGTTTTTCCTCGGCCTCTATAAAGACGCGGAGGACGCCGCATCCAAAGGTGACGCCGACAGACGACATAATTCACCTTTAGTCTGCAAAACCAAACCAGAGTGTTCCACAGGGTTTAAGGTTTGGTGAACACCGCTTTATGTTTTACCAGCAGAACTAATCCTGTGAGCTATGTTTTCTTTATCCTATGTGTTCCTAAGGTTAAACAGAATTTCATCACAAATGTAAGGAAGTTGAAATCAAATACCTAGAAAAAGACATTTTTTTAAAATTACAGTGTCAGCAGAATGAAGTAGACCCTGAAAAAGGGTTTTATTTCACATTTTTTGTTGTTTATCAGTCTGAAGTTTAAAAACTTTTTAACCTTAGAGTCTGTTTGGTTAAAAAATGTGTAAAGATCTCCTGAGAATTTGCCCATAAAAAAATCAGTTTTATGTTTGTCAGACTAAATTTAGATCGGCTTCCATTTGTAGAATTTGTCTGAGAAGTTTTGTTGAGAATTTTACCAGAGTTTGACTTTTAAATGTCACACGCATGATTTGCTATCACGTGTACAAGTGATTCATGCTTTTTTAAACTCCTAGCTAGCGTTTGGCAAATCTTCAATGCCTCTCGTTTTCCGCAGCGCCCAAGTCGCCGCTCCAAAACCGGCTGCTGTTCCACTTGGCTCACAAGGTTTGAACATCACAACACTCTACAGCGAAATCACAAATGGGTCCTTTCTGATCGTTAATCTACCTTTCTGCCTGTTTTTTAATGTTGTGTCTCAGTTTACCGATGAAAAGAGGCTGATGGGTTTCCACCAGAACCTTGAGGATGTGACTGAGGACCAGCTGAGTCTGGCGTCCATCCATTACATGCGCTCGCACTACCAGGAAGCCATAGACATCTATAAACGCCTTCTGCTGCAGAACAGGTCCCAGTCTCCCTCTTTCTACTCCAATTCATGGCACAGAGTCAGCTTTTCACCTGGATGTTTGGAATGGATTTGATCTTCTTCATATCTCATTACGTCTCAGAAAGTGACGGAACTTTTCCAGAAAGTCGTTATTTGAGGGGTTATCTGAGGATCTTTTCAGTTTTCTCAAAAATGTGGAAAATTCAAAGTCCTCATCAGTTTGGAGAAGACATTCATTTTTTAAAAACTATTTAGGAAATGCACAAATGTTCAAAAGGAAAGAAGTGGTTAAAGATTAGCTATTGAAAGGATAAATAGTAATGGGATTGTTCCTGTTTAAAATACTTGAATTGCTTACATATTGATGAACTTCACCTTTTTTATTTGTTGGTAAAGTTCAAAGGAAAATACTTTAACTATTGGCAAAAAACATCAAAAAACCCCAAAGCGATTTCTATAAATGCATTTGACTCTCAGCCAATGATTTGATGTTTGATTGAAACCCAAAAATGAATCTAAGTTGTGGTTCTTTCCAGAGATTTCCTGGCTGTGAACGTGTACGTGGCTCTGTGCTACTACAAACTGGACTACTACGACATCTCCCAGGACGTGTTGGCCGTGTACCTGCAGAGCATCCCTGACTCCACCATCGCTCTCAACCTCAAAGCCTGCAACCACTTCAGGCTGTACAACGGCAAAGAGGCCGAGGTGAGGGACTGCTCTGTAGCACATGTGTGTGGAGGAACATTTATGCCACCATGTTGCAAACAAAACCTTTTAGGTTGCAAATGAAAATATTAAATATTTGCTTTCAAAAGAAATTTTTGCTTTCAATTTCTTTTGTTTTTTTTTCTCAATTCTTTTTTTTTTTGCTTTCAATTTTTTTTCTTTCAAAAAAATTTTTTTTTTTTTTGCTATACATTTCTTTTTTTGCTTTCACATTATTTTTATTTTGCTTTCAAATTTTTATCTTTGCTTTCAAAAACTTTTCTTTTTCTCCAATCTTTTGTTTGCCAAACTTTTTTTTTTTTTGCTTGCGAATAATATTTTTGTGGTTGCAACCCCAATGTTTTCACATTCGTTATGTGTCGTCTTGCTTTTCCTACCTTTGGTTTTGCTCACATAAGTTTCAGTTTAGCTGCCATGAAGCAGCTGCTGGTAGTATTTTATCAGCAGGCCGATTGCAAAAGTATTTTCATTTTTTGTGTGCAACATGGTGGTATAAATATTACTCCATACATGTGTGTGTTCACCTTTTCGCCCCACCTCTGGGGTCATTAATTCACGCATAAACTTCTTCTTTTTTTTTTTTGTTGTCAGAGCGAGTTGAAGAACCTCATCGACATCTCCTCCTGCTCCTTTGAGTTTGCCAAAGAGCTCATCCAACACAACCTGGTAGGTGTCTGCAGAACGAGTTTGCGGGGCTTCCTGGACCCAGAGGTGATGAGCTTCCTCTGCAGGTGGTGTTTCGAGGTGGGGAGGGCGCGCTGCAGATGTTGTCTCCTTTGATCGATGTGATCCCCGAAGCCAGACTCAACCTGGTCATTTACTATTTGAGACAAGGTGAGAATCACGACACGGAAACGAGAGACAGGAAAAAATAAAAGAACGTGTCCTGAATGCGCTTTAGCTCCAACGCTGCTCCAGCTCTGAAATACTCCCGAGGGTCTTTCTTCTGTTGTTTCTTTTTTATTTTTAGGAATTCTTGTGTTTTCAGAATGTATTTGTGTGTGTAAATATATATTGCTCTAAATCAGTAAATCATTTTCCTCCTTTGATTTTGGCCTTTAGCTGCTTCAAAAGGTTCTGCGATTCAGAAGAAATATTAGCTTTTAAAAATGTCACAGGTAAAATCTGCATTCAAAGTCCCACTCTGATCATCTTTTGATGTGTTTTCACAGCGTTCCCAGTGGTTTTTAATACATGATTTTAGCAAAAATCATATATTAAATGTTTTTCTAGGACATAGTTTCTGCAGAGTGGCAGGCGTTTGTTAGAAACTTACCTTTTGGGTCGATGGCAGGACTGCTGGCACGGAGCAACCCCGCCCCCCATCCCCTTCCCTGTTACTGAAAGCTCTCTGTTTACATGCTCTACCGCTAGCTTACAGCCCCTCACACCCCTAACCTAACATTAGCGAGCAATAACAGAGCAGTTTAGATCCAGATTCCAGTTCAGGCGTAGAAAAACACCGACGTTCATGGATCTTTTGGTCTGACAGTGGATGCATCAGAATGGAGCGGAGCAGGGAACTCGATTTCTGCATCACAAATGCAATCTTGCATTTTTTTACCTGCTCCTGATTCATAACCATTTAAGTGAAGAAGTTGAATCAGAAATGCAAATTTTAGCTTCATTTTCCTTTTATATGTCCTCCATCAACAGAAAAAATACCACAAGAACACGTTAAAAACGCCCAAAACAGCATTTTCACCGGCGGCGCGCGTCTTTAATGTTAAACCAGACTGGACTGGAACCTAACTGCACGTTTTTGGTTTGACCTCTAGAGGGCAGAATAACGCTGTTTGAACTTGAACCAACTTTTCTGCAAAAGGATATTTTTCTACCTTATTTAAAGAAAACCCTAATATATCTGAGCTTCTCAAAAAAGAGAAATAAAATCCAGAATAACCTCTTTGAGGTTTTTTCGAGTTGTCATATTTCACTTTTCTTAAATAGATGACAACACGTCTTGGGTTCATGCAGGCTGCAGCATTTCCATCTCTTCTTCAGTAGTTTACAATAGAACTTATCTTTACTGATTTAGTCACTAATGACAACAAAACATATGAATTGTTTGTCGTTTCTCTTTTGTCACATTGAAGTCGGGGTTGTCCAGCAGATGTTTTGGTTGTCAGATGACGGAGCAGACCTGCTCTATTTCAGGGGCTGACACGCTCTACTTTACATTTATAGATGACGTCCAGGAAGCTTACAACCTCATCCAGGATCTGGTTCCCACCACGCCTCAGGTGACACATCTGACGAGGCGCGGCGGATGTTTTCCAGTGTTAAAGTCTCTATAATGAAATAGCAAAAGACAACAGATCATGAGATTATGCTTACATAAGTGTTTTTGGTAAAATGTTGAAGAAGGAAATTATGTAAAAATTGACAAAAATCTTCAGCTATCTGTTGCAATGTTAATATTTCCTGAAAGATGGTATTTTTTTGCATTCTTTTAACCAAACCGGAATTTTCTTGATTATTTGTTTTAAGGAAAAAATTTGGTTTATTCATTATTTACTGACCATATTTGTGACATTTGAGTCTTTTGGATGCAGCAAGAGCTGAAAAACGTCTTTGTTTTGTTGTAAATCAGGAGTATATTCTTAAGGGAGTGGTCAACGCTGCGCTCGGACAGGAAATCGGATCGGTGAGCGTTTTCCTTCACGCTTTGCAGCCTTGCATGTAAACCCAGATTATGGAGTTTCTTTGTGTGTTTTTATCTTTTAGAGAGATCACTTGAAAATTGCAGAGCAGTTATTTCAGTTGGTTGGAGGATCGGCCAGTGAATGCGGTGAGGAAGATGGAGCCACGTCCTTAAATATGGTTCGTTTTTCCTTTGAAGGAAACAAACGGTGAGATGTTTTCTCCGTCTTTTCAGACACCATTCCCGGCAGGCTGTGCATGGCGTCCTGCTTCTTCCTTCTGAGGCAGTTTAAGGATGTTCTTATTTATCTGAACTCCGTCAAGGTCAGCGCAGCTCTGCCAGTCATCGTCGGTGTCGTCGTTGTTCTGTAGTTCAATGGGATGGAGCTGGTTTCATTAAAGTGGCTCCTATTTTTTTCTTTTTTCAGGATTACCTCTTTAATGACGACACGTTCAAGTTCAACTGCGCCCAGGCCAAAGCTGCCGTTGGGAAGTACAAAGAAGCAGAGGAGGTGCTTCAGTTGGAGCAACAGAACCGGCATTTCGTCCTGGTTTTTGTGTTAAACGTCTTTGTCCTCCCACAGATTTTTCTGTCCATTCAGAGTGAAAAGATCAAAAACGACTACGTTTACCTCAGCTGGCTGGCTCGATGCTGTACGTATGGGAGTTATTCTATATTACAACACCGCTGTCTAGACGGGCTTCACACCACAAAACATAAAATCAGTTAGAAACCTAAACTTTGGCACAGAAGGATTAAAATTGTGAGACAATTGTTGACGATGAACAAAAGGCCTTTTTGTTTATCAAAACTTCTGAGATTTGTCGACAGTTTTCCAAAGAAGTGCAAAGCTTTTTAAGGTGGACGTCCTCCTGAGGGAATGTAAATGCTGGGGGATGAGCCGCTGCACACTTTAACTTTGCACTAAAAGGCTTTATATTATTATTTTTCTGACTCCAGAATCATTGCCTGAGGTGTGTGAGGCGTTTCAGGACAGCCTCTGCTGCTCAGAAAAGAAAAAAAAATGGAAATCCACACTGAAATGTTCTTCTCAGTGCATCACTTTGACCTCATTCGCAGCAGCTTCCAGAACATTTAGAATGTGGAGAAGCTTTGAGGAAATCTGACGCCTCGTTTTCTCTCAGACATCATGAACCAGAGGGGCCAGCTGGCCTGGGATCTGTATCTGAAGATGGGCACTTCCTCAGATTCCTTCAGTCTGCTGCAGCTTATTGCTAATGACTGCTACAAGGTAACCCCCCCCCCCCCCCCCCACCAGTTCTGTTTCTGCAGCTCAGCTTATGACCACCATGGGTTTTAAAACGTGCCTGATAATCCTGTTGCTTTAGTTGTCTTCTTGCTAGTCGTACGTTTTCATGTCGGAGAGATTTTACAGTTTTAGGCTTATTTTATATTTTACTTTCGTTTTATTTTCTTTTATGCACCTGAGACCTTCATTATTAAGCCTTTTTGTAAAAAGAAAAGTGCAAAAAGGATCTATTTTACTGACTTCCATCTGCTAAAAATGTGAACTTTAGATTTGACTTTGAAAGATGTGCTGCTTTTGAAAACTAAAGAGAAAGTGTCGAGCGCTTCAGGACACATTTTGGTTGGTCCGTCTCATCTGAGCATGCATGGAGGGATATTTATGCCACCATGTTGCACACAAAACCTTCTTAGTTGCAAATGAATAATTGCTTTCAATTTTATTGTGTGTCAGATTTGTGAATTTCTGACTGAGGATCACCTGAAACTGTAAAGTGAATTCTCCGGAACAAAATATTGGAAAAAAGTTTGATTTTCTTAAAGATCTGTTAGAAAAAAAGAGAGAGAGAGATTTAAAGCATCTATTATTTATGCTGCACATGTTTTTTTTTTAAATAAATTAACAGCAGTATTAAGCAAAAGAATCATGACTCACCAAAGTAAATTCAATGTATTTAGCAGAAGAAACATTTTTAACTTTTATGTTATTTTCACAGCGTCTTATTTTGAAGAACTTTGTCCAAAGTAAAAAAATAAATAAATACTCGTGAAAAAATGGAATTTTCTCTTTAAATTTCGACATTTATTGATGAAAATAAAACAAAAGTTCAGATACAAATCTTAATCGGAATAAAATGTAACCTTCGGCTGGACGGAGTCGGAGCTCAGGACGTTTTTGTTTTTATCATTGGGTGTTTGATCGCAGCTTCGTCGCGCTAAGCTGAAACTTATGAGAGCAAAGTCAAAGATAGGAAAAAAGCAAGATGAGACACTACGCATGAGAAAACATTTGTTTTGCAAACGCAAAAATATTTTTTGAAAGAAAAGAAAAACTGAAAGCAAAAAAAAAATATTTATTGAAAGTAAAACAAAAAAAACTAAAAGCAAAAACTTTTTTTGGAAGCAAACATTTAATATTTTCATTTGCAACGTGGTGGCATAAGTATCACTCCATAAGCATCCATAAAAACTCTGAAACAGCAGAACACCGTTGCGTTTGAGGTTGCCTGAATCTGAAAGTGTGTCTATTTAAATTTGTTCTGGGATCATTTGACTGTTTTCTTCTCACCAAGCGGTAGAAACTCCCCAAAAGCTCAGACGAGGCCGTCCGTGTGTTCAGACACAACCACGTCGATTATCTGTCTGAACATTTGAATTCAACCATAATTCACCCAATTATTTTCTATTTTTACGACACAACACGTGTGTTTAGCGTCTGACGGGAAAGAGCCTGAGAAGGGGTTCTGATCACCGAGCGTCTGCTTTTCAGATGGGTCAGTTCTACTACGCAGCCAAAGCCTTTGATGCTCTGGAGAAACTGGACCCCGGTTCCAATTACTGGGAGGGCAAACGGGGGGCATGTGTCGGCGTCTTTCAGCTCATCCTGGCAAACAAGGAGTCCAAGTAAGTTCAGTGTCCCGTCCTCCTCACCGGCTTTTTGTCAGTTGGTGTGACGTAACCTGAAATAAACTGCTAAAACTCTTTTTTTTAATTGTATTTTTAATTGTTTTTCTGCACTTTCTGTCTGTGCTTCAGGGAGACACTTAAAGAGGTTCTGGCACTTCTCAGAAACTCTGGGAATCCTCAGGTTGAATACATCATCCGTGCCATGAGGAAGTGGGCCAAAGACAACAGAGTCCTCTTGTCCTGACGACCTTCAGCGTCAGACGTGTGCGGGCTGGACGCATTTATGTGGCTTATTCTCCGTCACACGCCTGTCAGTTTTAGTAAAAACGTGGATGTTTTGGGTGAAAGTTGTCCCTATAGATGTATATTTGTATTAAAGTTTTGTTTTCTTGTTTTTTTTGTATAAATGTGTTGATTTTTCTTGAACAATTTGAATGTACCTACAGTTTATATATGTGTATATATATACAAACAAACAAACATATGTCTGGTATCAATGTGCTTCAGAAAACTTTTAAGAACTTTTTAGATACATACGTAAAAACCGAAGACGTTTTATTTTTTAGCCTGCTTCTGGAAACAAAAAGGTGCTTTATATATACACTATATGTACATAGTTGTAGAGTGTCCACCCAGGCATTAGGAGCCTGAGGGTTTGAGTCCATGACTTGGTCATCCCAAAGAATCCGATCGAATGCCTTCCTGCTTGTCACTCGGCTTCAAGGGGTCAAATTGGCGGCTAAAACCACCTAAACACCTTATTCCATCTCTAAGAAATTGCGTCAAACGCAGAGAACTACTTCATTCAGTTGTGTTTGACCGTAGTCAGACCTTCAACTCTATGTAGGTTTTGTTTTTGGATTACAAATGTAACTTTGAGTATACACTACTTCGAGCAGCAGGTGAGTTTCTTGCTGCAAATGTGTTTTATTATTAATTCCTGTAAAGGAATCGGTGCTGAGGGACTTTAGGGAAAGTTCTGAAATCTGTCTTTAGTCACTATCACAGACAGGAAGTTTTATTCCCACAATGCAACTGTGACATCAATCCAGCCCCAGGACAAATGCCTGACAAATGCCTTTTATGTATCGGGGTTTTAATGAACGGGGTAGTAAAGCTTCTACGGTCACTGCTGAGCCACACCGACAAGGTCATTTTCCTCACGTGACTGAGACGGCGCTCCCAAATGACAGTTAAGTTTGGCGTGCATCTTTTCTGGCTTTGCAGGGACGATGCAGTCATCTCTGCTGATTGGTCTGCTTTACCATGACTGGGTTGATTAGCTGCACCTTTAAAGATGTGCATAAATCATGCATGGTGTGGCCTGCAGGGAGATTATCATTCCTGGAGGGAGGTTGCTGCTCCTGCTCATCAGGCTGCTACTATCAAATGCGATGAGGCTTTTGGGTTTGACTGCACGTTTCTTGACTCGACTATGGAGTTTGAACTCGATTCTTACGTCATTTTAAGGATCGGAAGGTTTCATTATGCAGTCAAAGTACAAATTTACAGATAGAAAATCTCAATGTTGTGAAACGCTGCAGAACATTGGAGCGATTTTACAGAAAATGTAAAAAGTTGAGTGGTTCCTACGTGCCCCTCGCTCGCCCCCTTCTGCCTTTTCACGGAAACCCCCCACTTCTTCTAGTTCTATCTCCATGGCAACCATTTTATTTTTTGGTTGTCTAGGGGTGACGAACAGGCCTATGTAATTTTTAAAAGAATCTGCCAAAGTAAATATTTGAATTTCCTTGGCAACGGAAGTTTCTTTTTTGTTTAACCACACCCACATTCCTAATTTTTCCTATCATGTAGGCTAACACATCGTTTTATTTAGCATGAATTAAAATAAGTCATGCATTAAAATTTCCAAATATTTTGGGGAAAAAAAAAAGTACACGGAACAGGGAAACGCCACTTTTGCAAGCTCGCCACGCTAACGCCAAAATCAAATTCTATTCAAATTCTACAAACTTTAAAACCAACATATTTCCAAAGTAGCTTCTCGATGATGGTTGAGAAGTTAGAAGCTGATAGTTTAAAATCCGTAGGAAGGTGTCTTTGTTTGGACAACTCAAGATGGCAGCCTCTTCCTAAGGTCAAAGGTCAATGAAACTTTGGTTCTGGTTGTAGACTGAACCTGTGAAATTTCGTGAAGATTGCTTAAGCAAAAGTGAAAATCACCAAATTTTACATTTTGCCACAAAATGGCCACGTAGCCGTAGGTCATGTGGCCATCCCATAATAATTTGAAAGGCTGAGGTCTCTCCCACAGTGAGGTTACAGCGTAAATATTCACTACGCCCAATCCTTGCAGTCAGACAGAGCTGCTGAAAGACACTACAGTAATAATAAATTAATAGATTATCTAAAATATGAATTTATATTTTTTTACATATTTTTATTCTTGGACAATATACTAATAGTAACAAACTACATTGGTGAGAACAAATTACTTAGCACAAGTCATTTGCACTCACTAAAATAAAAGTATTGTTTAATGAGTCATACTACATTTATAACTGTATCCTCTTGGAGGCTGTTTGTTTTACTGATATAATTTGGTAATTAAGCTTCACTATGTTTTTATTTCTCATCCTGAAGATGGTTAGTAGACCCCCCCCCCCCCCAATAAACCTAAAAATGAAGACCATGGGTAATGTATTTTTATTTCATGTGATGTTAAAAAAGAATCAGTGTCCTCCTGTTCTCCGTCAGGACCAGTCCTTCAGTCCCACACGTTATAAAGGTCATTATAGGACCGATGATGGTGTTGTTATTATCGCCTGTTGTGACGGGGGCGGGATCACGGCCAAGCTTTGCTCTGATTGGCTGCGATGCGCTCCACCGTAGCACATGCTTCCGCTCCGCGGAGGTGCGCATGCGCAGCGAACCCTCTCCTCTGATATTTTATTTACTCCCGTAGCCCAAGATGGCTCCTGTGAATGTCTCAGCCCCGCAGTCAATCGAGGATGCAAGTGGCTGCTGAAAAAACAACTTTTCCCCCACCGTCGCATCCCCTGGAGTTCAATCCGTATGCTGCGGAGGAGGCTTTAACGCCCGCCTAGGCCTCGAGCAGCCGTCGGAGCTCCGCGGAACCTTCTTCCATCCACCAATTTGGAGTAGTTTCGCGAAGTAGCTCTTCTCGCTGTCCGTCCGGAGCGAGGTCCAGGCAGACAGGCTGCTTATCCAAATGGCCGAACCGAGAAAAGTGCAGTTTGTCACCCTCTCGGCCTTCACAGCCGGGGGAGCTGCGGAGTCGCGGAAGCGACGGTTAGAGGATGGGGCCGATTTTAACTTCGACAGAGCCGGGGAGCTGGAGGCAACCAGCGGGGCAGGAGACGCCGCCAGCAACGGTCGGCTCGGCAAGACCGGCGACAGGGACACGGCTGCTGCTGCCGCCGAGGGGAGGGCGACGGTTCGGCTCAACCTGCCCTTGTCCGAGCCGGACGAGCGCTCCTCCGCCGAGTTCAACTATGGCGAACTCATCCAGAACCTCCAGGTAGGACCTCTGGGCTCGACCGACCTTAAGCGGCGCGTGGGAAACTGGAGCTGGAGTTCATTTCCAGCTCCTGGAAGTGTTTGCGGACTTGTCATTGCTGAGCAGGGAGGGGGGAGGAGTGCACCTTGCCCCGCCAGCTTGACTGCAACTGGCCGTTAGTGAGAGTCATCACAAAAGATCGCGTTGGTTCGTGGCCGCGCGTGCCCCGCGAGTCCACTCGTTTCTGTCCAACTTCAGCTGCGCTCGAGGCGGGGGTTCGCGTTTGGTGCGCGCGAGGCTGCCTCCCGCCCGCCGCGGCGCTACCTGCCTCCCAGCCGGACTCGCCCGGCAACAAGCCCGGTTTTACCCGGCCCTCCCGGCAGCCGCGGGCAGACCGACGGTCGGAAGGACCAGGATGTAGCGCGGGGCGCGAGGCGAACGTGAGAGGCTCGAGATCAAAAGACAGGCTCGCCCCATTTTGACCGAATGCGCATCTGGAGCGCAACTGTCGCATCCTTTCACCATGACAACACGGTCAACGGACAAACGGTTCACGGATAACCTGGGTGACGAATGATAATAAAAGATCATTTATTGACGCTGACACATTGACTCCAACAGTATGTGACCCATATTTACCCAAAACAACTATTCCAAGAGACACAAAAAACACTCAAGTATATAATAATAATTTACTCCAAGGTAATTAAACTTCTCAGTTTGAACAAATCTGAATTTTAAACCAAAGTTATCTATATATATATTCTTCCCCACAATAAAACTAAATTGAGCTAAAAGTCTATGGAGTGATATTTATGCCACCACGTTGCAAACAAAACTTTTCCAAAAAAAATGATTTTGCTTTCAAAAACTAAAAAAAAACTTTTTTTTTTGCTTTTCAAATTTGTTTAATTTGCTCTCCAGAAATCTTTTGCTTTCAAAACATTTTTTTTGCTTTTAATTTTTTTTTAACTTTCAATAAATATACGCTTTCAGTATTTTTTTTCTTTCAAAATATATTTTTGTGTTTACAACAGAAATGTTTTCGCATGCGTTGTGTCTCATCACACTTTTTCCCCATCTTTGATTTTGCTCTCATAAGTTTCAGTTTAGCGGGACAAAGCTGCCGTGAAATCAAAAAAATCAAATCAATCGATGTCTGCCTCCAAGCACAATTTGAGAAAGAGACACCTGATTGGTTAGAATCTAGACCAATCAGCAGGCTGCTTGATGGCAGCTATGTCAAAGAAAAAAAGTGTGATGGGACACAACGGATGAGAAAACATTTGTATTACAAATACATATATTTTTTGAAAGCAAAAATATCTTTTTGGGGGGAAAAAATGAAAGCAAAAAAAAAAATTGAAGAAATTAAAACGTTTTTGAAGGCAAATATTTAATATTTTCATTTGCAACTTAGAAAGTTTAATGTGCAACATGGTGACATAAATATAACTCCATAGAAGTCTGCCAAATCAAAAAGTGCACTTTCTAATATTTTTGAAAAAAATAGTATCTAAACTAATTACAGCAAATTAGAAATTAGAGTGCTGCTTTCTATTATAAATGTACTAAAAAGTAAAATGCATGGAGTAATAAAACTACTTGCAGGAGTGCTCTGACTACTACTACTGACTTTTTTTTTTTAGGATTTTATCTACTTTTATTGCACAGTTTGTCCTCTAATTATACAAAAATGTTTATCATATTCTTTGTTTTTAGGTAAAGAGCAGCGTTCCAGCCCACAAGCCCAACGATCCCTTCAGCGATGAAGAGGAGGAGCGACTCCAGGTTGAAGCTCTGGCCAAGAAGTTTGAAAATAAATATGTGAGTTTTTATTTTTTATTTATTTTTTTAGCTAACGATGTTGAGTTTTATGAAATTCTGTCCAGAGGAAAGTTTTATGATTTGATAAACAGAGTTTCTAAATTCTCCAATTCCTTTGATTCTTCTCGACACAAAGATGTTGCTTAGCAACAGATAATCCTGAAGACTGGAGGGGCGTCTTTACGGAAAGTTGCTTGCTAGTTTCCGTGTTTATTTTCTTTGTATGGCGTCCTGTCTGGAGGTGTTTACTCGTGCACCCCCCCAGCTCTAACTGCACTCCAAAGACCTCCGGCTGTTTAGGTGATGATCTGGGAAAGTCTGAGCTCCTGGAACAGAACAGCCACATTCATGAACACGGCTTTCAGACAGGAGGAGTCAGCTGACAGGAGCCTCGTTTTCCTGGTTTTGTCTCCAAAACAAACTTTTTTTTATCAAGCACTGATATCTTTTTATAGGCTAGTTATTTAAATATTAGAAATAAACTATCTATATTTATGATTATCATCTTTATTGGATAGGCTTTAGTCTAAGGATGCATACCCAGACTGTTTCATACTTAAAATATATTTCTGAAATTATCTTTTTAATGGATCATGAGGATAATTCTTTTTTCTTTTGGGTCTCTAAAGACAATCAAGTAAAGATAGTATTTTTACCGAACGCAGCACTTGTAAAAAGACATAAATTAAAGTCAATAGCTATTTTTTTAAATAATTTCTGTTGTTTTTATTTAGGGTAACACTGGCAAGAAGAGGAAAGACAGGATGCAAGATTTGATTGACATCGGCTTTGGTTACGATGAGACCGATCCTTTCATAGACAACTCTGAAGCTGTGAGTTGAAGAAAACCTAAATTACTTTTGCATAATTAGTTTCCGTCACATAGTTGTCCTGTTTTCTTCGTTTATTGTATGATTGTCTGGACACGTTGAGATAGAAATGGGTCATTTTGTTGCTAAAAAGTCACTGGTTGGCGTTCGAGCTGTTCTCTAAATCCAGAATGGGTCCAATGGACAGCTGGTAACGGGCCGCAGAGGAAAAAGAAAAAGAAACAAACACAACCTGCAATGTTTACATTTTATTTCTAATCTGATTCTGAAGGAAGATTTATTTTGGAAAACCTTTACTTTCTCTCACCCACGTTTGGCTCACCCGGTCTTCCTTAAAGTGGCGGCACCGACCGCAAAATTGAAACCAAGTTGGCAAAGTTAACAAAAAACAAAAAGTCAAAGAGGAAACTGAAGAATAATCTTCCACTTCAAAATAAAAGCTGCATATATCAGACAGAACCAGGAGTCTTTACTCCTTTAGACCAGTGTTTTTCAACCAGTGTGCCGTGAGAGATGGTCAGGTGTGCCGTGGGAAATTGCCCTAATTAACCGATCTAAAAACATTTCCCATCTCCAGGATATCAGCTCTTTGTTCATCCAAACAGTTCCTGATAAAACACTGAGTAGTTAGGAATATGAAAGATCATAAAATACTTTTTTCTTTGTGTTTATTTGATTCTATTAAAGACATTTTGTTAAGAATGACGGTACCGCGATTTAGCTGCAGCTACAGCTGTTTTTGGAAAAGTCCCGCCCCTTTAACTGTCTCCACCAATCATTCTTGGAGGCTTAATCACATGTCATCAGTCTGACCAATCAGAAGTGGTTAAAGTCTTTACTTCCTTGTTCTGGTTCTGCTCATAAAGTCGCTCAGTTCTAACAAAAATACCATCTAAAGCTCGTCTTTAGTGGTGTAGCTTTCCACAGTATCCGGTGTCAGACCGTGGAACAAGTGAACAAAACAATGAAGCTCAGAGAAGAGAGTCTGTCTGCCATCACTACATCTCCCATGATGCATTGGGTTAAAGTGACAGCGTCTCAGTGTACAATGAGTCTTTCCTGTTAAAAGTCTTGAAACCACAACAAACACACATCAAACAGTTTTTATATCTTCTTGATGAAGTCAGAGGTTCAACAGTTTAGTTCTCCTTCAAGGTTTGAGTTTATTAACAGCCAAACATCCCAGAGTTTGGTCCAAGTCATCTTTACAACTGAAACACTTTTCTAAGAACGTCTGGATTATTTTATGTTAAACTTAAGAGGAAATAATAACAACATTGAAGAGACAGGATTAAGGTGAAAAAGCCAACAGACGCAATTAAAATAAATTGAAACAATTTAATTAAAAGAAATAAAACATTTTTGTTAAAGTTTTCAAAGACTTCATCTTTGATTAAGACAAAAGAAAAGCTAATAAAACTTAAACATGTTCACTTTTTGTGGAGCTACAGAAAACATAAAAATAATGTTAGTCGTTTGTGTAAATGTTATCAAACATATTGCGATCATATAATTGTTTAAAAATTAGAGTTGCCTTTGAACAAATATTGAAAAAAATATTTAAAAAAAGAAATAAATCACAATTTAGAAAGAATATATTTGTTTTTTTATGAGGTTACATACAATTGCATGTTAATAAACTGAAGGGTAAAACAACTACCAGGGTAAAATTACAAATAATGAAGTTGAAAATTATTACGGAAAACTAACTTAACTTTTATTACATCTTTTAGAGAAAACAGCTGCAACTTCCCGCTTTTTCTACAATTATCACAAAAATGCACGTGAGACTGTGGGGGGGGACTGTAGATCAATACAGATTATAGAGTTTCTCCTTTTTTCAATTATTGGATGCTGGTGTATCACGGGGTTGAAAAACACCATAATAGACCATAATAATAAGAATATCCAGCAACCGGCTGTCCAGTGCTACGAGGATGCTGCTAATAAAGTTATTCAAATGGTGGATTCATCATTACCGTACTTTCCGGACTATAAGTCGGCCTTTTTTTCATAGTTTGGCAAGGGGTGCGACTTATACTCCGCAGCGACTTATATTTGAAATAAATTGAAATAAATAGATTGTTTACCCTCCTGTTATGTTCATTTGTGAGGAACAGAGATGATGTTCCTGGGTCAATGTGATGTATGAGGTATGTTAAGTGTTAAGAGGATGTTAAGTGACTCAGAGAATCAGCAAACTTTTTTATACAGTAAGATCTTGAAGGCTAACAACATAATATTCTATTTTCCAATGATTTCATAGATGCAGAAATGCAATAAAAATGACAACTGTTTCTACAAATACAGGATGAAAACAGAGTATTAGTTGGCCAATGATGCTTCATGAAAGGAATAAATAAATACGTATGAGAAAGAATTACTGTGAAATTATGAGATAAACAGTCTGCTATGATTGTGTCATATGAGGTTGTGAAACTTATTAGTTCTTGGTCTCAGATTTTGTCAAATAAATTTCCTGTCAAAATGCGACTCATAGTCCAGTGCGACTTATCTGTGTTTTTTTCGACTTTATAATGCATTTTTGGGCTGGAGTGACTTGTACTCCGGAGCGACTTATAGTCCGGAAAATACGGATATATTCAGAAAAATACTCATTTCAGTGATTGCTTTTTTTTGGTTTTTATCCGTCACGCATTAAAAGTCAGACGAAGTGAGGTTGCTAGCTTCCTTTTTTAGAGTTATGGGTTAAAACGAAATCTATTTTAAACATTTTAACAGGTCCAACAGGAAATCTAGGGTACAGAGAAAGTTTAAAGCAGCTGCAGATATTTTACAGAGGATGGAGGCTGAAAACCCCTCAAATGGTGTTTCTGCACGCCGCTTGTGGACGTTCAGGACGACATCATTGTTGCTTTTGGGATTCAGGACGACTTCAATGGCTCCAATGATGCCCCCCCCCCCCCCCCCCCATAGATTTTCTGCCATTAGGGCGCATTTGTCTCGGCGTTTTGACGGCTGTCTTCTCTGCTTTCTTGAATCGACTGTCAGTTTGACTTTTTTTTTCTTTTTTTTTTGTCCTGATATGTGATATCCGTGTTTTTGTCAGTAGCCTGGAGGAGTTCAGACTGTTTTGAGGGATTTTTTTTTACCTTTTGCTGACCAGCAGAGGAGCAAAAAAAAGAAAAAAGAGGAGCTTTTGTTAACAAAACACACGGTCGGTTACTCGGAAATGCTTTTACTCCTATTCTGATGCGTAAGTGGAGTCATTGTTCTCCAGATTCCAGCCAACCTGCACCACAAACCGCTCTCCATTGTTGTTTCTCCCAGTATGATGAGCTGGTGCCAGCGTCCCTGAGCACGAAGCTGGGGGGGTTCTACATCAACACCGGCACGCTGCAGTTCAGAGCCACCTCCGACTCGGAGGGGGAGGAAGACGAGGTGAGGCTGTGGCAAGAAAAGAAGCAGAAAGAATCACACGGTTTCTGTAACGGCTGTAAGAAGAACGGAACAAAACAACGGGTTGAACGCTGTAAATCCTTCAACCCATCGGTTCTCTTTCTTTATTCTAGTATCTGCCACCATTTGTTGCTGCTTAACTGCTTCTACTATTTTTCCGCTATTTCAACTATTCAGCTTTTTCCAGCTGTGACTTTTTGTCCTGCAAATCCTTGAACTTTTCCAGGATTTTTGCCTCCATTCAAACACATGGGGAATCCTTGGTGCAGAAGCTCGCTGGTTCGATACCCGGCGCTGGCATTTTTCACAAACAGATCTTTTTTGTTATTGTGCTTTTTTTTCACACATTTTTTCTTTTGTCAAGTATAATCAGTTTCCTTTTCAGTCAGCGACATCGCATCCAACCCTCTATTGTCTTCTGGAAATCCTTCTGGTTTATTCGGGATGTCCCGATCCGATCGTAAATCAGACTTTCAGACCATCAGAATCGGGTGTTGCATCTTGATCAGGGATCTGATATTAATTTTATTAAATTATTTCGATCAGCGCTGCCTATTCCATGCTTATTATTAACGCATATCATTTTTATGCCGTAAAACTCAGCAGAATACGGAATAAGAAGTTGGATAAAGTCAGTAACTCGGCAGAATATTCACAGATTCGGCCTTCCAGGCTCCATCACTTTTTCAACAAACGTTTAAAACTGACAGCTAGTCTCTCTTGTTGTGTCTCAACCTAAAAGGTGTTTCAAAAGAGTTAATATCAGGTTTTTTTTGTGTTTTTTTTTTTAATGAAAATCTCTGTGCAAGAGACCGTCAACAAAGCTCTGGGATTCAAACTTGATTATAAACAACATACTTTCAGACTTTATCCTTTATAAAATAAATAATAAACAACATATATAATAATATAATAATGTAATAATAATATCCAATAATAATAAACTTTATTTTTTAATGAGTTTAGCCCTCCTCTTTCACAAAAGCACATTTGTGTTTTAGATTTAATCAGTTATGGTGATTTTTTTTTGTTCTTATTCAAGCACTAAAGTCTGTTTTCTGGTGTGGTAGAAGGGCAAAAACGAGCAGGAGCAGGTTCTAAAGAGGAGGAAGAAGAAGGAGGGCAACGACCTCGAAGAGAAGAACTTAAAGACGATCAAAGCCGCCACACCAGGGTGAGTAAAGAACGAAAGGATCTGTAATCATCGAGGTCTGACAGTTTTAGAGTGAAATGAAGTAACATGAAGACCAGCAGAGGGCTGATTTATCACTCCCACCCCCACAAAACTATTGATTGACAGGTTTTGTGACGCCCACTTTCGAGTGGTAAACTCACCCGATAAGTCGTTCAAAGACGAGGCGACGGATGTGAACAATACTTTGATTTTCAGCAGGTACATTCACATTGCTGCCACGGCTCTGGCGCTCATCATCATCATCTGTCAAAGGAGACGCCGGCGAGTCTCATTCAGGCCGTGGAGCGGCGAGCTACGGATGAAGCCATCACGACACGCTAGATTTTGGATGAGCTGTGTGCCGCTGTGGGCCCTCTGGTGGCGCCCGCTGTGCGTTGCCCAAAGTCACGGGTCACGTGACTCATTCAATTCAAGTTTTGGGAAATATGTCAATTTGGATTTGCCACAAAAACCACCTCCTCAAAAAATCCTTTTGCACAATTTCATGGTCACTGGAAACGCAGCCAAAGGACAGTTGATGGGAAATAATCCATATATGGACGGCGGTGGATTTCACAGAGCCGTCGTGAGTCGTAGATGCTCTGAGCTGCAGGAACAAACCACCGTTGTCCTCCTAAACATGCCAAATACCTCCACACTCTGGAAACATCTGCTAAAAATAGCCTCCAGCTAATCTGCTGTTGATGCTGAATACAGGCGAGGATGGATGCGTGTGTTTGTCAGACTCTGGATCTTTAAGATCAGATGAGGAGCGGGTGGTTGTGAAGGATTCAGAGGAAGGTTTGGGATTAGAAAAAGACCGCCAGTCTTTGTACCACAGCAGATGTTCACCTACCGGTCAGTTGTGGCAAACGAGCACCAAAAGGAAGCGTCTCAAAGTGTCCAGATGTTTTATTTCAGTCTTTGCACTGTTGGATGGGAAAAAAAATACATTTTATTTCAGATTAAAGTGGAACAGAATGTTTTGTTTACTACAGAAGAGATCATTACACAGCAGGCCTGCATCAGCATGACGAGAGCTGTGAGCTGGCCTGGTGCCGGTGAGGCCAGGAGCTGCATCAGATGGAGGATTTGTCCTGTTTATCTTCCCTGATGTGTTTTTAATCACTCAGTTTAGGAGCGAAGGCGCCCCCCCCCTCGTTTAAATGCTGCTTCCTGCCAGACAAACAGAACATCAGGACAGAGGAGATGAGGATCTCTCCTTTGAGGAGCAGATTTTAGACTTCAGGTTCATCGGACGGATGTTTCAGGATTCTTTTTGGAAACCTCTTTACTTTCTGAGGATCTTTGTTTTAAGAGAAGGATCCTGAGCAAAGCCAAAAGTTTAAATATTTACCTGAAATAAGTAAATAATTTAAAGAGAAACAAACTTTTAGTGAAGACATGTTGCAGCATTTACTACACACGCAGTGATTGTGTTGATGTGTGAGTCAGAAAGGATTCACGCAAAGATTCTCAGCTCCAACCAAAGATCAGATCTGTGGGCCGAGAAGCCGGGACTCCAAAAAAAAACCCTGGACTTTCCAAAACGAGGCTCCTGAAGCTTGAGATTTCAGGAAATGTGGAGACTCGGTCACATCGCTGATACGCTGATGGGGATCCGAGTCTCTGGGATCTGACATCATTTTGCTTTTTGCTCAGGTTTCTTTGTTTGTTCCAACAGAGTGACGCTTCTCGACCTCCACCGGCCGGAGAAGAAGAAGAAGAAGAAACTGATGAAGGACTCCCTCTACTTGGCCTCCATGCTCCGCCGCTTCACCCGAGAGAAGGAGGAGCTGAGGAGGAGGAACTCCAGCGCGCCGAACGCGCCTCCGGGAATTAACAGGACTCCCTCCGGCAACTCCTCCAACCTCCTTCTCGCCTCCAACCCCCCGCAGCCGCAGGGCAACGCGGCGGCCAACGACCTCTCGCTGGCAGAGCTCGCCACGGACCCGGCTGTGATGTCACTGCTGGGCTCGGCCAATGAGAAGGAGCTGCAGGATCTTCTGAGCGACTTGGACTTCAGCCTGTTGGAGACTGACCAGCAGCACGTCATGGTGTCTGCCAGAGAGAATGGCATCCTGGGAGTTGGAGTTCCTTCCCAAAAAGGAGTGGGAGGTGGCCCCGGGCGAGGCCCCGGATCCTCCAGCGGGCTGTTTCCCCCCCCTCCGCTTCCCGAAGGCCTGCCCGCCCCCCTAATAAAACGCATTGAGGACCTGAGAACAGTGAGTAAAGACAATGGTGTGAAAATTGTGTTTTGGGTGTTTTTCATGTCTTCTTGTGGTATTTTTCTGATGATGGAGGACATTTATAAAGAAAATTAAGGTTCAAACTCCATTTCTGAGTGTTTCTTTCTTCAAATTGTTGTGAATCCGAAGCAGATAAAAAATGAGAAAGATGGTATTTGGGACGTAAAAAAACAGGCTGCCTCCTCTGAGCTCTCGGCAACAGGAAGAGGGGGCGGGGTTTCTCTGCACCAACGGTCCCGCCCACATCTCAGAGGTTTCTAACGAACTCCTGCCGCTCTGCAGAAACGATGTCTGAGATAACATCGTTTTTATTCATTTAACAACAGCAAAATCGAATTTAAAAGACGACTGAAGAAGCTTTGAAAATAGATCGTAGCGGGATGGGGGAGGGGCTTGTGTTTTTACCTGGAGGCGCCATTTCCTGCAGAAACCTGTCGGATAAAGTAGATTTCTAAGGTTTTTATTGCATATTTTAGACACAAAAGTTGTTTTTTTATTTTTAATGTAAGAATTTATTGTTTTAGTCATCAAAGTTCCACCTTTGTTTGGTTTAAATGATTATTTATGTGAGAATGATTATTTATAACCAAAACCAAATGAATTGGGTTTAGATTGGGAGTTTGGCACAGACCAATCAGAAATAGATGTCTTTTTAGCTCATCGTTTTCTGATAAAGCCCCACTCTGATCATCGTTTGCTCCCAGGGTTCTTTTAATGACGATGTTTTTAGCCAAAAATCTAAAAACCTGAGTCGTTTTCTAGGACGTATTTCCTGCAGAGCGGCAGGAGTTCATCAGAATTTCACCTCTGAGTTGTGGACCAATCAGGCATTAATGTTCTTTTCTTCAATCTGTGGTGTTTGGCATCTTTAAAAAAAACCCAAAACCTTTTGTTTTCTGTCCTTTAAAGTTATATTTTATTGCAAGAAAAACACCAAATGAGTGAAACCGTTTTGAATGGAATGAGGATAAAAAGGGTTTTAGGACAGGTTTGTGTCAGCCAAGCTCATGTCAGAATAGAGGCTTTGAAGGCCAAAGATCTGGAATCGCAGTGAGATGATGTTTGCTCTCCGACCTCAGGCCTCGCGGCAGTTTGACCAGGAGGGCAGGAAGAAGTTCTTCACGCTGGACATGAACGACATTCTCCTGGAGTGAGTCTGAGACCTTCGCCTCCTAAATCCCACATCCTCCTTTTATCCCACGGTGGGGGCCGTCTCTGCCTCTTTTTGGTTCTGACATCGTGACTTTCTCCCAGCATTGAGCTGCAGGTCCAGGAGCAGCCTCCTGAGGTGCGCTCGCTCATCTACTCGCACATGGAGGCGTTTGTGCCGTGCAACAAGGAGGCCCTGCTCAAGCGGCTGAAGAAGCTCAGCCTCAACATCCAGGTGAGCGTCCGCCGACAAAGCGGCGAATCCCTCCGATAACGCCGACGGAGAGGCGGATCACGCTGCTGTCCAACAGTTTTCTATTCACTCTGAAGCTTTAAAAAAAAAAAAAACTCCTGTTGTTTCATGTTGAATGGAATGGAAATGTTGAGAAAAGACGGATTCTGCTGAAGTCTGGAAGGAGAAAAATATGTAAACAGTAAAATATGACCAACACAAGAGGCTTTCAGCGCTCAGCTGATGGACAAGATGAGTTAAAAAAAAAGAAAGCAAGATTTCAGATCTGAACAGAAGAGTCTGGATTCTTTCTTTCCCTTAACGGGAAATGATTTCTTTTGTTTAAATAAAGTCTCGTTGGTTCTTCATGATCGGAATAACTAGTTTGTAGGATTTTTTTAAAGCCCAAACAAAGTAAAACTTTGTTTCTCCGCCTGCATCACTTTGTTCTGTGCAGAGTTAAAGCCGACCTCAAAAGTTCTTTTGTCCCTCCATCATATTATCTGAACTTTCACATTTGCTCCTTTTCTCTCTTTCTCAATGACTTTTTTCTCTTTTCTGTCTCGTCTTTCCTTCTTCTCCTCCCCCCGCCTCCCCCCTGAAGGACGACCGCCTGCGGACGCCTCTGCTGAAGCTGAAGCTGGCCGTGTGCAGCGTGATGCCGGAGCAGATAGCCACATTCAACACGGACTGCATGGCCAAGGCTGCAAAGTGAGTTGACCTCTGTGTGCATGCGTGCATGTGTGTGTGTGTGATTGTGTGCATGCGTGTGCAACCACTTGAGTGTGTGTCTGAAGGGGAAAATTAGTTTAGGTGGGTTTTTTTTTGAATGGGTGACGGTCGTCTTTGTCGTAACGTGTAGAACATCCAAACTCCGATGATTTTTATCCGGAAAATCGAATCGTCTCGGTCTAGAACTCGCTCTTATTTATATCACTTGCTTGAGTCGGTTCTGGATGCAGAACCTAGTTCTGACCCAGCTGGAAAGCTCAGCTCAAAAATCCTTCCAATAACCTGCAGAGTGACGGACAGAGGGGGGGGCATTTACGGGTTTGCGGGTAAAACCATTTTATTCTCTCCATCCTCGCCGTGTGAGCCTGGTATGAGGTCAGAGAACCCAAACGGGCAAATGGGCGGGACCAACAGACTTTAGACCGCTGAGGGTTTGATGTTCACCCGTCAATCTAAACACCACGCCCCCATTCGAGCATGACGCTGAGGCTCATAAACATTTCCTCTCTGAACAGTTGTCACGGAAACCAGTCATAGAGACAAAAGTCGAGCTTTAATTTAATTGACGTGGCAAAGTTGTATTATTTTGCTGTTGGAATAAACGTGGATTTGCTCACAGATGACTTGGTGAACTGCACCTGTTTACACCCACTTTGGTTTTTGAATCTGCTTCAAACAGGAAGTGAAGAAGATCATTGAAATTGAAAAAAAAAGGCTTGCTCCTGATTAAGTCTGTGCACCAATCCTCCTAAATGAAAAACAAAATTAGATTTTTTTTGTTGTTTTTACTTTAAGATACAAGTACATAAAAAGTAAACGTCTTCAGAACTATCCGTCCATTTTATCAACCCGCTGTAGCCCTTTCAGGGTCACGGGGTCACCAGAGCCTGTCCTTCAGGTTTAACACTCATGCTGTTTTTTGAACATGTCCATTTAAAGTTTTATTTTATTTTCATGGAAAGCTGCAGAGTGAAACTCCCTCAGCTGCTGCTGACAGCCTTGTCCTGATTTTAGATCTGTTTTTTTGTTTTTTTTATCTTCACATGTTTGTGTTTTTCAGGCAGCAGTCAGAAGAGGGGGATAAAAACGGCTCGGAGGAGGAAGACGACGAGAAACCTGGCAAACGGGTGATCGGTCCTCGGAAGAAGTTTATCTGGGATGACAGGCTCAGGTCAGGATCTGATGAAGCCCAGCGACCGAACAGCTTTGCCTACTTGAATCAGAAATCTGCCCCAAAAAGAAAAATCATCTTTTTTGTGTCTGTGCGTCTTCAGGAATCTACTGTGCAGTTTAGTGCGCGTGAAGCTGAGCTGCTATGAGATGGAGAAGCAGTGCTCTCTGTCGGTGGAGGACTACCTCAAGGCCTTTCTGGAGAACGAGGTCAAACCACTGTGGCCCAAGGGCTGGATGCAGGCCAGGTCTGTGTGTAAATGTGTGTGTGCGCGAAACTGTAGGTGACACATCATCTACTGATGGCCTCATGAGGCAAAGGGCTTCATTAGGGAGCCCAGCTTCATCATTGCTCCACTGCACCATCTAGTGGTCAAATAAGGAAACCAAACCGGCGTCTTTAACCTATTCTTTACTTCTTAAATGTGAACTCATCACTCCAGCGGTTATGAGAACATCTATAAATAATCCTGAATGGACTGATCTACTTTAGAAGGACTTTTTCTAACTTTAGCTTTAGTCAGGTAGACCTGACCCGGTTCGCAGTTCCCTTGAGGCTCGTACGTCGGTCCACCTTAAGGGACGTCATGGAAACGGAACGTACCATTGTCGTGCGTGTGGTAAGCGTGTGGTGGAGTCTTCGTAATGGAGGTTCCACGAATGGGTGACGCTGCGGTACGCTCCCTCCTTAGTAAGGAGGTTAGTGAATGAGTTTTATTTATATGGAGACCCTAAAAACATATAGAAACAGAATAGAAAATGAAAGAATATATAGCGCCTTTCCCAGTTAAAATCACAAAGCGCTGAACAATAAAACACAAAACAACACAACAAAGACACAGAAACAATCAATTAAACATGATGTGAAACAAAACCAAATAGAAGAAAATGAACGTAGAATAGAAATGACAATGAAAGCATGAATTATTTTAGCAGCTCTTTTTCCTATCTGGAAGTAAAAGGACTCAATATCTGAGGCTCCGCCTTCCTCTCCGCCCATTTCATGACATCATCCTAGAATCAGCTTCAGTCTGTGTTTCTCACACGAAAACAAACATCCGAATATTTGCAAAGATGGATGTGCAGAAAAAATGAGAGAAAGTGGGTGTTAGCCTGGGGGCGGGGCTGGCAGAGCAGATTCTTCCTGGATGGGGCGGGTCCTCACTTTGTGATGTCACAATGTGAAATCCCGCTCATTTTCATGGTTTGGGAGGGGGTGGTGCTCAGAGAGCAGGTTTTTATTATCAGAAATGCGTGTTAGGGTTGGTTTTTTGTGAGGAATGAACATTAAAAAAGCCCAAAAAGTTCAACTTAAATGTTTCTGAAACAACTTTCTTTACAAACACATTTTTATTTGGTTTTAGTGGGGCGTTTCATATTTCAGCCCGTCTAAACACTTCATGCGGGTCACATGACCAGATGAATGTCGTCTCAGCATCACAAACATTTGAACTCATGAGTTGAACTCATGTAGGTGATCAATCACCGAAATCCCCAAAAATCTGGTTTCAAATCTTCCGGTTGTGTCCTTCCTTCGTTCTTCAGGATCCTCTTCAAGGAGAGCCTCCCCGTTCACCATCACCTCACCGGGAACCTGTGAGTATCTGAAGCTCTGCAGGAGGAGCTGGGAGCTTCCAGGAACTGACTGTTGCTGCTGCTGTGTCTCCTTTCAGGGTCAGACGGAGAATGATGCCCGCCGCCAAGGCCAAAACCAAGGTGAGCGAGCTCCTCGGAGCGTCAGAACCCGTCCCCTGGAGAAGCTCTGATCCGGAATTCTCTTCCTCAGGAGTGTCTTTGGATCCACAAACCTCCTCTGGCCGTGACCTCCACTCCTTCGCTGCTCACTTCCACGTCCGCTCAGAGCTCCGCCCGCCTGCCCTCCTCCTGCTCGCCCTCGGAGCCCATCTGTCTGTCGGACTCTCTGGACGAGGATCTGACCGCCCCGTCCCTGGACTCCATCTCCCACGCCTTGGCCCTCCTCAGCAATGCGTCCAGGGGCCTGGGCCTCGCGGACAGCCCCCTGTCGCCTCCTCCGCTGCAGATCCCCACCTCCTCTCCTCCCCCCGTCGCTCCTCACTACCCCTCTGCCTTGGCCGCCCCCTCCACGCCGCAGCATTCCCTCGCCAAGGCGGAGTCGGCGACCCCGGGAGCCGTGCCTGCTGGGAAGGTCCCGCCCGCGACACTCGCAAACCCCTCCTCTACCTCCGCGACTCCTGTCGCCTCCTCTGCGGCGCGGGTGTCGCTGCCCCCCAGGACTGCAGACGGTCATTTCATGCAGGTTAAAGGACTGAACGCTTTGGGTCAGAGCCAGACGCACAGACTGGTTACCATGGCGACCTCCAATCACAGGCCGAACTCTGTGATGACGAAGATGAACGCACGCCCCTCCCCTTCGTCACCAAAGCTGCAGTCTTCCTCAGCGTCCCCCCTGCTGCCCCCCCATCAGAAGGTTTTCACCAGCCCCGGCGGGATTCTGGGATCTCTGGCGACCGCTCCGGGGCTTTCCAAGGGCGGCGCCAAACCCGGCGGCGCGAGCAGCAACGGCGCCGCCGTGAACTGCATCGTCACCCCTTCCTCCTCCCCCTCCTCCCTGCCTCGGCCCGCCTCTACCTCCCACCACGGCCTGCAGTCCTTCTGCCCGTCCTCCGCTGTGAGCTCCTCCCCCTCCCTGCTCCCTCAGAGCTCGCACCCCCCCCAAAGTAAAGCCCAAACGCAACCCCCCCACCACCACCACCAGCCCAACTTCATCACCCCCATGCAGGCCACCCTCACCAAGTCCTCCCACAGCAGCAACTCCTCCCCCATCATCAAACTCACCCCCCGTCCTCCTGCCCCCACGCCGCCCCCCTCATCCTCGCCGTCCCCATCCTCCTCGCCCTCCCACCAGCTCCCCCATCAGATGCTCCCCAGCCAGCAGCAGCACCCCCCCTACTCTCTGAAGACCCCCAAAACCTTCCGGCCCCCCTTCAGCGTTTCGGGCTGCGGGCAGGTGAAGCAAACGCAGGGCGGAGTCTTCACCAGCGCCCAGAAACCGCCGTCCTCCACGAGCAGCAAAGCCCCCCCGCCGCCGGCAGCCTGCAGCCTTCCGGACAGAAAACCGGCGTGCCCCTCGCCTTCAGCCTCAGCTGGTCAGAGGCAGCGGGCGGCGGTGGCGGCGGCAGGCGGACAGGCCTCGAAGGCGGGAAATGGGTGGGCGTCTTCAGGAACTTCTGCCACGTCTTCCACAACGTCCCACCTGTCGCAGGTCAGAGTCCCTGTTCAAGCTCAGAGGCATCCCCGACCCGCAGGAGACCAACTCCCCGTCTGTCCTCTCCGCTTTCAGGTCCCTCCCGCTGGCTCCGCCCTCCTGGGAAACCACTCCGCTCTGCCGCTGGGCTTTGGGATGTTGGGAGGTCTGGTCCCCGTGTCGCTCCCCTTTCAGTTCCCCTCGCTGATCAACTTCAGCTCCGCCGGCGCTCCAGGATCGGCTGGCATGGCTTCAGCCCCCAGCTCCAACTCAGGATACCCGCTAGCACAGAGCGACCTCATGGGTGAGACCGCCGCCCACCTTAACCGCTTACCGTACGGTTCACGGCTGCACAGGAACCATGTCTGCTTAGAAATGTCAGAAGAAAACATAGAATAAGGTAGAATAGAATGAAACAGAAAAACTTTATTGATCTCTTTATCGAGGTACCTTGTTATCAGCTGTTTTAAAAAAAGCAGAAAGATGATAAACTTCAAAAGATTATCTCAATATAGCGCCCCAGCACATTTTTCAAAATAGCTAAATTTCTGTTGGTTTTATCTCCATAGCAACCATTTTATGTTTTGGTCGCCTGGGGGTGTCGAACAGTTCTATGTGCGTTTTAGAAGAATTGGTGAAAGTAAACGTTTGGATTTCCTTAGCAACGGAGGTTTTTTGTCAGCCATGCCCACATTTCTGATATGTTCGTGTTAGTTCCCATATCGTTTTGTTCAGGTTTACCCAACGATTCATGCATTCAGTTTTCATAATATTGCAGTATGCGAGCAACAGACGAACGCCACTTTTGTGAGCTCGCCACGCTAACGCCGTTCAAAATCTACAAGATTTAAAGCCAGCATTTTTCCAAAGTTGTTTCCCAATGAAGGAGTTGGGAGGTGTGGATAGAAATGTTCCTACTTCCTGCAATCAGCTCACTCCTGTGACTGGCTTTAACCAATCACAGCTCACCGATGATGTCTGGCTCCAACAAAAAATGCCGACTGCGTTGATTTAGTTTGGTTGGAGCTGGAAGTAAACCCGTCACACTAACTCAGTCCAGCTCTCATACAGTCGATGGTCACAAGCCTGTGTCTTTTGCTGAGTCGCCGCTCATGCCCCGCCCCCTTCACCTTTCCTCAGATCTGTTCAAGAGTCTCCAGTCGGGGTCGCAGGCTGCTCTACCTCCTCACTTGCAGCTTGCTTTCTCAGGTAAACGCCGCTTTTGCTCCACCGTCACAGTTCTCCATCATCTGAGAAGGTTCGACGTCTTCCAGAAATGCTGACAAACTGCTGAGTCATGTCTTAAAGGACGAGCTGCATTCAGTAACATCATTTATTTCCTTTCTGAAGGACTCAGATGTTTGTGCTTTTTGTTGGTTCAGAACCGGTTTCACTCAAACTTCTGTAAATGAGAACATGAAGTAAAACCACAAAAACTTTTCTGTGAAGCCGGACTCTGACTGTGTCTGAATTCCTTCCTTACTCCCTACGTAGTGCACTATATAGTGCATTCGCCATTTTCTAGTGCAATTCCACAATCGGGTGCCTTGAAAATTTCCCAGAAGTCTCTGCGAAAACCACTGTACATCGCTGCTCACTAGATCAGCGAATATAGACCACAATGCATTGCGTCGGAATAATTTTTACAAAGAAAATGAATTTAAAGGTATTTTTTTAATAAATCAGCAACGTTTTTTATCTTTAGAAGACAGAGGAATCATAAATGGTCGTCGCAAAACGTTCATATCAACGAGATTTTCATTTCATGAAATCGATGTTCAAGATTCGCCGTTAATTAAAAATAAAGTACATCCAGGGCACTAGATAGTCCCGCACTATATCGTTTTTAGTAGTTAGGGTGGGAATTCTGACACAGCCGATGTTTTTAGGAGGCCTCCTAAAGCTGCGTTCACTCGGAAACGTGCTTTCAGGCGCCACACGAACGCGCATTCATGATTCTTCTTCTGTTAGCGCTCAGCTGGAGGCTCAGAGGGCGGAGTCAAAGCGATGCTAATCCCGAAGGCTTTTCCTTTTCTCAGCTCTGTTCCTATAAGAGTCCGTCTTGGAAGTCATTTCAACCACAATAATTCACGTCTCCTGTCTGATCGTGTTTACAACGGTCGGTACTTCCGTGTTTTGAAGCGGACGCTACACACGCGCCACTATCAAATCCAGGTCCCCGATTGGTCACAGGGCCACTGCTGAGATTCAGCGTGAAAATGTTCAACAGGTTGAACTTCCAGCGCGCGATCAATGACTGACCGGACCGGACTTGAACACCTGTAGAGCGAAGCTCGACCACGAGTGTCCAGACGCGGAAACCTGAAATTGTGGTCTACGCGCGTTTTTGGAGACTTGTCATTGAAAGTGGCGCCTGAGAACAAGTCGCCGCCGCCGCTGTGTTTGCGCCTTGGAGAAACGTAAATGCTTGTCAAGCTACGTTTGGGACTTCTGCGTCGGAAACCCGCGCGTGCATGCGTCACTATGCAGTTTTTTAAAAACGCGGATCCATTGAACGCGCATCGAAAGTTGAACCGGTTGAACTTTGACCAATCGGGGACTTGCTGCGTTTGTGTCCTCTCCGTCCATCGGAGATGTTCACCGTCTCCGTCTTCTCCCCCGTCCAGACGCCAACCAAAGCCAGGGTGGAGAAGTGAAGAGAAAGAGCCGCTGACCTGCCGTGGTACGAAGGGGGAGGGGCCTCCACTGCCTCCGTCAAACGGACCTGAAGGATCTCATCCGTTTGGACGCTTTACCAGAAGGAGTTTGGGTTTGAGAGAGGAGTGAATGTGTGGAATCTTCTGTCAACATGTTTACATACGACCGACCGTGATCACTGTGGAACGAGTGTGAGCGAGCGAGCGAGCCAGCGGGCGAGCAGCAGACGAGCCGTAGGCCCGACCCGACCCAGTTTGTGTCAAAGATCCTGTGAAGTATCGGGACTGGCGACGTTTCTGTGTAGGGTGTCTCTCCGGCCGTGGGAATCGTCGTGTCGGTAGAAGAAGTTTGGCGTCCTCGTCTCCCACAAGTGACTGTTAAGTTTTAGCTTAAGTTAAAACGGATAAATTATTTGTGGTTCACGTGTGAGAGGAAAGGCTGACGATGAATGTGTGTGCGTGCAGAAATGGGACAGACGCTCACGTTGAGACCATTTCCTCTGTGAGCCGGTGAGGCCACGCCTCCCGTTCGGCCCCGCCTCCTGTTCGGCCCACAGACGACATGGTCCCAACGTGAGCGGGTGAGGCCACGCCTCCCATTTGGACGTGTTTTTTGGTGCTCTTGAATCTCACTGGACCTTTTTGTGGATGAAGAAAGACTTGAAGATGTTTCTGGTTCCTCCTGGGTGGAGGAGCGTGAGGGAGCAACAACCAGACTGTAGCCTACTTGAATTATTTTATTTTTTTTTGCTTACTGATAACTTAACGACAAAAACGCCTTAGTTTGTATTGAACAAGTATGAACCCGATCTATGCAGGCCTGAAAAAGCTCCGTTTGCTTTTGGACCTCAGCTTGTCAGAGCATTTCTGCAGATGTTTGAATGATTGATGACTTTTTTTTTTTTTTCTCGGGCGAGTCTTCAGGCAGAAGCTGAAGTTCCCTCCGATCCTCTTCAGATGTAGCAACAGTTCTGGCCGGTTCTTCAGAGGTTTGAAGGACTTCCAGGTCCAGTTCTGAGCTGGACTCCAGCTTTTTAGTTCTCCAAAAACAGAAAAAGATGAATCCTAATTTGTAAAATTTGAATGCAACGGCAGTAAAACTGTTTTATGAAGGAGGGGAGCACATTTACAGGAGCTGATGACGTTTATGACATGCTTTAGTCAAAAACCTGAAGGACTGAAGCTGCCTTTACTGAACAGATGGTTAGTCGTCGATTTGCAGCAGCGTGTACATGGGCGGCGCCGCCTGTAGGTGCAGCGCCGCCTGTAACCTTTGTGCTATCCTATGCACTTTACCATTGGGAGTTGGGTCATCTAGACCCACTATTTACTAATTTGTGATCTTCATTGGTGTCCATGGATTACATGAAATCTTTCCACCTTTATCCACCTTTGTCATGGTAGGGAGAACACGTCAATGGTCATCTTGACCCCACAGGATAGCACAAGGGTTAAATGCAGCGCCACCTGTAGGCGCAGCCTTGCTGGAAGGGGCAGCGCCACCAAATAAAGCTGTAGGTAACAATGCTGCCCTCTAGTGTTTGCTGGTGTAATCGCAGAAGCTGCAGTTTCCTGTTGATCTTATTTAAAAAACATTCGTGATTATCTGTGAACCGTTGAAGATTTACAAAGAGATTTCCCTCGGATTCACGCCATTTGGACACATCATAGTTCCATGCGTACAAAATATTTCCTGCTAGATACAATAAAGTCTATTTCCGGTTTGAGGCTGGAATACATGTTTACTTTAACCCTTTTGCTCTCCAATGACTCCCCCCCCTTCCATTGAGGTGTTCTCCCTACCATGACAAAGGTGGATAAAGGTGGAAAGATTTCATGTAATCCATGGACACCAGTGAAGATCACAAATCATTGAAGAAAAAAGGTTCAGAGCACTGTCTAGTGGGTCTAGATGACCCAACTCCCAACGTTAAAGTGCCTAGGATAGCACAAGGGTTAACCACAGACATAAGCTCCACCCCCTCATGTATCACATCCAGATCTCTTGGGTTGGACGATACCTGGATCAGGTGTTCAGTCCTTCAGATCAGCTGTGAGCGGAGCAGAAAGTTTTTGTCCCTCCTTCTTTCAAAATAAAGTTTCCTGTTTGTCTGTAACAAAAAAGCAAAATTAAAGTCTCAGTTTAGTAAAAAAAAAATTCTTTAGTGATGGCAGCTTCGTCCTTCAGGGATTCTTCGCTTCGTCTGAACACTGCTGTTTCCCAGAATACCTCTGTTAGGAAAACTGTTCTTCCGTGGTCTGTCTGTGTGCCCCCCTCCCTCTGTGTGTGTGTGTGTGTGTGTGTGTGTTCGTGTGCACGTGTACGCGTGCTCGACCAGCTGGTTGCACCAGAAAAGACGCCAAAGACTGTTGTGGTCCTCCAGGAGGGGGCGCTGCTCGTTCCCTCGACGGCTCCTCCTGCGGAGCGGCGAAGGTGGATGTGAAGTCACGTGACCGGAGCGGAGGGTGACGTCTTTATGAGCCGCGCTCTCTCTACAGGGGAGAGGAGGAGAGACGCGGCACGTGGTGGTCATCTGCTTACCTAATTTGGTCTTTGGTAGTTTATTTTTGTGTGTCTGTTATAAAAAAAATTAAACAAACTATTTGGTTTTTAAATTGACTCCCATCTTTATTTCTACCTTAAATCGCGCCGCTTCGTTTACGTTTTTTTTTATGGCAGAAAATTGCAAAAACCTCCGTTTAATCGGCAAAAGCAGAAAGAAGGAAGTAGAAATGTGACGCAAATAATCAATTGTCACCAGCAGAGGGCGGTATCACCAACTTACTTTGGTACATTAGAGTCAAATCAGAGGTTTTATTCGCGTTTTTGTGTAGTGAAAGCAGATGAGTTCAATGAAAGGTTATTAGTCAGTGCAAAGATTTCTGAGTCTCACAAATGGATTTCAGTTTTGACGAAACCATCTAAAAATAATCAAATGTGAAAGACCAGAGTTATTTATTCTGGTTTATTCTAGAAAAACATGTTCACAAAGTTGATTGTCATGTTTGAAAACTGTCCTTTTCGTTTCCATAGAAGAAATTTTCTATTTGACGTCCTCTGATACCAGCTTCTGTAAGTTCTAGACCATGAAAGGTTCTTGTCTTGTCTGATGCACCAGCGGATCCTTTACATCCTGCGACTCCAGGACCAGAACCAGACCGGAGGCGCCTGGGTGTTGTGATGGTCGGGTGGAGAGTTGGACCCAGAGAAACTTTGCTGCCCGACTTGATGAAAAGAACTATAATCAAAAACCAGCAGAGCTCCGCCCACTTATTAAACTATGGTGCCATCATATGACCCCCCCCCTTCCATTGACATGTTCTCCCTACCATGACAAAGGTGGAAAGATTTCATGTAATCCATGGACACCAGTGAAGATCACAAATCATTGAAGAAAAAAGGTTCAGAGCACTGTCTAGTGGGTCTAGATGACCCCACTCCCAATGTTAAAGTGCCTAGGATAGCACAAGGGTTAAAACGTCTTAAATGTGAAGTTCTGGACGTTTTCAGCTGTCTACCTCCTGGAGTTACAACAACTGCTCGCTAGAGGGCAGTATTGCACAAAGTGAGGATTAAAAAAAGGAGATAATTGTCATTTTTCTGACTAATGGGAACAACAGACGATGAAACATCAGAGGATTCATGTTCCTGAAGACAAACCGTGAATAATGCTTTATTTTACTTTTACAAAAACAAACAGGAAAACAAAAATAGTGTCTTAAAATACAGGAAGGAAGGAAGGAAGGAAGGAAGGTGACGGGAGATTCTGCTGTTTAACAAAAACACACAAAAAAAAAACCTAGTTGTGGATGTTAAAGCTTCCAACCAAAATAAAATCCCGCGCAGCAAATTATCAGCACTTCTGGGTCAGCAGAAGGAGCTGCAGAGCGCTCCACTTCCTGTCCGTCCATCCTCATACTGTGGTTCTGGTTCTGACCCAAACCCCCGGGCCGCTGGCAGATACGAAAGGATCAGAAAACAATGAGAAGCTTTCGCGTGGAACTGTTTCCCTCTCGTGTTCTGGTTTAGTGTCTAAGGCACTTTTAAAGAAACGAACTGATAAGAGTTGGCGTTAGGGGGCGGGGCTTATGGGGTGTGGCCGTCATTCAGTGAGTTCTGGGGTACAGGTTTGGAAGAAGTCGTCACCGTTTCATAATAAAGTCCGAGCACGAATACATTCAAGTCACAGAGCTACACATTTACATCTGCAGACGTGAAAACCAAAGCAAAAGCAGCCGAAATGATCCGCGTGAGAAAAACTGGGAAATCTTTAGTCAGAATTGACAGTTTTAATAAAATCCCGATCTTTGTCAATGCCTACATTACCCATAATTCAACATTAGAAAGCTGTGGGTTTGATAACATCTGGAGGTGAAGCACAAACATGGAAGTTTCATTATTCCAGTTCCATCCTTTATTTCAGCTTTTCTGTGCAGTTCTGCTTTTTTCCAGCATCTTTTGACCATCAGTGGGAGGAGCTTAAAGTTTTCCCTCTGAAGCTCGAACCACACCGGACATTTTTTTTCGTCCCCCTTTCCCGCCGAGGGTTGAAAAGGAAGCTCTGCTTTTCAAAGTAAAAGCCTTTCCAGGTTGTCCTGAGGAAGCTGAAGATGGAACGTCCTCAGAGTTCGTGCGGCGGGTGGGGCCGGTGGCGCCTGAACACCAGGGGGGGGGGGGGGGGGGTCATTCCTAGCACAAACACCATCAGACTGAAAAGTTTCCGTTCTCCTGACCCTACTGTGGCGTCACATGGATATAAAAAGCACTTTGAAGGTGTGAAGACGTGAACATCGTCTTCATCATGTCAACTTCATGTCTGGGGGGAGGGGGGGGGGTTATAGATGATCCACTGCTTTGATCAGAGTAAGGCAGACATGTCTGTTTGATCTAGATGGAAGGGCGGGGGGGGTGTCATCCATTGAGGGAGGGGTTAACTGATTTCTAAAAAAAAAAAAAAAAAAAAGAGGGGGGGAATGGGATCAGGAACCAGGAGGGGGCAGGAGGGGGTTTTTACTCCGCAGTGGGGGTCTGCGTGTCGTTGAAGTCGCCGGAGCGGCTGTCTGCGTCGTCGTCCGACATGTCCACCGACGCGCCGTCCAGGTTGAGGTTGCGGCGGCCGGAGCGGCCGGAGGAGAAGCTGCTGACCGGACCGCCGCGCCTGACGGGAGAGACGGCAGCAGAGCGTCAGACAGAAATCGGCAGGAACAACAGAACGCTTCACGTCCGTTAAGAACGATAAAGAAACTGGATAAAAACGGCGTTCGTCACGCAAAATCAACCTTTTGAGCTTTTACGTGTTTTAAAACGTTAATTCCTCACGAAAAGCGATGTTTTTGATCCACACGTCTCTGAAATCCTGCTCTCTGAGCACCAATCTGATGTCACAAAGTGAGGACCCGCCCCTTCCAGGAAGAGTCTGAGCTGCCAGCTCCGCCCCCCGGGCTAAAAAACACACGGCCACTTTCTCTGCTGCGCTGCCTTTGATGGGCTAAACGCTTTCCTTTTCTATGCTCGGTATGAACATCCATCTTTGCAAAACTTCGGAGGTTCGCCATAAAATGGGCGGCACCCACAAGGAGCGAAAGGCGGAGCCTCAGAGTTCGAGTCGTCTTACTTTTGGGTAGGAAAATGAGTCGCGGAAAAAACTCGTATCATATAAGAAAAATTGTTTTTTTAGGGTTCCGAAGGTAACAGTTCCGAAGCCCCCTCCCTTGCCCACAAACACAAAGCTACGGTCCGGTCGGTCCTCCGGAGCGCCACACCGCCACGATCGGATCAACAATCGGCATCAGCCACTTTTGATCCGCACCTAGTGACACTAAATTCTCTACAGACTTGACTTTATTGCCCAGTGATGCGATTTTGTTTCTGTGAGCGCTGCTTCTGCAGCAGGAAGAACATCACATCACTGACTGAAAGACAGGAAACAGTTGTGGCGCCCCCTAAAGGAAGCAGCCATGAAGATGTTTCCTTTTCATACCTCAGGCGGTTCTTCAGGGAGCTGACCTCTCGGCTGAGCCCCTCGCTGGCCTCCGTGGCCTCGTCCAGCTCCCTCTGCAGCTTCCTGCGGGAGGCGTTGGCTCTGGTGGCCTCCTCCTCGGCCTCCTCCAGCTGCCGCTTCAGCTGCTTCATCCGAGAGTTGGCCTTCTCCAGCTGCGGTGGGGCGGGGGGCGTCCACAGTGAGGACCAGAGGCAAACAGAATGCAGGCCGTCGCTCGGGTTTCCCTACCTGCTCCTTAAACTGGTCGGCATGGCGACGCTCGTCCTCCACCTGCATCATCACCTCCTTCAGCTTTTTCTCCGTGCGTCTGACGATTTTGTTGGCGGCCGCTCTCTCCCTGGAGGTTTCACACAGAAAGTCCCCTTACAGACCGGAAACGCCGCTCCTCCTGACGCAAACACAGGCAGATACTGACTTGGACTCCTGCTCCAGCTGCTCCTCCAGCTGCAGGATCTTCGCCTCCAGGGCAGCGATGGATGCCTTGAACTTGGACTTGACTGCCCCCTCCAGCTCCGCCAGTTTGGCTTTGAGCTCCTGCGTTCACAGCAAAAATACTTCATGCTCGTCTCATTTGTAATCAACAGTTAAAAAAATCTAAATCCACAACAGGACAAGAGGGTTTGGCTTCCTCCTGCAGGCTCTGGATGAGGCTGAGCCTCTGCGGCTGCGCAGACCTTGTTCTGCCGCTCCATCTGCTGCCGGGCGTTCTCGCTCTTCTGTGCGACGCTGCGCTCAGACGCCAACTCGCCGTTCAGACCGTCCACCTGAGAAAAGGAAGTGAACTTTAGTGCTGAAGCACTGGAGAAACCATGAAAGACTTGCTCTTCCAAGGACGGGCAGTTTCTTCCTCGTTCACCGCGGGAGGCAACGTTCTAAAAAAATAACCTCCCATAAGGTAAATGTGTGAAGGAAGGAGGGTTACAGATGTTTTAAAGTCCGATCATCTTCTGATCTGTTTCCAAAGAGTTCCCAGTGCTCTGTTCATTATGATGATGCTGCTGCTGCTTTTAGCCAAAAATCTTAAAACCTGTGTCGTTTTTGCAGAGCGGCCGTTAGTCACCCACAGCTGAGAGCTCTCTGTTTACACTCTCTCCCACTCGCTTACAGCCCCTCACACCCCCAACCTAAACATTACCGGCGCAATATCAGAGCTGTCCAGCCGTGCAAGTTTAGATCCAGATTCTGGCTCAGACGAGGAAGACAAAGGCGTTCATGGAGCGGTTTGTCATGAAGTGGATGAATCGGAATGGAGTGGAGCAGGCGGCTTGTGACCCGCCCAGTGGATTTTCGATCTTTTTCAAACTGCATTTTTCGGTTTGCTCCTGATTCACAGCGATTGGAATAAATAAATACTCAGAAACACAATTTTGAGTTAATGTTCCTTAAACATGTCCTCCATCATCAGAAAAATGCCATTAGAACGTTAAAAACCTCATTTTATTGGAGCGGGTCTTTAACTTTTGTGCCATCTTGTGGGGTCCAGATGACCCCACTAATGGGGTCATGTTTGTGTTCACGTTTGTCTGAGAAAAGTGTATTTAGGCAGTGAGGAGTTTTACTGCCATAAACATCTGGAATCATTCTCCGTGGATTTCACTGATCACGGTTATTTTTAGAACGTAACTCCTGCAATGAACGAGGGAACTCCGTACTGGTGAAGAGGTAACAGATATATGTGTAGCTGCAGCAGAAGACATAGAAATGAGCTTTTTCATTATTACCGGATGAGAAACAGACGTGAAGGACACAACAGCTGCACAAACTGTGAGAAGTGAGGAGCTGCAGCCCTCAAAGTCTTTATTAGGATTATGATGGGAGAGGATCCATTATTTATTATTTTTTTAATGTATCAGTATATTTTTCCTGAAGATTTGTCTTTGAAAATCATAGTGTTATTTGGTAATTGTTTTATTTCATAAATAATGTTATTTATTTTATTAAAAGGATCATGAAAGAATGAAACTTTCTTCATAGCACCTTACATAACTTTGACGTGATTTTGGAAAGGTTTCTGCTCCGTACCTGCATGTTGGCCTTTCTGAGGCGGTCGTTGAGCAGCTCCATGTTGCCCTGCTCCTCCTCCAGCTCCTCCTCCAGCTGAGCAATTCGAGCCTCAAGCCTCCTCTTCTCCTCCAACAGTGACGACCTGTGGACAACATTTCTGTGAAGTTTTTCTGAAGGACTGGGACTTCCTCCTTTGCTTCAGCGACTCGATGACTGCTAGAGTGAGGAGGCGTCGCAGGAGTACTGACTTCCCAGCAGCGCTGTTGGAGATCTCGTCGGCCAGCTCGTCCCGCTCCTGTTCGGCGTGTCTCCTGGCTCTCTCTGAAGCCGCAAAGTCCTGCGGAGCCACATGATCAGCTTTCAATTCCACTTCAGGGCCAAAGCGACAGCCAGGACAGGAACAAACCTCATGAAGTTGCAGGATTTCGGCTTCTAAGCTCTTGAATTTCTTCTCGTTCTCCTTGGACTGGGCGAAGACCTCGTCCCTGGAGGCCCTGGCCTCCTCCAGCTCCCTCTGGTAGTCCTTCATCTGAGCCTGCAGGAGCACGCAGAGCAGGTCAGAGAGCTGAAAGCTGCAGTTTTCAGAAACCTCCTTCAGGACAGAGACGTGGGCTCACCTGCAGCTTTCGCAGCTGCTTGACGGCTTCATCTCTTCCTTTGTTGGCGGCTTCAATCTGACCCTCCAGCTCGTTCAAGTCCACCTCCAGCTTCTTCTTGGCAGCGACAGCCAGAGTCCTCTGCTTCTTCTCATCCTCTAGCTCCGCCTCCATCTCACGCACCTGAAGCAGGTAAGTGTTTTATCCACCCGGATTTCGGCAGATTGAAACATGCGGGGGGGTCTTCTGAACCTGTTTGACCAGCGCCCTCTTCTTCTCCTCTCCCTGCTCGTCTTTGGCTTGGAGGTCTCGCTCAAACTGGGCCTTCATGGCCTGCATGTTGACCTCCAGACGCAGCTTGGCGTCCTCTGTGGCCTGAAGCTCGTCCTCCAGCTCCTCCAGCTGAGTTCGCATCTCGCCCACTTGCTGCTCCAGTGTTCGCTTGGACTTCTCCAGTTCGTGGACCTGATGGAGGTCCAGCAAATGTGAAACACAAAGCTCTAACATGAACCCACACGGTGATGGGCGGGGCGGCTGTTGCCACCGATTTGAGGCCAAAGGTCACTCACATTTTTGCCCACGTCATCCTTGGAGCTCATGAGATCTTCCATCTCAGAACGGAGCTGCTTGTTCAGCCTCTCCAGCTCCTCTTTGGCCTCCAGGGCCTCCTCCAGAGCTCTGGCTAAGGACAGAGCTTTGGTCTCCTTCTCTCTGGCTTCGGCCTCCGCGCGGTCGCGCTCCTCAGCGCAGCGAGCAGAGATGGTCTTCTCCTCGGCCAGCATCTGACCAACACGGCAGAGTCAAACACCCTGACGGCGGTCACCTTTTCTCTCCACAGGTGGTGAAATTTACCTGATCAAACTTTTTCTGCTTCTTTTCCAGGTTGGAGACGATCTGCCTTTGGTGGTCCAGATCCACCATCTGGTCGTCCAGCTCCTGCTGCAGTCTGTTCTTGGTCTTCTCCATCTTGTCTAAGCAGATGGACTTCTCCTCCAGGCGCTGGTTGGCGAGCTCCACGTCCTTCTGGAGCTTCCTCTTCGCCTCCTCCAGGCCCTCGATCACTCCTCCGTCCTCTTCCAGCTTTTTCTTGGTCTCAAACATCTGCAGAGCACCAGAGATGACGGAGTGGGCTCTTAAGTAATCAGAAGAACACAGGCTCATGTGGTGAAGCTGTCGTTTTTCTGAGCAAACGTAATGCACCGGAGCTCTGAGAAGTATCATGACCACAGGAGGAGTCCGATGAAAACGGTAACACTCTGGCTGCTTCAGACCACAACTGCAGCCAACGACACCAGAGGCTGGGTTATCTTGACCTTTTTGATTTAAAAAAATAAAAATTTTATTTTATCTAAATACTTTTGATCTTCTGTCATTAAACATAAAAACTGCACAAAATTTGCTACTTGAAATTGTGTTTTTCTTAGAGTTTCAGTTTCAATATAGAAATTATTGCGTAATATCATGAAACATTTCTGTAAAAAAAATGGGAAGCTGAGATTCTGCTTAAAAACCCTTTGATTAAACGTAAAGTAGTAAAAAGTGCTAAAAACGGCCCCGGATCTTTACGGGTTAAAGCGAACGGCCTCCTCCGTTGCGTGTCGACGCCTGGTCTCAGTACCTGAGCCTGCACCGTCTGCAGCTGCTTCTCCAGGCCGCGGCGAGCTTCCTCCTCCTCTTCCTGCTGCTCCAGCAGGTTGTTTTTCTCGGCTTCCAGTTGGCGGATTTGGGCGCTCAGGTTCAGCTTTTGCCGCGTTTCCTCCTGCAGCAACTCCTGCACACGGCAGCACAGCGGTGACGGGTCAGTGGGGAACAAAGCGAGAAGCGCTGCTTCCCGTCAGCCGCTTTTTCCTCAAACGCCTCACAAACCTCAGAGTCCTGCAGTTTGCCGCTCAGGTTGTCCACCTCTTTAGCCAGTTTGACCCCTTTCTTCTCGGCTTCCTCCAGCAAAGCAGAGACATTGTCCAGCTCCGTCTAACAAACACAAACATTCAGTTTCCCTTTAAGTGAAGGACGAAGACGGGACGGGGTTTTGTCTGCAGAGGAGTCTACCTGCAGCTTGCTGGAGCGATCGGTCAGCTCGACCTTGGCCCGCTCCACCTCCGTGGCCCTGGCTGTGAACTCCTGCAGCTGAGCCTCCAGCTTCTTCCTCTTGTACTCGGACTCGCTCTTGGTTTGCTGCAGACTCTTCACCTCACAGGCCAACTCCTTGTTGTCGCTCTCCAGACACTGCTTGTTCTTCTCCAGGTTCGCCTTGAACTGGACGAGAAGAAAGACGTGAGTTCTGCTGCCTGTTGATTCGTGACGCTCAGACACGAGCCGCTCACCCTCCTGGCCTGCTCCAGCTGCTCGGACAGCTCCTCCAGAGCCACCGCGTGCCTCTGCCTCATGTCCTGGATCTGAGCTTCATGGTTTTTGGCCTCTTCATCAATGGCCTTCTTCAGCTCTGCCACCTCTTGCTCTCGCTTGGACCTGGTGATCAGAGAACGCTTAGATATCTGCCAAATATTGGAAAGAGTCCAGATCCACCTGAAGATCTGCATGGAGCAGGTACCTGAGCTCCTGCTGGGCGGCTGTGGTATCTAATGTGTCCTCCAGTTCTGTCTTCAGAGCCTCCAGCTCCTCACTCAGGTCCCTCTTGAGTTTTTCGGCTTTGCTTCGGCTTATTCTTTCCGATTCCAGATCCTCCTGGAGCTCAGCTATCTGTGCTTGCAGCTCCCTCAGCTGCTTCAAGGCGTTGTTCTTCTGCAGAGCCTCATCATCACCTCTGAATGACACACACACAAAAAAAGCAAGCATCCAACAGGAATTAAAGGTATGATCATTTTTTTGTTTTACACAAAAATACTGTCGGCACTTTCAGGTCTGAAGCCGAAGGTCTCTTCAGGTCTTCTTCAGGTTAATAGTCACGCGTACGGGGGGTTGACCTTTTCGGGCGCTGCAGGTTTTGGGGTCATCCAGATCGTGGAGGGTCACGCCTGCATTTTAAGGTGTCTCACAGTTCCACTGAGGCTCATACTTTCACCTCAAAGAACGTCATGATAATGAATCTGTGGAGTTGTCTTGTGTGTGTCAAGTGTGTTGTGAGGGATTCATAAGGCTAATTGAAGTTACACGCACTCATGACGTATGGCTGATGCTGTCGTACGGTGTCCTCACGCCTTGTTAGTAGGGTGCAGGTACTGACTCCTTACTGTATAAACGCAAATGCTGCGTGTACGGTGCGTGCACTTATCCCCTGAACAGCACTAATGGGCTCCTTGCGTAGCTCATAGGATTAGAGGGGGTTAAAAAAATGACAGATCCGTACGACACGCCAGCATCTCACCTACTTCTCCCTCACTTATGTGTTGTTTAGGTTCGCCATGACCTGTCACACGCAACATGGCTGCAGAAAGAACTGCATGCGGACTACCTGTGTGCGCCGCCCAGGTTTGACTGTTTTGCCCAGATCCACCCAAAGGGGCAGTTGTGACTGAGTTTTAAGAAGTTTAAGAATCTGTATTCAGTTGAACCGTCCTTCATGTTTAATGAACTGTACAGAGGGAATCAATGAGGTTGTGATTGAAAAACAGACGAGAGTTTGGAGCAGAGAAAGCTGAGGTGGTTTGGACGCCTGGATTTAAAGATCCGTCCACACTGGCTTTGGCAACGCTCGTTCAAGCGACCACTGCCAATGAAAAGTCTATGTAAACGTGCGTGAATCCGCGCTTTGGGCTTCCACGTTCAAAACTCTGATGTTCACACGCTCTACATGCAAAACCTGCGGCAACTGAACACCAGTTGAAAGCTAAAGCAGTTGAGTTGACCAATCAGGGACTTGGATTTGGTGGAGACGCATGGGTAGTGTCCGTTTCCTAAAACAGAAGTACCAGCAGTTTGAAAATAGACCAGGAAGGAGAAATTAATGAAAAAAAGTAAAAAACCTGGAGAAAGATTCACCAGATTTGCACCGCTTTGACATTTCGCACCAAGACTCTTCCAACTGAGAGTACATGTGCTAGTATGGGATACCGTCAGTTCACTGTATGCTCAAAGTGTGTTTAAAAACTAGAGTTCAGCACGTTCTTCAACGCAGGTTTAATAATAGCAATAATACCAGTGTTCACCCTGTGACTGGAATGCCGTGAGTCCAAATCCCGGCCGAGTCATACGCGGGACCCAATGCTTTCCTGCTTGAACATTAAGGGACACAGCGCCACCACTAAATGGTGGCGCTGTGTCTGCAACTCACTGCCCCCCCAGGGAACAGGTCGAATGCGGAGAACATATGTCACACACCTTGGTGTGTGACGGATATTTGGACTTTGACTTTAACAGCGTCAGCAGCTAAATCAGGATCTCTTAGTGTGAAATCCATCAGACCTCCAGGTCGTATTTCGGGCTCCTCGTCTCATTAAAGCAGTAAATTAAAGTTCAGAAATACATTTTTCACTGGAGACAGAAGTCCAGGAAATTCAGGATAACATTTCTCTGCTCTTCAGCATCTATTTCAGCGGTGGATTTTTCCGTCACCGTGGGAGCCGTCGTCATGGAGATTTCACATCTAGGACTCTTGAAGTGGGGATGGATGAACATCCCACGATGAAATGAGTCATGTGCTAAAACGGAGAAGGCTCCTGCCTGCGTGAGGCGGAACAGCAGGAGTTTGTTTGTGCAGTAAAAAGAGGAACACAAAGGAACGACTTAATAAAGAAATATCAAATAAATGAGAACAAAACTTTATTTTGTCCCAAAATGAAAACAAGTACAGGTGATGCTTTTTGTTTTTGTTTGAAAATGAACTAAAAGGATAGATTACTGTCAAAATGAGATACTGAATTCATATGTTTTCTGTTTTTTGCACAACTTTGTTCATGTGATTCATTTATTTCCCCCCATTTAAAATAGTTACCAACTAAAACACTGAGAATGACTGGGATTAATGCTCACCGGTTCACTTTGCTCACTCCTAAACGTAGCTGTTGTTCATTTTCAGGCACATTTGTGCAGAATGATGATGAGACTAACCTGGCGAGTGCAGCCTGTAACTCCTCCTCCTTTTTGGTCAGCTGCACCTTCAGCTCCTCGATCTGAGCCTGAAGCTCAGCTATCTGGTCCTGGAGGTCGCTGGACTCGGCGTCCAGTTTGCGCTTGGCCTTCTCCAGCTCCTGTCGCGTTTTCTCCTCTTTCTTTAGACGCTCTGAAGGGAGACGATTACAAAAGTTACATTTAAACATGAATCATCGTTTATGGCTCTATGGTTTCTCCAACATCTGTCTCTAAACAGTTTTATTTGCTCTGCTAAGCTGACACGAGCTGAAAACTCTTACCCTCAAGATCTACCATCATCATCTCCTGCTTGTTCTTCACTTTTCCGAGATTCTTGGCCTTCTCCTCTTCCTCGGTCAGCTGAGACGTCATCTCTGTGATCCTGTCCTCCAGCAGCTTTTTCTCCTGTTGAATTAAAACGCACAAAAAAGGTCAGATCCACTTCCAACAACCACTGTGTCTCCATGGATATTTAATGTCAATATCCTGCAGTGAAGCATTCTGGGAGACATGCTTTCACGACTAACCCAAGTATGATCTCACCTTTAGAAACTTGGAGTTTTGGTCTTCCAGCAGAAGAATGTCCTCCTCCATCTTCTTGATCTTCGCTTCGGCCGTTACTTTATCTAGTTGGAGCTTCTGTCGTGCAGCTTCCTCCTCATCGAGCTGTTCCTCCAGATCCTGAGGATTCGAAAGCAAACTGTTTTCATAACTAATAGTTGGAGATTTGAAATCCATCTTGCTGAAGCAGACGTGGTCTGTGGTCTCGCAGGTGTTGCAAACAGAGACATCCATCTGAACAGGAGATACTAAACCTGGATGTGGGCCTGCATCTTTTTCTTCTCGTTCTGAAAGCCCTGGTTCCTCTCCTCCTCTTCTTCCACCCTGGACTCCAGATCATGAAGGATCTCCTCTAACTCTTGCTTGCGGGAAAGCAGGCGCACTCTCATCTCTTCGGCTTCAGCAAACAGCTCAGTCTCGGCATGGAGCTGTTCTGCTAGAATGTTCTTCTCCTCCACCAGCTGCAAAAGTGATGGTTACACAATAACTCCACTGACTTTTGACTAAATAGTCAATAAACCCTTTTTTGTTTTAATTAGTCCCATTTCACAAGAAAGGATCTACCTGCTGGTGTTTCCTCTCCATCTCCACCAGCTCATTCTCCACCTTGAGCTGCCTCTCCTTCACCTTCATCAGCTCCTCGTCTTTGGCCTGTAGCTCCTCCTCCTGCCTGGTGACCTGCAGAAGCGGCTTCACCTGGAAGACAGAGGAAACACCGCATGTCTCCAGCAGCTGAACTTCCCCTGCAGGTCTTACTGCTCCACCGCAGCCAGAGCCTCACTTTGGTGAAGAGCCTCCACCACTGCCAGTGTCGCAGCTTCAGGTAGGCGGCGCAGTTTCTCTGGAGGACCTTCAAGGCGCTCAGCTGCTGCTGCTTCTTAGCAAAGGCTCTGAAAGAGGAAAAGAAACCGTGGGAATCGAACCATTTTCCAGAGACGAGCAGACCGTTTCTGAACAAGTTGCAGGTGAGAACGCGTCAATCAGCGGGTACATGAGGACAACAACTTCTGGAGATGAAACTGATTACTTATCAGATTTTCGTAAACCTTTACATCAGGAAACAAGAACAGAAACGCTTCTAAGCTGCAACTTGAGACCTCAGGTGGTTTTTCAATAGGCAGAATATTTAGTGCATCTTTAATTTAAAGCTGGGAGGACCAACTTTCAGATCTGAACTTACTTCCTGTCCAGAGTCAGGAGCAGATATGGAAAAGCAATCAGGTAAAAGAAAAAGTCTTCCTGATGAAGTAAGCCAAACTCCAGCTCCGGTAATGTTCAGACTGAAACCATCAAAGGTTTTCTGCGTTTTTCCTATGAAGCACTTTCAACAGAACTTGTTGTACTGAAAGTCACATGACCCTTTCCTTTTGGCTTCTCCTCCTCCCAACTTGTCAGTTTCTGTGAGATCATCCAAACATTGGAATATTTTACATTTTTCCCTGCAGTTGCCTAGCTGGGCCCTAAAATATCTAAATTCTGAACGTTAGCTCACATGACAGAGTCAAAATCCCAGCTTCAGTGATTGAGAAAACATATGAAACCCATGGAGGAGGGGTGGAGAACCAAACAAAAGAGGATGTTCTCTCAGAGGTTGTAAATTTTACAGAACACCTTATTTTTAAGTAAAACAGAAGTTTTTCTCGTTTAACGTACATTTGAAGGCAGATCCGACACTTACTTGCGTGCCAGGTATCCACGGCACACAGACTGGAAGTAGATGATGATGTCTGTGATCTTCAGGTCTCTCTCCTCCTCCAGATGAGCCAGAACACCAGTTCTAAAGAAGATCTTACTCTGACCGATTCGGTAAAGGTTGGGGTCCAACTCTAAAGCTTGAATCTTAAGACACAGAAATCATCAGAAACGTCAGAAATGTTTCACGTATCCGTTAAAACAAAAGAAGGTTTGAGGCACTACCATTCTTTCGCAGGCTTGTTTTCCATCCATGAATCCTTTAGGGATGGCGTTGGGGGTGAGGATTTCATATCTGTGAGGGAGGAGGGCAGGACTGGTGTGAAACGTCTCCTCTGGAGGAACGAGTGGAAAAAGCCTCATCCCTACCTCTGCCTGAACTCCTGGAAGACGATGCGGTTGGGGAAGCCTTGCCTGCAGATGCGGATCCCCTCCAAAACTCCATTACACCTCAGCTGGTCCAGAACCAGGTGAGGCTCCAGCTTACCCGCCTGTCACAAGATACGCTGGCATTGTTAGGATACAGCACGGAGAGCGTTGACGTCCCTCTAACAGGCGTCCATGTTTACCCTTTTCTCGTGGTTGGGGATGATGCAGCGCACAAAGTTGGGGTTGGTGTTCCTCAGCGTCGCCATCAGCTTGGTGAGGGACTCTTTGTAGAGCTGTCCCACCGTGCGAAACATCCCCTTCTTTGTTTTGTACGTAGCCCCAAAGGCCGTTTCGTTCATTCCCGCCACCTGGTCCAGGCCGACGATTCGGTCAACTGGGGGTGGGAAACGGAGGCAAATATTCAGGATAGAAACTCAACGGAGACGGGGGATTCGTAAAAGCACGGCAGTGGGATTACTTGATGGCTAAATGATGACGTGGAGCTGAATAAAAACTACACCGACCAAACAAGGGCGGGGGGTCTATAGGAACAACAACAAAAGAACTGCAGCTAACTAAGCAGACAGCAGTGAAAGCTACAGGAAAGCACTTTTGTGGATCCTTCTCAACACGTTGGACACTTTGATTCCCGTCAGTATCTAACGTACAACCTGGCCTTCCTGCTCCACCACCAAAGAACCTCTGTGACGCAAAAAACTATCTTTGTACAAAAAGAAAAAAAAAAGTGACACTGGGAGCCAAAAAAACAGAAAACAAGAAAAAGCTGAGTTTTAAACATCACATTAGCAGACTCCGGAGGCAGCTGTCCTTATTTTAACCTGATTCACTGCATACAGATGCATTCAGTCTGTTAGCACGTATAAGGGGATTATATGTAAATAAATAAAGATAAAACATTCAGCAAAGAGTCCAAAAATATTAGTTGTTGTTGTCAAAACCAGTGGATGAAAGATTCAGTGATGAGAGTAAATGTCTCGTCTCAACACTGTTCGTCCTTTCCTTTATTGTTATTGTGTGCACAACGCTGTACTTTTTTATTAACAAATGGTTAAAAACCATAGCAGGAATTGGTTCGGTTATGAACCCAGTTCTCCTGCCTGTCGAAACAAAAAAGGAAAAAGAAAACATCTGACGAATATGTTAATATCTAAACACCAGTTGAATAGTTTGATTTAAATAAAATCCTGACTGTGTCAGGCTTTTTTCAGCGCACGTACCAAATGGTATCCAATTCATTCTGAAACCCCATTTCCTGCTTTTTGTAACAGGGAAAAATAAATTACGTGTGTATTTGTTGAAGTTTGAACCTCAAATGTAAAATAAGCTGCTCTGAGATCAGATGAATTATTATCTCAAAGGGACGAAATGTGTTAAAACACTTTTTACATTTAAAAAAAGCCCATTTGATTCAACGCCCTGATGAAAATGCATGTGGTCATTTATTATTCCATCAGAAAAAGTCACGGATGGCTTAAAGCTCAGACTGATGCGGTGCACGGTCTGCAGTCCAGACCCTCCACAGTGACTCCTGAGTTCAGAGCCCAAATACCGAGAACAACATCTGCTTTCAATTCCCTTCAGCTGGAATTCTATGTAGGAGGCAGGAAAACGAGAAATTCGCGCCTTTGAGTCGTTTCAGTTAAGAACACAGCAGACCAACTTCATCTAACAGAAACACTGAAACACATGGAGGCGCTCAGGTTTGACTAAGGAACGCTAATGACTAAATTCTAGTTAATCAGGAAGTGAGCACTGCTGCAGCTTTTGGGCTGAAACATGGGAGCCATGCAGCCTAGAAGCAAATGGGAGCCACTTCAAATACTTGATGACACACCGGCTACAGGCAGATCTGGGCTAAAATATACCAACAGCCTGCAGATGAACCAGCCTGAAAAGCGTTTATGTTTATCCCCAAAGCACCCCGCAGCGGTGCAGCTTATAGCTCAACCATTGAATGAAACCTGGACTGAGTGAGTGTGATGCCACCCATAGAAAATAGTTTACCTACAGCTCCAACTAAATGAAGTCTACTTTGTCACCATTTTTTAGCGACACAGACGCTGACATATTGGAGCCAGACAACCGTCAGTAAGCAGCGATTGGTCCCAGTCGGTCCAAGTCAACATTTCTATGGCAACCATCCCCGCCAATCAGGAGTGAGCTTGTTGGAAGGCCACACTTGAAAGCGGGCCACACAAAATCTGTCGAACATTTTGAACATTGGACGTGGGGATGTCCGGATAAGGTTTTCTTAAAAAAAATCTTAAACAAGAAAAATGCTAAAAGCAAAAACATGCTGAGTATTCATGACTGGGTCTTACCAATGGAGCCAGTTATTACTAGTTTCGGTTGTTCTTGAGACATTCATAATGTCTTTTTTTTTTTAATCCCTTTTTCCTATAGCTTGCACTTTGTAGACGGTCCCTTGTAGACGTTTCACTGTCGTCTCTCAGTTCTTATTAAAATAACATTTTCAAGGTTTTATAAACATCTTTGGGTAGGTCATTTTGCGTAACGACAAACCAATAAAGACACTTGCAGACAGTTTTAAACGTTCTTCTTTTTTAAGATTTATAAAGCCAGAATCTGTAAATTTTTTACTAACTTCACGAAACTGTCTTCTGCTGCGCTTCACTGCATTAAAATGTCGTGACCCGTTCGTTATATGCAGACTTCTGGAAGAATTTATCTGTAATAACAAGCTTGAAATATGTAGTGCTGATCATAATAATATCCAATTCCTGATCAAGAAGCAAGATCTGATTCTAATCGGGTCTGAAACTACGTGACCGGGCCAGATTTCCAATCACGTCATCGGATCGGGACGTCCCTACCAGCAGGCTCCACCTACTTTTATTGAAGCACCTGATTGGCCAGTTTGTAACTTGAATAACTTGAAAAAAATGTCATGAAAAAGAAAAAACACGTTAAAAAAATGGTATGGTTATTCTGACGAGCAGAATGACTGAGAAGCTGCTGTTTATCTCTCCATAGAAGTCTATGGGATTTTGGCTTCTTGGAGCCAGCGGTCACTTCCTGTTTGGAATGCCGTGGGGGAGGGGTCACTCAGTCCAGTTCTCATTGTCAGTCCAACACTGGTCAGTTCCAGTGATTATTTTGGCCCAGGTCTGCTCATTGATTTCATTCACCTTCCGGCTCATCCAGACATGTGACATTGTCATAAAATGAGGCTCTTTGAATGGTCTGAATCTCTACGACACACAGAGAGAGAAAGGAGAGGTGGAGGGGGGCGGGGGTTAATTCATGCACATCAGAAACCCGCAGGCCTGCGCCGACAAAACACAACTGTTAGTAAGCATGAGTGACTTCATGTCTTACCTAAACAGACAGCTACACAAAGACACACAGAGGAAATGTTCCCATTAAATGGATTCAAGCTTCGGCTGTGTGGAAGGTGGAGGATTACCGTCTTTCCAGAGTTCAGCTACAAATTTGTCAGTGGACTGATGCAGAAGTGTGGCCACATTGTCATTCAGAGGGTCCATGTTCTTCATCAGCCACTCATCTGCTTTGTAGTCAACCTACAACAATAAAAAAAATGTTGTCATTTTTTTAAAGACCAACTCTGATGAATATGTTATTGTATCATTTTTATTATGATGGAGGACATATATAACAAAATGGATTCTTAAAATTGCATTTTGGACTAATCCTTTATTTAAATCAAAATGAATCAGGAGCTGACAAAAAAATGCAGCTTGCAAAAGATCTCATTGCGACATAAATGATATGCAAAGCGGTCCCGCTCTGCAGAAACTATGTCTAAGAAAACATCACAGGTTTGTTGATTAAAAACGACATCATCATGATTAAAAGACCACCGGGAAGGCTTTGAAAATAGATCAAAAGATGATTGGAGATGATCTATAAACACTAATAAAAAAGGTACATTCCTAGAAAAAGAAGAGTTTTTTCTAAATGTTTTGACTTTTTTTCTATGAAAACAAAATCAAAAACATGAATCTTGATGTTTTGGAGTTAATCCCAAAAGTTTGTAGTCCAAAAGTTTGTATGAGCTGCTTCCCTACAGCACTAAAGGGGGCCAACATCTTCCTCCAGGAGGGGTTGGGGGCAAAAAAAAAACAACCAAAAATCAACAAAAACAGACCAAACTTGTAGCAAAGGCCAGGAGTAGAAACAAAGTTAACGCCAGATCTTTGTGCAAGAAAATAACTAATTAGTAATAAAGAGTTAATTGGTCTCCAACCTTTTTCAGGCCATGGACCAGTTTAATGACTGGTTCAATATTTTCATGGGCCGTTCTGTACGAAGCTGAAGTTCAATTTTACATTTTTTTTTAGCTTCCTGTTTCCCTTTGAGGGTAAAGTTTATCCTCTGTAAAATATCTGCAGTTACTTTAAACTTTATGTGTTCACTAGCTTTCATGTAGGAACCTTCTTCTTCATCTGTTTTCTCTTTTCCGCCCAAAGAAATGTTCTAAATACGTTTTGTTTGTTTGATAGCTTTGCTAGCTCAGAAGTTTCAGTTTAGTGACGCGTGACCGAGCAACATGTCATCCGTCAAGAATGAGTTGGATGTGGTGGAGAGAACGCAGCAGTTTTCCAAAATAAAACTTCCTTCAAAATAAGATAAAAAAAATAAAACCGCATGTTTTTTTTTTTTTTTTTTCATTTTGTCCGCGGCCCGGTACCAACTGTCCCACAGGCCGGTACCGGTCCATGGCTGGCGGGTTGGGACCATTGATATAGAGCATTAAAATGCTCCATTAAAATGTTGGGAAAAATCCTTTCAGGCAAACAGTAAAGCCACAGACTAGACACAGATGAGGGGTTTTTTTCATTCAAAAGGAAAAACAGCATACTTTGCCAGCGTAGTGGATGATGCAGAAGTCGGCCTGATCCTTGAGCTGGCGGGGCCTCTGGAACTTGGCATGAGTGCCCTGCTCCTGGATCAGCTTGTCAACAAAAGTCTTGTCTGTGGCCTTTGGGAACCAGCACTCCTCATCCAGCAGAGCCAAAACTCCAGGAGGGTTTGCCTAAAAAAAAAAAAAAGAATCCAACAGAGCTTTGGTCTCATCATCGCCAGCAACAAACAGTTTGTGTTCGTAGGACACGTATGAAAGCCTTGATCTGCAGAAACAGGCATGTGTTCAAAAGACAGAACATCTAAGACACTTTGAAAAAGCTCGACTGTCACGGACCGGCCTCTCGATGAGGTCGATGCAGGGCTGCAGGTCCAGGCCGAAGTCGATGAAGCTCCACTCGATGCCCTCCCTCTGGTACTCCTCCTGCTCCAGGACAAACATGGTGTGGTTGAAGAGCTGCTGCAGCTTCTCATTGGTGTAGTTGATGCACAGCTGCTCAAATGAATTTAGCTAAGACAAGGCAAATAGACACAAAGGAAGAGGAGAAGTCTTAATGGAAGAGACCGGAATCAATAAGAAAACTTTAAACATCATTTAAGAAGGCTGAACCAACCTGGAAAATCTCAAAGCCAGCAATGTCCAGAATACCAATGAAGGAGGCGCCCTGTCGCTTAGTTCTGTCCAGAGCTTTGTTGATGCGATGGACCAGCCAGCGAAACAGACGCTCGTATGTTGCTTTAGCCAAAGCCTCAACAGCAAAATCAGCCTGGAAGACACGAGACACGGGGAAAAAAAGGTAAAGTCAAGATGATAAAGGTCAATGTTCAAAGTTTACTTCATATAAGCTACATCATTCACCACAGAAATCATGTCAAAATGACACCAAGGAGAAAGAACGCCCAGATCTGAACAGACACCTACCACAAATACTAAAAAAACTCACATTTGTGGTTGTGAATCAGGTTAAAAGTGTGTTGTTATAATTCTGCTACCCCGCTTACTGGTCAAGAAAAGCCGCACATCTTAAATAGTTTCTTATTTGACATCAAAATGAGACAAACCTGCTCTTTGGTCTGTGCTTTCTGGACATAATCCCGTCCCACTTTGATCCGGGGTGTCAGGATGGCTCTGGTGAACTCCATCACGTTCATCCCCAGCAGATGGCACAGCTTCTGCGTGGCTGGGAAACCAAAAAAGAAAAGAAAAAAAAACAATCAGATCCTGTATCAACATCGTCAATCTGGTGCTCTGCTTTCAATTGAATTTTGGTTTTCAGGTTTAGGAAATGAAATATGACTGGAAAAGTCACATTTTTCATTTCTGGAACTTGTGGAAAAGTGTGGAGTTAGAAGGAAAATAAACTATTCGTCCCAATAAAACAACAACCACATCTGCTGTGGTCTTGAGTGCTGCTTCACTTCTCTGGCACTCATTCTATCGCTCCATCTCCCTCTTTCTGTTCCAAACTGTGCAGGCATAGCAAGGCTGCGCCCCATTTCCTCCAGCAGTAAATCCTGTAAGTGATGAAGCTTAATGGCAGATTGTCAAGAGTCAGGAAGAGGAAAGACATTTATCACAGCTAGCTCTGTTCTGTGAAGTGCAAAGCAGAAGGGAGGCATGAGCGTAATGGAGGAGAACTGAGAAGGTGGAGAACAGTGTCTTAGCCAGTCTGGGTTAAGGTTAAGAGGTTAAACACACAGTGCGAGGTCATGGTTTTGTTGGGGACGCCTACCAGTGTTATCCGGCATGGAGGCTTGGTCGGTGTTTCTCTCCTTTTTGAAGACGATGTTTCCAAACTGAAGCACAGCGGACACCACCTTCAGCATAGCTGTTCACATCAGGGAAAACAACAATTTCAATCATTTTGCCATTGGTTGCTTTTTGCTGACAGAGTCATTGAAGCGTACCGATGATCTCCTCGTGGCCGAAGCTCATGATGTGCATTGCTTCCATGGTCTCGTGGAAGTTGTCTTTGTCCTGCTGGCCTGGGATTGTGAGGTTCCCGTTCGACAGGAAACGGTACTGGTTGAACCCTTCCAAAAGCAGATCCGCTGTGGACGGAAAAATGGAGCGAAAGCATCTTGTAAAAATAATAATAATAATAAACTTTACTTGTATAGCACCTCTCAAGATAAAAATCACAAAGTGCTTCACAGTTAAACACGGTAAAACACAGAATATAAAAAAGAATTAAGAAAAATCATTTGTAAAAAGATAGGAAACACTGAGTCTGCAGATCTGAGGCTGAGAGGAAGGGAGTTCCAGAGCGATGGAGCCACTGCTGCAAAGGCTCTGTCACCTTTAGTTTTTATCTGGGATTTCTTAACAACCAGCAGACCCTGATCACATGATCTCAGGGACCTGCTGGGAGTGTCCGGCTGCACAAGGTCTTTTATATAGACTATTAAGCTTGGCTATTAAGAGCTGTGTATGTTAAAACCAGGATTTTAAAATGGACACGGAAACGGACAGAGAGTCAGTGCAGCTGGATCAAATTAGTTAAAAGCCTTTTGCAGCAGTGTTCTGGACAACCTGGAGCCGTTTAAAGATTTTTTGCTTAAACATGTGAAGATGGAGTTGCAGTAATCAAGACGAGAAGATATAAAAGCGTGGATGAGCATCTCCAACTCAGAACGCGGCACAATTGGACTCAGTATTGCAATGTTTTTAAGATGATAAAAACACGAATGAACAAGTGATCCGACATGTGAGTCGAGGGATAAAACGGGGTCCAGAGTCCCCCTGAGGTTCCTGACAGATGGCTTGATGGAGGAAGCAAGTGGACCGAACCACTGGACTATCTGGGGGAGGCAACTATCAGTACCACAGACTAGGACCTCAGTTTTAGCTTCTTGACTGAATCCAGACGCCTGCGTAAAAGGATTTTTTATCTGGACGTGTTGAAATGTTACCAACTGTTTTAGTGTGAAAGGATCAGGCCAAGAAATGTAATATTGCATGTTATTAATGAAATTAAGCCTGTTTTTCCATAATAAGATAAAACAACAACAACAAGATAGCCGATTCGTCATACAAGCAAAACACCTTTAATAGTTCTGGGCAGATAACTTTGCGTGTTTCTCTGTGTAAAAACCCATAACACCTGCCAATGCGAGGTTCAACAGTTCAAGTTTTGACCGGATACTTTATCTAACAACATTCTTGCAAGTAAATGTTTACTTTGGTTTAGAGAGACGCCAGATCGGTGAAGTGCTTCAGCTTTCAGGTTACTCACATCTGAGATGTTCCCCGGCTCCTGCCAGCAGCTGGTAAAATATGTGGAATGTGCGCTCATCTTTGGCTTGTCGAATTGCTCTGGATTTCTCCAACAAGTCTGTCAAAGAACCGTCAGGAAAACAAATCTGGTAGATAAATACGTGAAAAACTTTACTTTGTTTAGGCAAGGCTTGATTTGATTGATGAAGACTTCAGGAACGCTTCAAATCTTGCTTTGTTAAAAAAATCCTCTAAACTTCATCCTTCTGCCATTACCTCAGGTGTTCCCCTGGGATCAGTCCTGAGGTCCCTTCTTTTTGCCATTTGTTTACTTCCCTTTGGCCATGTTTCTCTAAATAAAACATGCGCTTCCACTGTTATGCGAATAACACCCAGCATCCCATCTGCAGCCTTCCCAACTCTTTGCTCGTTCACTCCTAAGCCTTAGTCCACAGGATTCTTCATTGACTCTCTCTCTGTTTTTCTCTTGCCTCAGGTTAAGGGTGTCATCCTTTACAGGGGAATATCCTTTCAGTCTCACACCAATAATATCCACCTACACAACATGAATTGTCCTCACCCATCCCTTCCCCCCACACCCCACACACACCCCCACATACCACTGCAGTCCTCCTCCACAGTCTTGTTTAGATTATCGCAACTCGCTTCTCTATGGCTTCATCACCAGAAGCCCCCTCCATTCATCACATCACTCCGGTTTCTCCAGCAGCTCCTCTGGATCACGGTTCAGCTCCATATCGACTTCTAAATCCTTCTCATTACTTTCAAAGCCTCCTTCAGATTTCTCGAATCTCCTCCGCATCTCCGCTCCCCGTTTTCTCGGATCTGTCCATCAGGCTCGCCTCACCTCCACGGGGAGCAGAGCTTTCAGCTGCTGTGGAACGACCTTCCCGACCTCACAAATTTAACTCTTTTCTCGTCTCATCTGTTCAAACTTACTTTTAATCAATACAGCAATGTCTCATTTTAACCTGTCCAGTTTTTGCACTTAGGTGATTTGATGTTATTTACTGTTTTAAATGTTTTCTACTCCAAGAACCAGCATGGCACCTTCAAACAACATACAGGAATATTTTTTTTTGATTAACCCCACAAAGATTTAAATTTTCTGCAAAAGCCTGAAGAAGCACAACAAACATTTTTTAAATGGCCAGGAATGCAATTTCTATTAGGAAAAACTTTCATTTACAGGATACAAGTTTCAATATTGGCCCCGACAATGTATCCAGTGACATCGAAGTTGATCCGGATGAATTTCCCCTGCAGAGATCAACACAAAATAAAGACAAAATGAACACGCACACGAAAAGAAAATTAATAAAAAAACACTGACACCTAGAAGACATGACAGAAGCTGATGAAGCAGAAAAATGCTTCAGAAAAAAGTAATATTTCAAATCATAATTGCAGGGCTGCATGGCCTGTGGGTGGGGGGCGCTCCCAACCTCCAGTGACTGTGAAGCTGCTATAAAACCCTCACAATTTATTGTTCTGGGCGCCTGCGGGTGACGAACAGGTCGATGTCATTTTCTAGAAGTATCAACAAATACATTTCTGGATCTCCTTGACAACGGAGGTTTTTCAGTTGACCCCGCCCACATTCCTCATATGTTCACATCATATGTTTGTATTGTATGTTTCAAATTTGTATTAAATGTATTAAATTTACACAATATTCCAGTAAAAATGTGCAAGCAATTCATTAATTTTGGCACCTTAACAATATTTTAAATTCTATAAACTTAAAAACAAACATTTTTCCCAAGCGGCTCCCCACTGATGCTGGAGGTGTTAGGAGGCGATAGATTGAAATCCCTTGTGAGAGTTTATATTTAGCAGAGGGTGCTAAAGGGGAATTGGGGGGCAGTTCCAGATGGCGGCCTCTTCCTGAGGTCAAAGGTCAACATAACTTTGGTTATGGTTGTAGACTTAACCTCGCGGCATGTGTGTGAAATTTCGTGAACAAGTTTATCTTTTCCCATATGGTGTCAAAATGTGAAAAACCACAATATTTCATCAAGCTGTGGGTCCTGCGGCTATCCCATAATAATTTCAAAATGTCCTGTGAATATCTCCATTTCTCCTGCAGTGATGTCTTTTTGTTTCGTTTTGTCAAAAAATACATTTTTACCGGGTAATTAAAATGAAAGAATTCTTAATTTCATGGTGAAAAACTACCATAAACAGATGCAAACTACATCATCAACTGTGGTTATGAAGTGGTTAAAGGTCAAAGATGATGCTGTGACAGAGGACACCACCAAATCCCAGACATCAGGAGGAACCAAAAGGAGCCGCTTTCGTGGGACTGGACTTACGAAACGAGATGAGTTGTCATTTTTCACAGTCTTTGCATTCCCGAAGGATTCCAGGATGGGGTTCGCTTGTAAAAGCTGACGTTCCAGTTCACCCTTTGAAACAAACAGAACACACAGGCGCTCAGCGCATAACACCAGGAGGTCAGTACAGGAAAGTGACGGAGAACGGAGCTTTAGTGACTGAAGGAGCCAACATGCAAAGCCAAAAGACATCCAAAGCCAAAGACGAGAAGATGAAAGAAAACATCGCGTTTGGATTTCCTAAAAAGGTGGAAAAAAAAACAAAAAAGGGAAAATGAACTTTTTCAAAAATTATAACCTGTATTTATCCAGACAACAAGGGACGCTATAATAACAGGAATCCATAACATTCAATCACATTTTTTGAGTATTTTACTTCCAAAGGTCCAGGTTGTAGTGTTCATATGATCTAATGTTTACAAAATAAAAATAAAACAAAGACAGTTTTTTTCTTTACAAAATAACATGTTGAGCTTTTTTTTAAGTAATCTGGATAAAGTGATTTAAAAAGCAGTAAATCCTCGTTCAGATTGACAGTCGTCCTCTCAGACGTTTTTTTCTTCCCTCTCCTAAACCGGTTTAGCACCGCATATTAAAAAGCTAAATAAATGAGACGGCATGTGGAAAGCTGTTTTGACAGGTGTTTCCACAGAGTTTCCATCTAAGCCGCTGTGGGATTCGTCATGAGCGGGGAATCCGGCGCGGCCGACAGGAAAACTGTTTCTTCAGCTGCATTATTTGTCTTCTGGTGGCGGAGAGAGACATTTTCCCATTACGACAGAAATAACTCCACAGGCTGAGAGTTTAAGTAAAGCCTGTTTCCACAAAGTGAACGGAGGAATCAGCATCCCTCTCTGGATAACAGACACTTAATGCGAGCTCTTGCAAAACAGCATCATGGACAACTTTTTTATTGAATTTTGCAGCTGATGGATGCAGAAAGTGCACCATCTGAGCAGCTGAGAGGATTTCTTTGTTTTTTGAGGTGCGGCTTCAGTGGTTGAAAACTGTTCACTGACAGCCGGCACTCGTCCGACGTTCCTGCTGAGCACGTACAGGGAAGCGTTAGGAGCCACTTCTCTGCTGTAAAGTGAGCATGTCAGAAATCTGACAACTGACAAAACTGGCTGGCAGCGCAGCACACAGCTGCTGCCTGGCTTTGATAAATGCCTAAAGGGCTGATGTCTATCATCCAGACACAAAGCTGCTATATTATTAAAAAAACAAAATCATCTACAGCATTTAAAAAATAAATAAAAAAAATTTAAATGCAAAGAGTGGAGTTTGCCAATTTGTGCAGCAGGACTCCAAGGCAGATTGACCGCAGTGAAAAAAGATCAGACGCCGTTGACCCAATAAATCTTTTGGGCTGGAATTGTGTCTGAGCTGCTCAACAACATCTGCTTAGAGGGTCACAGAGCCAGACATAGAAGAGACATCCTTTAGAAAAGCAAAAATCCTGGGAAGGAACCTCACAGAGAACTGATCTGGGCAAGATTTTTAGGCAGCCAGAAGGCTAAAGGGATTCTGCACGGACCAGCGATGAAAATCTACGTCCAAAGCTCAAATAATAACCTTCTATATGCTATTAAAAAGAAAGAAATGAACAGCAAATATTCAGTTATAATATACATTTCTTTGGGACTTCATAATTGTAAAATATTAAATAATCTTATATAATAATCTTGTATCACTTTTGCTTCGGTTTTTAGTGACCCACAGTTTACATGTAGTCTGTGTAGCATTGTAGTGTTTTAGTGTGGACACCAAATACTGGAAAAACAAAGGCATACGTCCAAACAGCGAACTAAAATTAGGATTTAAGCTTCTGAATTCAAACACTTGGGTTCTCATTTTATTTACCAAGAGTTAATTAAAAGAACTGATCGCTTCGAATACTGATGTGATCAATGGATGAGGCTAAATAATGGAAAAAGAATCAGATAAGAGAAATACAACCACTAAACGTTATGTCATAAGGAAGATCGGGTCCTCGTCGGTACCCAGCTGTTATCAAAGATCAAAGATGAGACAATCTAATATCCTCCAAAACAAGCAGCCATTGGTGAGAACAAACAGGTCATGCATTAGATCAAATCACAGCCAGTGGGTAAAGGTCGTGTCAGTGAAAAGCATCTATCGAGTAAAAATCAGAGCTGAAAGTGAGTTATTTTGTCTAGCAGGCGGAAACAGAATGAATCCTGCAACCCGTTTTATTTTGAAAGAGACGAGGAAGTCGGGATACTGCATCCTACTCACATAAAACAGGAGTCCGCTCTGTGGAATACGATGAGATTCAGTTGTTAAAAACATGTACAACATCGAACACAAGAACAGCAGGTGAGAGTGGATCATCTCTGACATGAATGCAGAACATGTGAGGAATTTGACTGTCATGAGCAGCAGAAAACCTCAGAGACGTGGTTTTCTGCTGAAGAATCTTTCTTGTATTTGTATTTAACATCTGACTGACACTGAACTTCAGTTAGTGGGTGAACTGGGACACAGTATCTGAGAGCTTAATAATCACAATCTCTTCTGATTATCCGCTTATCAAACGAGGAGTTTTGATTCAGCAGCGTAAATAACAATAACATCAACACCAAAACTATAGAACAGGCAACATGTGACGAAGCTAAAGAGGATAAATCATCACAAACAAACACAAACGTAGAACAGACATTTGGACAAACACAGGAAGAAAAATGAATCATGCAGTTTTCCAAAATGTACTTACGACTCCATTTTGTGCCTATCAGAAAGAAAAGTTAGAAAACATTTAATCAAAATGTAAAATAGTGTCACTCTAAATGCAGTTAGAGGCCAAACAAATACCTTTTAAGCTACGGAGTGAACAGGAGACCAAGAAATAAGTTTAGTTTAGAAGAAAAAACAAGTGGAAATGTAACCACGAACTATTTTCTCCTGGGGTTTTAAATTTAATTAATCAATATTTTTTGTTCATTTTGAGTTGTAGCAATTAACAATGGCAAAAAACATCAAAAATAAATATTAAACAATAGATTACAATTTTAAAAATGTAAGAAGAAAAAAACAGCAGCTAAATTTGAAGCCCTGGGTTTTCCAAGGTTGCAAAAACTTTCTTTCTTCACGTGTTTATTACGTATTTGAACATAGAACAAAATATTAAAGTGCCTTACTAATAAAGTTTTATATCAAAAACCTTGAAACTTGCCTGTTGTTTCGCTGCTTTGGGGGATTCTGGCTGTTTGTTACAAATAAACAAAAGTAAACACTTAGAATGAGAACACAACAACCACACATACACTGAAACATCTCATCTGAGTTTAGATTTTTTATAAATCTAGTTCGATTAATCAAATCTGCAGACAAATAGTTGAAAAACATTTTGTCTTTAAATATAGAACAGTTTTTTTCTGTAAAGCATTTCTGTAAAGCATTAACTAATAGTTTTTAGTAGATTAAAGACAAAAATAAGTAATTTTAAAGAAAAACTCACAGGAATGTTGTGGTCTTTTCTTCCTTTGTGGGACGATGCAACGTGAGCCAAATACTGGATGACCTTTTTTGTGTTTTCTGTCTTGCCAGCTCCTGACTCGCCTCTGCAAACGAAATAAATGATTGTCAGAATGAATTCCATAACTTCAGCCTCCTGACCATAATAATGGTAGAATCTGTTTTCTTTAGCCTGAACACACAATTAGTAAGTAGCATGTCTGCCAGTTAAATTAATTTAACAGAGTACATTACTTCTATTACAACACAAATGTGATTTTAATGTGCTGAAACTGCTCTAAAAACATGTCACAGCATCAGATTTCACAGCTTTAACTTTTGGCACATTTCTTCCTGCTTCGTCTTCCACTGACCGAGCAAAAAGACATTTTCCTAAGCCTTCTAAGCCTCTTAAAGCTCTTGAAGCAGCAGTGTAGATTTAGAGCATATTTGCGGTTTTACACAAAGTGCACATTTGCATGCAGTCAGTGCATGGGAGAGATCCTGCTCTGCTTTCCGATGGAGGTGCAGCGTGGCCGAATACAGAGACGGCAGAGAGCTGCACCAGTCTGATTAACTACTGGAAAAGACGAAGTATGATTGCATCAGAGTCTCTGCTGTTGACCTTGGACTGCTGGATGCTGCATTCTTTAAACACTTCACTTAACCAGAAGAGCTTTCTGAATGGGAGCCAGAACCACACGGTAGTTTGTGAGTTTCCTTATGGTTTTGTGTGTTACGTTTTGTATGCATAAATTACTAAAAAAAAAAGCTTCTGGATAAGTTAAACAATTTGCAAGTTTTCTTATTTGTATTTTGTGGGGTTTAGTTTGACAGTGTGTGACTGTTTTTTAAATTTACATCACAATTCACATGTTAGTTTTCATCAACAAACTGTTATTGTCAAAAAAAAAGAAAGCTTTATCCTCATCTGTAAGCTGTGCCTCAACTTTGAAAGGTAAATCACAATGTTATTTGTAGAAATGTTTGTTTTTTATTGAGTACAATTAAAAATCCATAAGGAGAGCAAAGGATTTAAGTGTCTTTTTTCTGCAGAGACATTTTTTTTTTTACTAACATAATGGAAATCATGCGGCTCTTGCTGTGTTTTTGTCAGTAAGAAACCGGACCAAATGGCTCCTTAAACATCAAAGTGTGTTAAATTTTTGTCTTTCTATAACGTTTTTTTGTTGCAATTCTCAATTTCTGCCCAAATTTTGGACTATTTCCCGTTTGTAAAGAACTAATCCTTGTAGAAATTGCTGGTAAAAAATATCCCCTTTCATGGCTCTTGTTTTTACCACAGCCTGTACATTCTAAGAAAGCATTTTAGAAGTGAAGATACATGGCGTTTATGCAGACTTTTTACTACTTACGTGCAAAGAATTGACTGGTCCTCTCGATCTGTGGGACAGAATGAAGGCAAACATAATAAATATACTTTACATCAACTTACAACCATAATCAATGTGCAGAAAACATAGTTTATAAAGTATTTCCTCCTTTGGAAGAATCCCAGAAAATCCAAAGAAAATCCTAATAGACCTCCAAACTGAATTTGACCAAATGAACAAACAAAAAAACATCATTAAACATTTCATTGACCTGACCTGCAGGGAAGAATTAAACTACAAGACGTTTGCCTCATTTGAACTGATTCTGCATTTCCACAACACACAATCACACACTTTGACTAACAACTGCAAAAGAAGGATCATATGACCAGGAAAAAAGCACAACACAGCAGATTGTTTTTGCCGTGCTAAAAACAATCTGAACATTGGTGATTTGAAGATGGGACCATTTTTGCCTATAAATACCAACATTCTGCTAACGAGTATCTTGTAAAACTTACAGAGTGTAACCTCAAGGCCACATAGTAAAAATAAAAAGCACTACTGTCGTGGAAAAGCAGCACTTTTGTTCCCATCAGAGCCTGCGGCGTGGTCACACTCTTCGTTTAGCAAATTACAGTAAATCAATAGGAGTCCAAAGTGTTAAAGATCAGCTTCAATCTTGGTCTTAAAGCCCCCGGTGAAAAAAAACAAACAATAGCCAGTCAGAAACACTAGAAACAATGACAAACTAAACCTTCCAGCAAAGCTTTATTCTACCTAAAAGATACAAAATATCATTTAAATTTTGTCTTTAAGAGTTTTAAATGAATAAAAGTCAATGAAACAATCCAGAAATATAATATTGCAACCACAAAATCAAACCATAAAAAAGTGTCCATTTTAAAATTAAAAATTTATTTGATTAAATAATGAATCGCACACACTCAAAGAGTTGTGTATTTTTTTTGTTGTTGTTTTTTTTTTTTTTTACACACACACACACATTCACACACTGGCGGCGGCCCCACTGCCATACACCGGTGCACACCTTTAACCACCGGGAGCAATGTGGGGCTCAGAGTCTTGCCAAAGGACACTGATGACACAAATGTGTTGTAACTGGTGGAGGACTTGACAACTTCAGAAGCTCCATTTCCTGTTTCTCCTGATAGGTTTGTTCTAGTGGGGTAGATATCGTTAAGGGGGGAGCTGACGGTGCTAATTAAACAAGCAACCACTGACTCATGATTGGCAGATGGATTACCTGACTATCAAAGGAGTGAGAGATCAATATATCTCGGAAAATAAATTACAACCGTGTATGCATGAGCATATGGCTGAACAGCAATATTTTTACACTTAAGAATATTGTTATTCCTTGGTATTGTGTTGTTCATTAAACACAGCATGTTAACAGTAAAATGTGGATCTTTAGGACATATCCTTACAGCAAACTCTAGTCGTTCACTGCACACACAGAGGTGTCCATGTGATGCATTAGTGCCTGTAGTACGCCTTTGTGCTTTCCACATAGATTATGCATCGTCTGATTTCCTCATTTCTAAATGTCAGGCTCACAACAAGAGCACACTTATCGACTGAACAGCACTAATGTGCTGCTTGCTAAGTCCACAGGATTCGGGGGTTGAAAAAAGGAAAGTATCTACGATACGCCTTACTTCAAATGATGATTAACCCTATGTGTTGTTTAAGTGTTTACCAATGACCTGTCGCTTCCCAGCATAGCTGTAGGAAAAAATGCGCATGAACATTTTGGCTCTGTGGGTTCACCGCTCGTTTTTGGTCCCGGAGACGGCCCATATCCACCCGCAGGGCCAACTGTGACTAAGGATTTAGGAACGATCTTTGTAACCTCCTGGAGGAGCAGAAATTAGTCCTTTAGTGTAGTTTTTAAGTAACATTTGCCCAGCTGTGAATGTGGCCAAAAAGTACATCAAAATAAATATAAATACTAGATGTGGTCTATTAAACACTCCAGTTTTTACTTCTAAGTTGGTAAATGTAATAAGATATCTATCGACTATGCGGACAAAGGTACATTTAAACAGTTTAAGAGGATTTGTTTTAATCTAGTTGTGCTAATGTTATTTGCATTAGGTTGTTTTAAATAGCTGCACTACTCTTATCTGCCACCAGCTTCTTCTAACAAAAATCTAATTAACACCCACCAGCAAAACATCACTCAGACTTTATGATGGCAGCATGGAAAAAAGGGGCCAAACACATTTGCTGTGAATGCCTTGAATCATTCAGTACGAATGCTGCTGGTTGGACTGTTCTGTCTGAGGTGAAGGTCTCTAAAAGTGCTGACTGTGTTCCTTTGGTGTAAAGTGAGGATTGGACAGAGGACACAGCTGGAAAACTCATCAAGGACAGCATTTCTACCCATGCAGTGCAACACACAACTGTGTCTTTGAACAAAAAGGAGACAAAACAAACAAATTATTTACTTTGTTGGACAGTAACAGACAGACACCTTTGGTTAGACTGTTTAATGTTAACAAAAGTGTAGCACTTTTAAAAAATGACTTACAATGACAAATGCACAAACTGCTTTGGATTAATCCCTAATTATTAAATACAAATCAGAAAAGGTTTTTCACATCTGAAATATGTTTTAATGTTTTTGTTCTGTATTTCCGGCATTTCTAATACAAGACTATGTCCAACTTTAATTATCCACCGAATGCATTATCATTACTATTTTACTGCATTTTTCTCAGTTTTGTCAAAGGCATAACGGACATGCTAGAAAAACCACAGTTACACAAAGCTTCTGTTGGTGTCACCGTTCTCTTAAAAGTCCCATCTTCACAGGATCCAAAACCAAACAGGTGTTTTTTTTATCTGACAGGTTGCAGACACAGAAGACAGATGTGATTCCACCTTTGTGAGACTGTTCTTGTTCACTGCATTCAGCTTTCCAGCCTGCGCCAGGCTGATTACGGACAAAGACTGGTCGTCTGTGCAGAAGATAACTACCATATCAGGGGCAGTTATTTCTGTGACATTACTGAACAGTCATAAGAATAGTTTGGGGGGGGGGATGATTGGCAGTGCTTTTGCCAGTTTCACACAACTAAGAAGTTAGAAAGTAGTGAAGATGTTCAAACGGGTTTGTTTTGCTTAAAAGAAAAGAAAAAGGCTGATCTGAAGTAGACAGAAATAAAACTGTGTCTGGGAGCATTGCCGTGCGAGTTGTCATCTCTATTTAAGCACGCCGATAATCTCGTCTTCCAGCAACCAAATTACTAACAGCCGTACATGTACAACAGCAAACCAGTTACATCTGCAAATAAATTATGACTCATACACACAAGAGCAGAGCCACTCATGAACTGTAGAGCAGGACAAAACAGGACAACTCGCCACTAATCAGAACATCCTGGACTGCTTTAAAATTGAGTTTAGACACTAATCTATGGAGGAAATGTTTCCATTCACAACATACACAAGTCAGATTCTTAAAGAATCTTTTAACCTAGAGTTGGGGCATGTTTGATGTGAGATATATAAAATAAGAAGAATATCGAAAACCAACGTAAACTGTCCTGGGAATCAGCTAATTAACTAAAAACATCTGCTGTGTATCTTTACATGTCTCTCAGTGTAATTAAGCTATGCAATCATGAAGAAGGACTGCTGACTTGACAGGAGACAGTCATCAACACCCTTCACAAGGAAAGCAAGCCACAAAAGGTCATTTGCTAAACAGCCGGTTGGTCACAGAGTGCCGTATGCAAACATATCAACAGAAAATTGAATGAAGGAGAAAGGGTTGTAAGTTGAAATCCATCAACAGGGATAACGGGAGTCTTTAGAGGATTGTCAAGAGAAATCCATTCAAGAATTTGGAGAATGATCAGAAGGAGTGGACTGAGGAGTCAGAACATACAGAGTCACCACACACAGAAAAGTACACATCTGCAACAAATGTCACATTCTTCATGTCAATCCACTCCTGAACCAGAAGCAACACCAGTAACCAGAAAAGAGCAATCAAATTGGCATGTGAGTGCATCATATGAAAGAAACAGGACATTTGAATTCATCCTAGAAAAGCTTAACTGTTGTGCAATCTTCCAAAGTCGTTTTTTCAGATGATCATATACATTTAACTTTATTTAAAAATAAAGGTCAATCAAGTTTGTATTTAAAAAGGTAATTTAACTCAATCAAACGGTGTGCTATGGAAACCACATGCTAAAACTAGCCGATTTGCCCACTTTAGCAAAGAGCAAACAGGTTTGCTACACAGAAAACCTTTTGGAAGTTTTGGAACATAATATTCGTATTTGATAATGGAATAAGTATTATCATCATTGATATTCAATGTTAATGTTGTTCTGCCTTTACTATTCAGCACTGATGAATGAGCACATCAGCATAGTCTACATAAACTTCAAATTGTTGAATATGTGGCATACTTTGCAATCAGATAGAAAGACAACATGGTTGGTGTTTCTTTTCCCGAGAAGAAACAGTTTTGGAGTAGAGCAACATTTATATGAAGTTACATATTCATACTAGAGAATACTTTGTATTATATTTTACCCCGCAATCACTCTTGCAATTTTGTTGTGAAATAAATAAAAAATTTATTTTGTCAGCCTTAAAGAGACAAGGAAATGCAGAACACTAAAAAAATATTTCACATACAAGCTTCCAGTGTAAAGCTTTAAAGACAACTTCCAAATCTAAGTATGAAGACAAGCGAGAAGCTTTAAAAGTATTATCCTCCAAATAATGCCAACAGGCATGTTAGTGCAAGAATTTCCACAGCAGGAATATCACCACCCACACTGATGCATGACCTTGTGATGCTCCATCAAACTGATGGAAATAATGCCCTGACCAGCAGGATAACTCTGGGTGGGAATCAAAAATGTGTTAGTCAACGCGTTTGTGTCACTAACCCTGTCCAAAAAGTCTTGCAACCAATCTGTCAAAAAACAAAAAAAACTCTTCCAAAACAAAATAAACTACAATGCTTACAAAAGTCTTTTTTTCTTTCAATCAGATCATTACTGTTGGTATAATTTAGCCTATGTGATACATATATTGCCTGCTTCCAATGTGTTGCTAAAACCAAGAGACATCACAAAACGGAATCAGACCAGATTTTTAGCACTTTTAGGATGGAGTGTCCAAACTGAAACAGAGGGCTTTTTTATTCTTCAGTGATATAAATAATTAAATGTTCATAAGTTTGGGCAAAACGTTTTACCACGTACTCATTTGAAAGGCTAACATGACAAACAGCCAAGATAACCCAGCGCCGATTCTGTGCCAGAGATTTGCTAATGGAAACACAAACAATGGAAATATGCCTTTGGTCTACCATTTGAGGTGTTTCAGCAAAGGAATGTGTCTAATAAAATCTGACACTTAAATTACTCCAACAGTTTTTGGTAATTATTCGAGGAATTCCTGATAGCTGAAAGATCTGGCAGGTCAAAATATTACAATATATTCCATCTGACACAATATTACAATATAATAAACAGCTGGAGCTGCACTCAAAACCTTAGTCACGAATGCCCTTACGGGTGGATACAGGCTGTCTGCGGGTGAAAAATGGGCAAACGTTAGGGGACATGTAGGTGGGCTGGCACAAAATATCAAGGTCATAGACCACTTAGTGACCCTGAAGGGCCAAAATGTTCAAGCACATTTTTTTAATGGACATGTTACGCGAAAAAGGTCGTAGAGAACCATTATAAAACATAGAAAGGTGAAGTAGGTTCTTTTGTTTAAACTCTGGGTCTGCCAAACCTGACCTAAACCCTGATTCAGTCAGAAATAAAAAAAAAAAAAAAAAAAAAAAAAAAAAAAGAGTCTTATTCTATTTTTATTGAAACAAAGAAACCCAGTATTAAACAGTCACCTGGGACAATGCGGTGCTGTAGATGTATATGACCTTGTTGGAATTCATTACAGCCGGTAGGCCTGCACAATATACCGCAAATTTATCGTTATCGCGACATCAAGCTGTGCAATATGCATACCGGAAAAGACGGCAATAATCGCAATAAATGGTTACGATAAATGTGCTAAAAACAATCTTAAGGCAGCTTGAAATATTGAACAAATAAAATAAATCCCTTCATGCATTTAACCAATCGGAAGGACCCGTTTACGTTGTTGATCAATCAGATGAGCCCTTTTATGTTTGATGTTTGCCTCCTACATCGACAAGGGTCATTTGGAGTATAATTTTTAAACTGTTGTAGTGAAATGAAAATTACGTTTTTGGTTGTTTTGCCATTTGTTTATATACCGCAAATTATATCGTTATCGCATTATTAATCACCAATAACGCATATCGCGAGTTTTCCTCATATCGTGCAGCCCTAACAGCCGGAAACAATATTTTTGATTTATAACAGTTTTTTTATCTTAAAACGATGCTTTTGGGTGGAAGATTTTTTGCTATGTACAGTCTTCATATTAAATCCTGATTTAAAAGTTTACAATTATCATTTTTATAGTGGACTACAGTCCATTAACAAGAGGAATGTAGAGTCTTAAAACACTTTCTGCAGGTGAGAAAAGATATGTAAAGTGAAGCACAGAGGCTATTTATTTTAAGAGTTAAACTGTTATAAATGGTTAATGGCATACAGTTATATAGTGCTTTTCACATTCACCTATGCACACACATTCACACCGCTTCCATACATCACGCCAATCTTAACCACCAGGAGCAATGTAGGGTCCAGCGTCTTGACCAAGGACACTTCAACACATGGGCAGGCAAGGTGGCAACCAAACCTACAACTCTTCGATCAGAGGTTGACCGCTCTACCTCTGCACCACAGCGGTAAATTTGACCTGCTTAGGTCAATTTTGCAGCTGTGGTCGTTGCAGTTCAGCACCCATTACACAAGCCAGGAAATAGAGGTTAAAAAAAAATGCCATGTGTAAATAAATAAAAGGGGAAAAAAAGACGTTTCATCTAATTTCTTCCATAATAATATCTTCAGTTTTTACACCACAATCACAAAAAGACAAAGTGGGGAACTATAATCAATAGCACATGCATGATAATCTGCAACAGCCTCCAGCCTAATATTTCATGTAACACATCTGAACAATGACTGGCTTTACAGAAATGTAGCTATATTTAATATATCACTGAGATCATTCAACGTCCTTCAGCCTTTAATGCAGTTTGGCAATCTGCTGAGCTACAAAGCAGATATACCATAAATCAAAGTCAATTTCAATGAAAAAGTTTTCATAGTGCAGATGGGACTGACAGTAAAAAGCCAGGAAATTAGGTATGAAAGGTCAAAGATGGAAAAATCTAATATATGTTACAGGTAGAAAGACCGGGTTTAAAAAAAGTGTTTATTGACAGAGACAGATAGTACTTTGGTACTTCACTGACTACTAGGTCTTGGTAAACAGCCTCTAGAATACAACTATCAAGGATTTCAGGATTTGATTTACCACTAAGGATAAAAGTAGATGAATAACCTAAATATTAAATTGCTCAAATATTGAACAGCAGGTTTCTAAACTTAAATTGTAAATATTTTCTACGTTATATTTCCTATATGTTTACGCAGTGAACGTAACCCATAGGAACCCATGGTGACATCAGTGTAACAGAAAAATATCAGAAATGGATTCTGTGGTCCACTTGGTTTGTGGTAAAATACACAATTTTATTTTTAAGAAAAAATGGGTCTGGGTACATTTGGCTTAAATTTACATTTTGGGTAGAAATGGATCTACTATACTACTATAACTTGAAAAGCTGGAATCAAATCATGAAAAATCAAAAACAAACAGCCCTAAATCATTATGACACCTTTTTCAGTGAAAGGGGAAATAGCTTGAAGCTACTTTATACAGCTGGACATATATTTTTTAACCAGGTTAGTGAAAGGCTTAGAGCCACAGCTCAAAGCAGCTGGCTTCCACTAATCCCCAACCTACAAAACAAACCTCTAACCACTACTGTCCATTCTGATATGCTCACAAATGGGTTGGGTGGGAAAAAACCTACACAGGTCAGCCCTTTATTCTCAAAAGTATATAGTTACTCAGCCAGAGGATTTTATTCAAGCCAACAAAAATATGCTATATTAAAGTATTACTAACTGACAGTTCTCAAGATCAGAGTGTGTACTTAAGTGCGCTCTGCCTCCCTATTTCTGATGATTCACGACCTCAATCGTTAGTCTTCTCACCACAGACACACGTGTACATGAACAAAAGCAATCCGTGCAAGCTCGTCAATGTCCCTCTGCAACATTTCTTTTACAGTCCTTCCTGGATCCGTTTAGAAGTGCTGTCAGATATAGAAAGCTGTTTCCAAGGAAACAGATGAAATAAATTCAGTGGAGTTTAGTTTTAGAAGCAACCCACAAAGGTACAACAATATGTTTGTTTGCTGCACACACCCAGCGTTTCCTTCAACAGATGAGCCCAAAGCAATGCTGGATTCTTGATTTAGGCCAAGTCACACTCATCCGTACGGGTGCTGCAGGTTTTTGGGTTATCCAGGCCCATAGGAGCAGCTGCATCTTAAAGGGTGCGCAGGTATGTCTTGCGGTTCCCTTAAAGCTTGTACGAATTCATGAAACTAAGTTGTAGCGCTTATGGCGTATGGGAGATACTGTCGTGCGGAGCCCTTATGCCACACTTTAGTCGTTAGTAAGATGCAAGTACTGGCCACTTCATGACCGCACGCAAATGTTGCTGGTGATACTCAAGTGCACATAGGACGCCCACACAAACTACAATCCAAATGTCAAATTTTCTCATTTCTAAAAGTTAGGCTGCATACAAAGAGCCCAAAAGTAGCACGTGAACAGCACTAACGGGCTACTCGCGCAGTACGCAGGTTTAAAGGGGGGCTAGTAAATGAAAGATCTGAACGCCAAAGGGAAAGAGACACCGTTTCCTCATAGTCAATGGTATCCACCCATTTGGAGAGTAGTTACAAAGGCAGTGTTTTTCAACCAGTGTGCCGCGGCACACTAGTGTGCCGTGGGAGATGGTCAAGTGTGCCGTGGAGAAATTGCCCTCATTAATCATTAACTGATCTAAAAACATTTCCCATCTCCAGGATATCAGCTCTTTGTTCATCCAAACAGGCCCTGATAAAACACTGAGTAGTTAGGAATATAAAAGATCTTAAAATTACTTTTTCTTTGTGTTTATTTAATTCTATTAAAGAAATTTTGATAAGAATGACGCTACCGCGATTTCCCTGCAGCTATGACAGTTTGCGGAAAAGTCCCATCCCTTTAACTGTCTCCACCAATCATTCTTGAAGGCTTAATCACATGTCATCAGTCTGACCAATCAGAAGTGCTTAAAGTCTTCACTTCCTTGTTCTTAATTCTGCTGATAAAGTCGCTCAGTTCTAACAAAAATACCAGCTAAAGCTCTTCTTTAGCGATGTAGCTTTCCACAGAGTCCGGTGTCAGACCGTGAAACAAGTGGACAATACAATGAAGCTCAGAGACGCGAGTCTTTCTGCAAGTTTTCGGCAGTTTTCACACTACATCTCCCATGATGCATTGGCTTAAACGGCCAGTGTCCCAGCGCACAATGAGTTGTCCTTGCGAAACGCCTTGAAACCACAACAAACAAACAGTTTCTAAATTTTCTAATTTAACTTTCATTTCATCTCTTAGAAAAAACAGCCGCAACTTCCTGCTTTTCCGGCCACAATTATCACAAAAATGCAGGTGAGATTGCGGGGGGGGGGGGCTGTCGGTCAATACAGACCATGAATCTCTGTTTTTTTTTTTTTTTGGATGCTGGTGTGCCGCGGGATTTTTGTCAAGGTTAAAGTGTGCCGTGGCTCACTTTAACCTTGTGCCTTAGGCCTTAGGCCACTGTACTAAGGCATACGTGGCTTGAGAGAGCCTGTACTTTTGTGTAATAAAATGTGCATGCATCAGCTCAATAGTTTAAAATATACTTTATACTAAAGTAAATCTTTTGAGGTAATGCATACCAGGCAGTTTTATGCCTCCTGACAGATTCATGTCAACAAACTATTGGGATAAATATTTACGCAAAAAGAAAATTTGGACCAATTAGTAGAAAGGTAACAGTAGTTCATCTTTAACTCCACATCAAGTTTTTTTTAATAGTTTAGTTTGAATTAACTGCATTTGTAAAAAAAAAAAAAAAAAGATTCAAGAAATGGGTTTAGTTTTGATCCATCAAAGATCGGATGATGAGCACAAAATCAACAACATCCAGCATTACGTTGTTCTCAAGTTTTTGTTTACAGGGTGGGGGGGTGGCAAGCAGCATCATTGAGGCTCCCTAAGGTTCCTTCAACACATCAACATGAGAAGAGCAAAGCCTTGGAGGGCTGAAAGGCCTGTCTAGTTTGTCGCCACTCCCAGTGGTTAGCCGGCCCAATCGCACAAAGGATCTATTGTCGGGCACAATGGGGTCACCGTTTCTGTTCCTGCTGGGCTGATCTTGGCCGGTCTCTGGAAGCTCGCCAACTTCCACACAAAGACCTTCAAAGACATCACTTAGCCTCAAAAACTCTTAAAAATTGAGGGTTTTTTTCCTTTCTTTTTTTTTTGTAAGCAAACAGATGAGAGATGAAGGCCTCTTGTGTTGGACATATTTTACTTTAACAACAGGGGTTATGAATCTTCTGACAGCGGCAGCCAAAACCCCCCAACACCCGCACGGCAGCAGATGGAGAACAACCGCCCCCCGGGCGATCACATCCGCCACCCAGGCCAGAGACAGCAGGATCGCCACTGGCACCCCAAAGCCAGAGAGCAGGGAGGCATGGGGGGACAGAGAGTGCAGCTCCAGCCCAACCAGACGAGAACCCCCCACCACCACCCAGGCATGAGCCAGGACCCCCCCCAGGGGAGATTTATCCCACGCTCCAGGCAGCCACCCACCCGGCCCCCGGTTGGTCCAGGTGAGAGCAAGGCAGGGGCCGGTCCCCTGACCAGGAGGAAGGCACCCAGGAGAAGAGGGGGTCCACAAGAGGTGTTGTAAACATGGCCCAACCAGGCTCGCCCACAGTTGGAAATTTGGCGAGGCTTAGCACTCAGGGGCAAGGGCCAGAACCCACACCCCAGGCACACGGACACCCCCAGGCTCAGATGTGATGTGATCCCCGGCTCTTGGTCTTGCCAGAATGGCATGCGGGGAGAGAGGGCTGCCGGGCCAAGGAAACCAGCACCCAGGGAACACGGCCGCCGTCGTCGAGGGCCTGGTACCCCCCGCCAAGGATTGGGTAGGGGACAGATGGTCCGAGGTCCCACCTTCCTTGTGAAATGCATGTGTGTGTGTTTGTCAGTGTGTGTGTGTGCATGTATGTGTTGGAGTGTATATGTTGAGGGGTAAAGGGTGTGTGTACTAATGGGGTGCAGTTAAAACTGGCGGATAGGGCACTGAGGGCACATCTCCAGATTACAAAAACTTAAAAAATTGAGTTTTTCTAAAATAAATAAGTTACAACTGCAATTTCAGCAGAAAACAAAATAAAAAGTGATGATGAAACATTTAGTGCTTTTGACAGAAAGCTAACATTACCGGTATATTTTAATTTTGATATGGTTCAAACTGATTTCAAATTTGTTGATCAAATATCACCTTCAATGTTATCCAAAAAAGAGCCTTTTATTCATCAGAGTGGTAAAGGTGGAAGACTGGGATGGGTGGACACTTACCTTGAAGCATACACCTGTATGCAGATTCTGAGATAGCGTATATGTGAGGGGGCATTTCGTGCCTCTTCTTGCCCCTGTACATCTCTATGATGTTATCAGAGTAGATGGGTAGATTTTTGTAGGGATTAATGACCACACAGAAGAGACCAGAGTATGTCTGCAAGGAGAAAGAGGACATGAAATCAAAAATCATGCTCAAGTGAATTCTGTTAGCATGTTCATTTGCATCCATTTTATTCATTACTGCATTGATCTTAAACAAAGAGGAGTGATAAGAAGACTAGTAAGAATAAAAAAATCCATAAAGATTCAAGGACTCAACTCTGAAAACTTAAGAAAATGTACCGTCATTTACTTAAATAGTAGAGCATACCTGATTCCTTTTCAAACGCATTTGTATTATAAGAGTAATTAAAAACAAGAAGTTGTAGATCTGACTCTTGTTTTCCTATCATTTTTTTTACATTTATGTTAAATTTTATTTTAAAAACAGATGCACAAACAGTTTATCAGCCAACACTGACCTGAAGTATCAGTGTTTTTATCTGCATTGGCACTTATGAAATACACATGATCCCCATTGGATACATTATGTCAGAGCAAAAAAGTTAAACTCTGCTGGGAATTGTTTTTTAAATATACAACATATTTATTCTGGTTCAGCATCTTGCCTATCCAGAAACCCTTATATAAGATATCCATCTGCTTCACTACATTATGTACTAAATGCCTAATAATTGTCATAAATTCACAAATATCTTGGGGTATTTATTGCTCATTGCTGTGCCTCAGCATATCTACAAACCTTGTTATGATGAAATATTTATATTTTAATAGCCAATCAGACAGCTGTCTTTCTCCAGTGACGTGCTGACATACATTCAGTCTGACCAGGGCAGGGTTACAGCCTGCTATGGCTGCTGCTGTAGCTGAGGCATTAATCCGAGACAGATCATGGGGTACACACAGTACAAAGAACAGTCAGATTCCATTTGGTGGAGACATTTTGCCCAAGTTATTTTAATAACAAACTTTATCTTAACTTTGGCCTCATGTTTATTTAATAGTTTATTTAAAATTAACTCTTCTTTATATATGTTTTTCAATACCTGGCATCAGATTGTTAATCACCTTTTTTTTGTTTTTACTGTGAGTCTTCCTGATTTTTGTGCTTGGCTGAATCGCTATAATCTCCTTAATGATGTTGTCTGTTGCAGCCTTTGAGCTCACAGGCTCAAAGGCTGCAAAATAACCCAGTTGTGGAACAGGAACAATCTTAAACATAATGTGGGTAAAGAATGGATTATCTGTATGGCAGAAGTTGGAACAGACATCTGACATGTGGCTCAAGTTTCACACCAATCAATCACAAACACAGGTTTAAAGCTCCAGTAAAATCAATAAATAAATTGTATTATGCTATTATGCGTTGAGGACCAAATACTTAAATAAAACAGACAACTTGAGCAGTTAATTGAAAACTGTAGCAGTGAAAAAGATAGAATCTGTATCTTAAAATAAAAAAGTATTGTGGGTGAGTATCTTATGATGTGGTGAGTGATTATAGAGGGTGGGGGTGATGTCACCAGATGGTCAGTAATACACCCTCCCCACCTCTGCCGTGTACACAGATGCTTCAGACTTAACCCCATACAGCAGTCTGGCCATACCCAGATTTGTTGTTCTGGAACCACAAGCAGAATCGTCTCAATCCTCTGCAACATCGCAAGAGTTAAAATCAATTAACGCCAATATTTATGGATGCCAAGAATACGTATACAAATGTACATTTATATGGATGTGATCCTTGGACTGTTGCCACTGTAACCCCTCCAGACTCCCAGAAGGATACAAAGCAGACAGATCAGCAATTCTCACCCAGCGTGAGTTGAAGAATGACTCAGCTGGCTGTCTTTGGCTTAGAACCTCATAAAATGCTAATGGTCTGCACAACATACAACCACTTTGATGCAAGAGGGTTGTGGTTTATATTTCCCTGTAAAGTTTTATAAGAAGAATGTCTATTATGTTACGTAATAATGCAACAAGAGCAAATCAGTTGATAGACCCTGGAGCTCTACATAGGGATGCAAATAAATGAGCCAAACAGGGATTAACCATGAGGCCATTCTCAGTTGGATAAGAACCAAGGACCTCAGGGGTCTCCTCCATCCTTCAAATTGGCAAGTTGGATTTTCTTCAGAATTTCTTTTGTTTTTCTGTCTAACACATATTGCAAGAAAATTGTTTAATGCTTTGCCAGTTAACCCTTTAACATTGGAGATGTTGCTGGCGACACATAAATAAAACACGCTACTGACATACCATAACTCTTTGACCGTTTACCCAATTAACTTTTATCATGGAGGAGAAATTACTAATTGCTGTTTGTGCTCGGCTGGAATTATATACCAGCAAGTCTTTCACATATCGGAACAGAGCTGTAAAAGTCTGAAAATATTCACGAGATTTGCACCGCTTTGACGTTTCGCACCAAGCCTCTTCCAGCTGTAGGTGGCACACATGCGCTAGTAAACAGTAGAAGAGAAAAAGAAGCCCCTCCTTTCTTGTTTAGTGTGAACACCATGGGCTAAATGCACGGTAAAACATGCGCGTTTAGCACTTTCTAGAAAGCGCACCACGTGCCCGTTGTTACCATTCACTTCTGTGAACAACTGAAAATGGAAACAACTATCAGCATTTGTAACATCAAGCAAAAGCTGGTTTCAGGTGTTCCTTTATAACAGCAATGATGCTGAGAGCAGAACAAAATAAAAATTCAGTTACTTAAGAACTGACAGATGTTGCTTATCAGCGAACACCCAGAACTTTGTTTTTGTAGATTGGTTGCCGCATGACTCATCTTTGGCTGCCTTTGCTACAACATGTGGCCATGGACATTTTTCACTCAATTATAAGACCCTGGAGAAAACAAACACCCGTTTTATGTGGTACAACACAACAATACTGAAGCAATACTGAAAAACCCAATGTTTAGTGGAAATAAAGTTGGGCGGGCCGCAGCTCAATGTGAACAATAATATTTTTAAGTCCCAAGACAGCAAACATACAAATCAATGAAGACATTTCTGGCTGTTCATCCATCCAGTTTCTGGACCAATGCTGCTCTGGGTGAAAGGGCTGGGGCCCTCCCATTACCTTTTTTTTTGGGGGGGGGGGGGGGGGGGGGGGGGGGGTATTTCACTAGGGTTGTGCCGATGGACGATATCATCGTCCATCGTGATGGGTGACTGACATCCCGATGGAGAGACCACCATCGTGATGCCACGCCCCCGCCACGTTGCGCGTCGACACCATAAGCCGCGGTTACATGTACAAAATATCCTGATGGGATCAATGGTCGGATTAGAATCCAACCGTGTACATGGGCCCAGAAAAATGTTTTCAGAATATAAAAACGTTCACTAAGGTCACAATTTCGGTCGGAATAAATCATTCGCACACGCGCAGTATTCGCACATGCGCAGTTTGAAAACCGGAAGAGGATACAACTTCCGCCGAGCGGCTTTTTTTCCAAACTTTATTGAAGGTAACAATTCAATACAAAACGATAACAGCGCCGAGCGGCTATATACATTGACATGTCAGCTCGGTAAAATACGAGACGATCTTCTAAACGTGCTTTTAATAATGTTACGGTTATTATGAAACACCTGTTCGCTCATCATTTGAATTTTAATCCGTGTGGTCAGTGCTTTTTCTGAACGTAGCCAGGATTAGCAGTATGCTAACACGGGCTAACAACTAGGGTTGGGCGATGTCCCCTAGTTTGGCCGTTGACGATGTTTGCTGTCAACCATCGGGATGGACGATGACATCGTCGGGGGGGGGGGGGGGGGGGGGGGGGTATTTTTACATTTTTCGTTCTTATATAACTGCTATTCGTTATTTTGCTTTTTTCATTTTATTTCCCAACTAATGGTTAATCCGCGATGATCCAGTATAAACTGAGGGAAGTGACTTTAACAGAAAAAGTAACAAGCAAAATAGAAAAAAAGTGGTCCGCTCCTGCACTTAACTAGCAAAGTGGATCGGCGGAGGGCGGATTTACAGCTTTATGTTTGATGGGAAGGGGGGGGGGGGGTACATGAGCGGTATGTGTGGGAGATTTAAGACCGCGAACCGTCCCGCAGCTCTAGGGGTACGAGCTATCAAACTCAGAACCGGGTCTAAACGTGTGTCTGAGCACAGTTCGGATCGTCAGCAGACACACAGCGGTTTGAGCTTCAAAGCAGAAATTTCGCTCAGTCCTAAGAAAACATTCAATCAATCACGTGGATTTGTGTTTCCAGTCGTGTCCCGACTAAATAAAGGCTGATGTTATTCACAGGATGCAGCGCCACCCAAAGCTAATGTTGTTAGCCCGTGTTAGCATACTGCTAATCCTGGCTACGTTCAGAAAAAGCACTGACCACACGGATTAAAATTCAAATGATGAGCGAACAGGTGTTTCATAATAACCGTAACATTATTAAAAGCACGTTTAGAAGATCGTCTCGTATTTTACCGAGCTGACATGTCAATGTATATAGCTGCTCGCCGCTGTTATCGTTTTGTATTGAATTGTTACCTTCAATAAAGTTTGGAAAAAAAGCCGCTCGGCGGAAGTTGTATCCTCTTCCGGTTTTCAAACTGCGCATGTGCGAATACTGCGCGTGTGCGAATGATTTATTCCGACCGAAATTGTGACCTTAGTGAACGTTTTTATATTCTGAAAACATTTTTCTGGGCCCATCTACACGGTTGGATTCTAATCCGACCATTGATCCCATCAAGATATTTTGTACATGTAACCGCGGCTTATGATGTCGACGCGCAACGTGGCGGGGGCGTGGCATCACGATGGTGGTCTCTCCATCGGGATGTCAGTCACCCATCACGATGGACGATGATATCGTCCATCGGCACAACCCTACTAACAACATTAGCTTTGGAGCTGCGGGACGGATCGCAGTCTTAAATCTCCCACACATACCGCTCATGTTACCCCCCCCCCCCCCCCCCCCCGCCCTTCCCATCAAACATAAAGCTGTAAATCCGCCCTCCGCCGGTCCACTTCGCTAGTTAAGTGCGGGAGCGGACTACTTCTTTTCTATTTTGCTTGTTACTTTTTCTGTTAAAGTCACTTCCCTCAGTTTATACTGGATCATCGCGGATTAACCATTAGTTGGGAAATAAAATGAAAAAAGCAAAATAACGAATAGCAGTTATATAAGAACGAAAAATGTAAAAATACCCCCCCCCCCCCGACGATGTCATCGTCCATCCCGATGGTTGACAGCAAACATCGTCAACGGCCAATTTAAGGGACATCGCCCAACCCTAATATACACATACATTAGGACTGCATGATGTGAAGAAAACCGCCCCCGACTTTTGCAATATGCGTATTGCCTGGCTTGATATCGAGACAATGATAAATATGCAATTCATTGTGGAGGCCTTACATACATCCATAATGTACATGATTGGCGTATTTCCTTAAAAAAGCAGCAATCCTCCTAAATAACACCCCATCTCTGACAGATAACATAAAGCATAACGGCAGTGTTGCTGTGCATAATATAGAATAATTGTTATTTTTAGAACAAACTTTTTTCTGCAAATTCAGCAAATAAAGCCATGATGTTCATGATATGACACATTCATATATAACATCCCCCAGGAGAATTTAAATGAATGCTCATGGGTCTAAAATAAAAACACAGTAAACAAAGTAATTACTGCATTTCAACAACATAAACAACACACAACAACTATAAGCCTTTCAAACTACACAGAAACATCACTATAGGACTCATAATACCTGGACAAAACAGAGTTTAGAATAATCTTTTTCTAAATATAAAATCAATCATTTCAGGTAAACAAGAAAAAGATATTTTCTTTAGTATTTTAGTCTATATGAAAATGTAAAATCTGCATTTCTTTGTAGCTATGCTCCTAAATGTAAGGCACAGTGGACATGTTATCTAGCATGGTCTCAAGTGGGCCACTACTCCTCTGTCTGGGCTATTCCAGGAATGTATTAAGAGGGCCATAATCACAGTGGAAACTGGTGGATTATCTGCTTTAGGCACCTCAGATGTGAAAGGTGCTCATAACTTTCTTAAACTGTGCAAAATATATATTTCAGAAGTTACTATAAAAATGAACAAAAAGGAATTTGCTGCCTTAATGAGCACACTGATTTTTAGTGGTAAATCTTATTAGTAAGCAACAAAAAAAAACCAGTTATTTGTCATTTAAAGAGAATGCAAAAACTGATCAAGTTATGTGGGACAATTTTTATCAAAAAGACAATAAAGCTGTTAATTTATTTGAAAAATCTGATTTTCTGTACATACATATTTTTGTCTCATTTCCATCTTTTCACGGGAAAAAATGGTCTGAACAAATGTTGGCTCTTATTTACTGGCTGATGCTGACTCACCTGCAGACTGACATGGTTGTCATTTTTTTAAATCTTGTGATGATTTCGAGTCTGACAGAAATAAAACCAGGAAAATGGTTCTCAATCAAAAGACACTGGGTGTGGATCCTAAAAGCCTTTTACCAAAGGATGTTTTGTAATGCTAATGTGTTCTATTACACTGAACATGCACTCACAAAAGCAACGTCAACTTCTTTCAGGAACTAACTGTGGCCTTCAAGTCCATCTAACTACTCAGTAAACAAAGCAATAGAGTAGGCATAACGGTTTCCGTCAGCGATCTTCAGACCTTCTAACCTGTAGCTCCAAAACAGCTGAAGGACAAACGAAAGCACCAGAACATTTCCAGGTGAGGAAACACCCTGAAGGCATCACGATAATGTGTCTGAGAGAACGAGATAATGAGCGTGTTTTTAAAACAACAATCCATCGCTTTATTACTCTATTTAGAAGGTAGTGGAACACACCCCAGCTATGGTTTGATAGACGGATACGATACTTCTCTGCTGATTGAAGATCACACTGAATGGATTACATAAGAGTCTATGATGATGTGGTGATTGTGGCCGTCACACATACCGCATAATCCTTTGATTGCAGTTATCTGATTATTAGGGATCGCCATCATTTTTCCTTTGTCCTCATAATCATCCATTTGCACCGGAGTAAATAATGATGAGCACCAGATGACATAACTTCAAAGACATAACAGCTATGGTCTTCATTGGCACAACAGGGGAGTTTAAACGACAGCAGCTCAACAAAATCTTTGAAGTCTAACATCAAATGAAATTCAAATTAGAATATTTATTATTATAAAGTTCTCTTATAAGAATGTCCCTAGTCTTAAGAATCTCAATAATCAAAAGAATTTACTTAATTCCATCCTGAAGGCATTTTTGGAGTTTGGATATTTTCAAAAGGCGGGGAAATGCATAACTTCCTATTATTTTCAAAATAAAAGTACCATTAGCTGTGACCAAAAGGAATACAAAGTATTATTAGTAGTAGCATACAAAGTATTGCAGTAAACGCAAAGCAAATCTTTATACTCACATAAATGAGGCCAGAATAGTATCGGTCCTTGAGATTGTGGAGCACAGATGCTTCATTCAAGCAGGTAAGCTCAGCCATGTCTTCTACCTTAGTGAACTTGGGTGGGTTCATCTTCTGAATGTCATCCTTGTTGACCACCGCCTTCTTCCCGTTCTCAGCTAGCTCCACTATCACTTCGTCCCCGCGCTCCTCGCGGATGCTTGCACCCTCAAAGCCATGGCGCTCTGACGGGACCCACACAAGCCTCTTGGCAGTCCAGTCTGCCTGCGCAGCCGGGTTGTACACCACGGCGCGGTCCACAAACAGGTACCGCTGCGGGTCATCCTGCCCACTCCTCTGTGACATCACTGCTGGAAACCAGAAGGACAAATGTCTCGGTTACCTGAGGAAAGCAGAAGAAGGAAAGGGTTTCTATTAGGAGTGTAAAAGATCATCAAAACTAGTGTATTTGCTGTTTTTAGATTCACTTTAAAGCTTTAAACCTTTCTCAGGTTTCATGTCGATCTTTAAAGATTCTATCAAATCATCTGGTAGATTTATGACTAATGTGCCATTATAGAGATCCCACTATCTGTGAAACATAAAAATGAATGCTCTTGGTGGTAAATTGTTTTAAAAATGATTACATTCTAGGACCAAGAAAAAAACAAAACAGTTGTAAAGTCCTTAATTTAAACTGTAAAAACAGTGATAACATTCGCAACAGACTTTCCTGTGCACCATTTACCCATTAAATCTATATTTAAATTAAATTTAAACACATTTCAGCGAATTACATCAGTAAAAACACAAACAATGGACAACCAGTATTAATTATTACTGCTTTAAAATTTTGTTAATCACACATTAGTTCTTAAAAAAAGGACAAAAATATTGAGGTTCTGCCATCTCCAACTGCTCTGATTGATAACAAAACTAATCGTTGGAATTGAATGATTGTTTTAAGAAAATGACTTTTCAAATATTAGGAAATTGTTATTATTGATGACCTATTCATTATGATTGCATTATTTATTTCTAAACACTCATGTTAATGGATAAGCAGATTTATTAAACATACAATGAAGTTGCATTCTTAAAGTAGGCGCTGGTAAATCACTGAATCTGGGTCAGGTCATGGGATGCAGGGATCAGTTTGGCTGTTCCGTCCCTGCTTCCCTCAACCACTTTCATCCCCTATTCGGTTGTAATCCTCAATAATATGCTGTATTATACTCCATAGAGACAAAAGCAATGACTGATTTGTACCCCAGTAAGGCCAACAGCGGCATCTGCCACTTAGCTTTGCTAAGGCTAGCTTAAAGTTGGCGTCCGGTGCCTCCAGCAGTTTTCGCCGGTAACAAAAGATGCCCCCCTCCAAGGGAGCTTCCGCGAGCGCTTAAAACACTTAAAATACACATTTGGACAATTAATTGTTGAGTTTTCTTTCGTGAAAAGTGGAAGTGTGTGTGCGGGTGAGCTGTGCAGCCTCCTCCGACAAATCCCATCATCATCATGGGTGTGGGCGGCTCAACTTGCGTCGGGCAGCCAGAGGATAAGTAGGCTGACACTGACCGCACGCGCGCTTAAAATGTAAACTTCTATTTTTAGGCAAAATACAATAATCCAGGAACACGTGACATAGCTAGAAAATATATTGTAATTCTAAAGTGCCGGTTAACATTAGCCAAACTAACGGTTTCGCCATCATTATAAAGTCATGGCAGCATAATAATCCGCTAGTACTAGCTAACCGTAACGGTGACTGTTGCTAACCGCTACATCCGCGCGAGGAAAAAAGAAAACAAATCCCGCAAGGACCAGAGAATTCTCCATCAAACTTACCAAACGCAGCAAATTAAAACGAGATACGTCTGTGGTGTTCCCAGTAAAGAAGCGCAATAATCTGCCAATGCGAGCAAAACGGCCCCTTCCTTCGCCCGCTCTCTCATCAGTGGTACTCCCCCACCATCCAGCACCCTCTCAACCGAACTCTCCCCGGCCCGGGAAGATGCACTGCAGCGGCTCCCACTGCATTTTGGGGAGTGGGAAACGCCCACAAGGAAAAGCTGGAAGCTCATTGGGCATCCGGTCTGGGTGATCTGTTGTGATTGGTCAACTGGTTAATTCAGCCGCAGACTGAGTTTGGTGCATCTAATGACAGTAATATATTACTTGATGTAACTGCATGGTAACAATTTATTCTAGTATTTTTTTCTATGTAATTATTTTATGGAAAAACATTGATAAAATGTTAGCAATGTTTTTTGATATAATAATTAACTAACTGAAACCACTTTCATGTCTAGGCCCCATAAATCAAAGGTAAATTTAAATGACATTAATAAAATCAGGTCACAGTTTCATCACTTTGTCTACAAGGTAGACATCTATAAACTCTCTGAAACAACATGATTAAACACACTTAGCAACATAAAATGTAGTTTTTAAACCACAAAATGTGACTCCGTTATTTCAGTAAACAAAAAATAAAAATAAATAAACACTTCAAAGTAGCCTAACGTAAACAGAAAAACATTTTTGTGGCATCCCTTAGCAAAAAATAAAGACAACAACAAAAATAAAAAAAAGTACACCTGAATTTTATATTATTCAAGTGTACTTAATAAATGTTATATAATTAATATTATTAAGAATGAACTACTAGCACCATTCTATCTTGTCAAAACACAAAGTAATTTATTATTGTAATATATTACTGTTGCTATACATTATTCCCAACACTGGCAATGCAACAGAGGCCACATTCAAATACTACATACACTGACCAAAAATATAAACGCAACACTTTTGTTATTGCTCCCTTTTTTTATGGTATGAACACAAATATGTGAAACATTTACCACATACACAAAGTAACCAGTTCTCTGAAATATTGTTCACAAATCTGTCTAAATCTGTGATAGTGAGCACTTCTCCTTTCCCAAGACAATCCATCCCTTATCCCAGGTGTGCCATATCAAGATGCTGATTAGACTGCATGATTATTGCACAGGTGTGCCTTAGACTGGCCACAAGAAAAGGCCACTCTGAAATCTTCAGTTGTATCACACAGCACAATGGCCACAGATGTCGCAAGTTTTGAGGGAGCGTGATATTGACATGCAGATAGCAGGAATGTCCACCAGAGCTGTTGCTAGGGAATTGATGTCCATTTCTCCACCATAAGCCGTCTCCAAAGGCGTTTCCAAAAATTTGGCAGCACATCCAACCGGCCTCACAACCGCAGACTACGTGTAACCACACCAGCCCAAGACCTCCACATCCAGCATGTCCACCTCCAAGATCGTCTGAGACCAGCCACTCGGACAATTGCTGAAACAATCAGTTTGCATGACCACAGAATTTCTGCACAAACTGTCAGAAACCGTCTCAGGGAAGCTCATCTGCATGCTCGTCGTCCTCACTCCAGTTCGTCGTCGTAACTGACTTGAGTGGGCAAATGCTCACATGCGATGGTGTCTGGCACGTTGGAGAGGTGTTCTCTTCACGGATGAATCCCGGTTTACACTGTTCAGGGCAGATGGCAGACAGCGTGTGTGGCGTCGTGTGGGTGAGCGGTTGTCTGATGTCAATGTTGTGGATCGAGTAGCCCATGGTGGTGGTGGGGTTATGGTATGGGCTAAGAACACAGGTGCATTTCATTGATGGCATTTTGAATGCACAGAGATACCGTGACGAGATCCTGGGGCCCATTGTTGTGCCGTACATACAACAACATCACCTCATGTTGCAGCATGATAATGCATGGCCCTGTGTTGCAAGGATCTGTACACAATTCTTGGAAGCTGAAAACATCCCAGTTCTTGCATGGCCAGCATGCTCACCGGACATGTCACCCATTGAGCATGTTTGGGATGCTCTGGATCAGCGTATACGACAGCGTGTTCCAGTTCCTGCCAATATCCAGCAACTTCGCACAGCCATTGAAGAAGAGTGGACCAACATTCCACAGGCCACAATAGACAACCTGATTAACTCTATGCGAAGGAGATGTGTCGCACTTCATGAGGCAAATGGTGGTCACACCAGATACTGACTGGTTGTCTGGGTCCCCTGACCCCCTCAATAAACCAAAACTGAAGATTTCAGAGTGGCCTTTTCTTGTGGTCAGTCTAAGGCACACCTGTGCAATAATCATGCTGTCTAATCAGCATCTTGATATGGCACACCTGTGAGGTGGGATGGATTGTCTTGGGAAAGGAGAAGTGCTCACTATCACAGATTTAGACAGATTTGTGAACAATATTTCAGAGAACTGGTTATTTTGTGTATGTGGAAAATGTTTCACATCTTTGAGTTCATACCATAAAAAATGGGAGCAATAACAAAAGTTTTGCGTTTATATTTTTGGTTAGTGTAAGTAGATGACCTACTGTATGTTTTAATTCATACTGACTCAATTGACAAAAGCTGAAAAGCTATCCAATGAGAATTTCTGTACTTTCATCCTACCAAATGTAACATAAATATATTTTTTTATTAATATGTTTTGATGATAAGTTTTGATAAGAACTTCCTCCTTTTTGCTCGATAAATACTCTGCACTTGGACTGAAAAGGTACTAAATAGTTGCATTATATAACCGAAAAAAAGCTTTATTGTTATTGTTGATGATAAAAAGAGTAGGCAAAATTGAACAAAAAAAAACATTTTTCGACTGCGTCTTGGTTTTTTTGTGTCCCTCTGCTATGAATCTCAGAGGTAAGTCTTGTTGTTTTCTTCTGAATGCAAAGTATTCAGATAAATGAGCATAAAGTCAGAACTCTGCATGTATTTCACTCGTTACATAACTAAAGAAGCAAGAAGACTTCAACTCTTTAATTTGATGTCTGCATCGCCCCCTACAGCTGAGTTTGATGTAAACAGTCTCACTGTCAGAAACTCAAAAAGTCAAGAAACAGCAGTGTTTTGTTGCTGTTTTTTACTTGGCTCAGCAGTTTGACTTAAATCAGAGCAGAGGGGAGTAGATCACCTTGGGGAAGGCAGGGGTGGAGGCAGAAAGGCCCCTTTCACACACTGAAATCTGCAGATTCTAAAATTAAACTTTAATAAAACAGCTGATCCAGACTACAGGTGGACCACAACACTTATCAGGGGTCAGGGGTTGTACATTTGCAAGGGTGCATTTCCCGGTAAAACAAAAACACAGGGTCTTCCTTTCTTTCTTTATTAAAAACATTTTTTTTCAACAACATATGAAAACAAAAGTGTGAACGCCAAGAAGAAAGAAAGAAAAAAAAAATATATACAACTCGACCGGATGTCAGCATCTTAGTTTCAAAGGAATTGGTCGGTTCTACCGGAAGAGTGGCTGGTCACGTGTTCAACGCACCTGTAGAGCTTTTTAGGATTGATCGAGGCCAGGTGCGCTTGATTGGTTCTGATTCCTGGGTTTGTTTGTAAACATTTTGTTTTTAAACCTAAACTTTCGAGTCAAATGTAAAAGGAGAATAAAAAAAAGTACTAAAGAAGTAATTATGTGAATTGAAAATGAAGCAGTTTTCTGGCTGAAGCAGAGCATAATTGTGGCCGTATTCTGATTTATTTCCCAGGATTTGTTGGAGACACGGCGGCTGTTCAGGAAAATGAAAAGTGTACTTCAAGGGTACAAAGGGAACAAAGACGATAAATTTGCGATTAATCTCGCAGGCCTTCCATCATCTCTGCACTCCCGAGCTTCATTGGAAAGCTACTAGGGAAATAATTTGGATTTAGAGGTCGTAGATTTTGAACGGTGTTAGCGTGACGAGCTCGCAAAAGTGGAGCTTGTGTTGCTCACACATTTTCATCAGAACATGGTACGAAAATGTAATAAACAAACGGACGCGAATGAAACAAGATGTAGAGAGAACATGGTTAACAGGAAGCTGCCGTTGCCAAGGAAATCAAAAGTTTAGAAATACTTCTAAAACTGTTTCTGTACTTTAACGGTGTTACCTCATTTTGACCACAAGGTGGCAGCATTTATCCACATTAACTGGCCACTTACTGGCCTTTTGTTGTCATGGTGACTAAATATTATTTTTTCCTTTATTAAAATGAGTTTAACATTGTTTAATTCAAAATGTACAAGAGAAAAATGTAAAATACCGCAGGTTATCCAGTAAAGATGAAGTCACTCAACATAAAGTCAATTGGGGCAAAACTTGGACAAGAGTTTGGTAAAATTAAGTCATTTAAATCCCTTTTTTTTGAAAAAAAAACAAACATTCTAAAAGTAAGGAAAACAAAGTGTAAAATATTAGTGTTAGAACTTCAAGTTTTATGGTTTGGAGTGCGTAATTAATGAAAAACTTCAAATATGACATTAGACGTGCCTTTTGAGGTTTTTGCAGTCAACCCAATTCATTACAAAAAAGAATGTTAACTTTCCAGGGGGAAAACATATTGCTGACAAATATTTGATGTTTCCAAACATTTATGAGAAAAATTTAACAATGAAATCTCTAAACCACTCGCCACTTTGTGGCGAGTGGTTTTGGCGCACGTTGTTCTAAAACGCCGCCCTGACGGGAGAAGGCTGAAAAGGTAGTGTCCGGAATGAGAGGGGTCTTTTACGACTCTACCAGCCAGCTTCCTGACCCCGGACCGGTACAGGTCCTGAATGGAGGGAAGGCTGCAGTCAGTTCCTGTCCTGTCTAGTTGCAGATCCAAACCAGATGGATGTGGTCAGGACAGACGGGATTATTTAGTTATTGACTGTTTTATCACTTAAATCTGCTGGAGTGGACAGTAGATGGCAGGAGCAGTTAAGACTTCCAGTTTTTTCGTGCACAGACATGCCGCTGTACTGTTTTTAAAGGATGTTTGCTCCAAGCTGCTGTTTCCAGGCGGAATCAGAGGTGATGGATGTGGACTCCTGTGGTGTTTCTGTCATTTGTCTCTACCTTCCACTGACTGTAAAAAAAAAAAAAACCTGAACAGGTTTTGTTGCTACGGTGCAAATGGGATGTTTTTCCACTGCATGGAAAAAGCGTCTGTGACAAACCCAACATCCCAGCTGGTTGTCTGCTCCTGAGCGTTGGCACGGTTTGGTTTTGCACAGAAATCTTTTTGCTTTTGGCAGCTTCGTCTCTCAGTTGATGGCTCCCATATTTGCTTCTGTGCCATTCTGGCATTTTTAACAGTATCGTTCCCCCTCCAACTGCAAACCTCCCCTCTGCCGCTTTGTGTTGGCAGCCGTTTATCAAAAATCTCCTGTATTCAGGCATAGATAATGGATGTCTATTGTTGCATTTTAATAGCTCTGCCAGACTCAGTTTGGATGAATGCGGCGCTGCTTGGGCTCTCTTCAGCGTTCTGCAGAACGTTTGCTCTCTTTGCACCTTTTCCCTCCAACTTTGGTTCAGTTGGTGAAGCTCTAAAGATGCTTTTTTATTTCCATTAGTTTCTTTATATATGGGATGGCTTGGATTCTTTCACTAATCCAACTTTAGCATTTATAGTTATTATTCTGTTTTAGGTTTTTTTTTTTTAAAAATAAACAAATATTAAAAAATAAAATAAAAGAACAGTTTAGATCAGAAGATGATTTGAGTGGGACTTTAAACACTGAATCATGTGATTTACATAATCTTTTTACTTTCTGAAAGATGCCCGATCCATTTCCAATCTAGACCAAATTTTCTGGTTCAATTAAAGTAAAAAAAAACAAAAAACCTACCGGTACATTTGGTTCTGCGTCTTTAAACTCTAGAATATTTCAGATGCTTCTGTTCACATTTGCTCTTTGCATCCGGCTGCTGGAGGATGATTGAAAGTCCTTTTGCAGAAAAAATAAATAAATAAACGTTAGTTTTTTTTCTGAGGATTTCAATTGCAGTATTTGTTGCTGAAACTGTGAGGGCCTTTAGACGCCTCCCGACCCACATTTTGAAGCTTTATTACAGAGAAACTAAGAAATAAGGGTAGTACCCTGAGAACATCTGCAAAAAAAAAAAAAACTTTGTTGCTTGAATCCCTCAAAGGTAGTTTTTAAGTTTTTTTTATTGCTCCTTTTTTTTTTAAATCTGATTGGTCCTTTTGCCATGTGATTACGTGACAGAGAATGACTGAAAGTCATCATTTTTGTTGGTTTCAAGGGAGCTCTGACAAAATGAGGCAAAGAGTTTGAATTTCTCATGAATCACGGAGGAAAAACGGGGAAATCTGCAGAACCAAAATATCATTTACATAAATAACTGCATGTTTCTGCTACATTAGCTGTTCAAACATGATGTCCTGATTCCATGCATTTGCATTCCATTTCATCGCAATCCCTGCTATTCCTCTGTGGGTGCATGTGTTTGAGGGGGTCGTCCCCCTTCCTCCTCTTCCCCTCCTTCCAGATCCTCCCCCCCGTCTCAACACTCCCTGACACATTCTGACACTCCGAACTCCTCTTCTCCTCCAGCAGACTGAGAGGATCAAAGGGAAAGGAGAGGAGCATCCTCAGCATCACGGACCAGCATCTTCCTCTCTGAGGGTGAGGAAAGACAGCAGGGGAGGGGAGGAGGCAGAGGGAGAGCAAAACTAGGGAGAGAAATAAGTTTTCACTGTGAAGGGGGGGTGGGGGGTGGACCAGAGGAGAGTTGGCAGCCAGAGCGAGCAGCAGCGGGGGGGAGGTCCAGAGCTGCTTCTCCTGCTCCTTTTTTGAGCTCTGCCTGGATCCCCTTTTGTTCCTCTCTTCCTCCTCCTCCTGCTCTTCTTCTCATTTCGACTCTCCTCCCAGCTCCCGCCGTGGGGTCTCAGCTCTCCATCTCCCTGCCCCCCTCCCTGGCTCCCTACCTCCCCCGGGCGCTGCTGGGAGCTCCTGTGCTGCTGCGGCGCAGGAGGATGTCTCGCAGGGAGTCTCCACCGCCGCCTTCCCCACCTCCACAGATGCTGGGAGTGCAGAGGGGGGAGTGCGAGGACCGTCCAGAGCGGGCGGAGCCGCTGTCCGACGCCGAGATGGAGATCATCCAGCACACATGGGGGCACGTCTACAAGAACTGTGAGGATGTGGGGGTGTCTGTGCTCATAAGGTGAGGCCATCGGACGGTTCTGTTTTTGGGAATGTCATCTGTTTTGTCCAGAAATGATGCTGCAGGTTCTACCGGACTGTAGTTTTTATTTCTGCACCACAGTTGAGAGATTACGTGAAAAAGATGTTTTGCTAAAACAAATTTATAAACAACCCTTTAACCTAAACCCACATGCATGAAGCTTTGATATCATTTCAGTTGGTAAGCAGAATATGTCACTTCAAGTCCCTAAAATATGAATTAATCCACGTGTTTTCTGCTTGAGGAGCTCGTCTAGAGTCAGGGATGATTTCCAAGTTTTACGAGTGCAGCGCATGTTCTGCACGGTCATCCCAGGTGAGCATTTGTGAGGCTTTTCAGTCTGGAAATCTAAATTCAGACACTTTTGACCGCAGTAAAAACACCAAGATTTGCTTTTTAAGTTTTTCCCTCTGACATTTCATGAACCAGTCGGCCTCTCTGAGAAACGACGGCCGACTGAAGGACGTGAAGATGAATGTTGAAGCTTGTTTGGCTGAGTCAAGAAATAAATAAAGGGAGCAGGATGCCTGAGGCTTGTCTGACAGTGGGAACTTAATAAAAACCATTCCAGGATGCAGGAGACTTTTTCTAATGAGGCTGTTTGAACTCCATCAGAAAGCAGAATGATGCTAAAATCAACCACAATAGCTGTGTAAAAAAAACAACTATTCTTTTATCTGCATCCATATCAGGTTATCATTATTGGTCATCTATATTCCACTGATTGACAGGCGCCATTTAATCATCACCTGTTTTTATGCGCTTAAGAAGATGGATTCAGAACATCCACTATATGCATTTTTCCAAATCTTTATTTTTGTTCTAAAATTATCAATGAAAGTACATGAAATTCCTGTAACTTATGGACATAACATTCTTTGGCAGTCTCAGGGACTCACCACCAAGGTGTTATCTGTTGCTGTAGAAACAAGAATCTCCATAGTTACACGAAGTAGTAAATAAAAACCTCAAATGTTTTTTCTTGAGGAATTTAGCAACGAGAACGGCCTGACGTACACTGTAGCTTTAACCTGTGAATGGGTTTGGAGTAGTAATGAAGAGTAATGTTTACCAATAATTGTTAATCTACTCAACTATAAGTCTGTATTTTTATTGTTTCTACAAGTGCAGTTGGTGAAAATGACTTTTCAATTTAGTGTTTCGACTATTTTTTTCTAGATGTTTTGCTTTTTGCCACAACGACTTTTGAAAATAAACACCGACTAGTTTGAAGTGGATGAAGTCGGTTTGGTCAAAAACGGCATCACTTAACAGTCAAATAAAAATGGTCTTAGTTCAGCAACAGCAGGAGAACTAAACTAAAAATCAGTTTTGATCCCTGCCAGATTAGCTGATGATAATCCAAAGCAAAACAGAAAAGTAGCCGTTTTAAAGCCAGCAGTCTCTTCAGCAAGTTAGCTCAACGGAAGCAAATCTGCAACCATTTATTTATCCAAAGATCCATCTATCCAAACATTATCCATCTACGCTATTTATCCAAACATCCAGGCATCTGTTCGTCAGTCCTTTGGCCCATCCATCCATCCATCCATCCATCCATCCATCCATCCATCCATCCATCCATCCATCCATCCATCCATCCATCCATCCATCCATCCATCCATCCATCCATCCATCATAAATCCATCCATACATCCATCCATACATTGATCATCAATCCATTTGTCCACTTATCATCCATCCATGCATCAATCATCCATCGATCATAAATCCATCAATCTTTTCATCCATTCATTCATATATCCATCCGTCCATCCATTTATACATCCATTTATGCATCCATCAATTGATCCATTTTTTTATAAATCCATCCATGCTTCCATGCTTTTGTCTCTGTTTATCCATCTGTCCATCAGGCCATGTATTATCAATTATCCACCCATTTATCCATTTGTCCGTCTATCAATTTGTCTTTACATCCATCCATCCATCCATCCATCCATCCATCCATCCATCCATCCATCCATCCATCCATCCATCCATCCATCCATCCATCCATCCATCCATCCATCCATCCAACAAGGATTCAGCCATCAAGATGAAAAATCAGCTGTTTTTATCATTCCAAACATGTTTTAATTGACCTTTATGGAGTCCAGCTGTGATACACTAAACAGACAGACCATAATGGCTTTCATTTTTTTTTAATGGAATGAAGGCTGAGGAATCACATGTCCATACTCAAACCACATTCTAGCAGAAGTCAAAATGAAGCGAAACATCCCCGTCTCCACAGAGAACAGGGCCTCCTCCATCCCACTGAAACATCTTTCTGTTTCCCACAGCACTGGTGGGATAAAAACACACACACCATGTTCTGCACATATTCCTTCAGCCTCTCACCAACAACTAAACTGTGACAAGTGCAGAGAAGGAGAGAGCAACGCATTCCTCCCTCAGTATGATGCTCCAGAATCCTTCCTTTGATTTTTTTTTTTTAAGTCCAAATGCTGCACATTTACACTCTTATCCGGTACATTCCTGCTGTGAATCCTGTGTTTATGCCATTCACAGCTGTTTCTCAGTTTTTTTAAACAGCCGGAATTTATACACATATTTCTAAAAGCCCTCAGGGATTTCACGAGGGCACACATGCACACGACGCAGGAGGTGCTGCCAGTGCAAAGTCCTGCAGACCAAGTGAAATCTGCTGAATTTGACTGTCATGTTCCTTCATCTGTGTGGTTCAGAAAAACAGGAAATTACTTTAAAGCATTAAAATAATCGCAATCTGAAGGATCGACAGTAGATCTAGTGAGACTGATGTGGCAGAAACAAACTGCATTTCAGAGGATTTAAGACCCTAGTAAGTAAGTGTGTGAAACAGTCAGTGAGTGTTTGTCCTGAGCTCTTATCTGCGGATGACAGCAACAGGCTTTGGCACTCAAATGCTCTCCTCTCCCACCTAGTCTTACTCCTTTCAGTTCTTTTTTTATTCCTTCACTTGTTAGGTTTTCTCCATAATCTAAACATTCATTCATCTTTGAAACCCGTTTTTGTCCCTTTCTGGGTCACGGGCTGCTGGAGCCTATCCCACTTGTGGGCGGAGGCAGGGGCATCCTGGACAAGTCGGCAGTCTGTCACAGGGCCACAATTTAGACACCCATGCACTTTCGTATTGACATATTCATTTAGAGTAACCAATGAACCTATGAAGCATGTTTTTGGATGGTGGGAGGAAGTCTAAGTCTCCGGAGAAAACCCACGCATGAAAACTCCACACAGAAAGGTCCCCCATTGGTGATTCTGGTTCAGGTCCTCCAGCCAGGACTTGAACCACGACAAGAGCGCTAACCACTGCTACACCGTGCAGCATATAATCTAAAAAAACAATGAAAAAAAGAATATTTTCATAACGGCTTACGGAGATGCAGCATAGCTCAAACATTTGTCAAAATTACAAAAAAAAAACAAGAGTTCACACATCACGGCACACAAGATTCCAGAACTAACTGGAGGAATTGTTTTAATATTTATTAAATAAACAAGCTATTAGCTGTGACCCGTGAGCTTTTGCTCAACCTTCAGATGTTGCAGAATTAATTATCAGCGGAAATTTGTCTTGAGCAAAAACTAATTAAATAAAAACTAATATAATTTTGCAACTTAAAGGGTTTGAAAAACATCTGGACTCCCAAAAATGTAAATTTTTCTGTCGACTCATTGATTTTTGTGGGCTTTACAGACTGGTGTGGAATCAAAACCATAAATTGGATGAAAAGCTCCTCATCGAGAATTGAGTTATTGTTAGTTTGTGGGTTGAATGTCAAAACTGTAGACGTGAGAGAGGTGTGCAGATAATGATCTGCATGAAAGCATAGAAAGAAAGAGGATGACAAAAGCCTCAGTTGATCTCACCAATGCGTACAAATGCAATTGCACCGAAGAGTGGGAGTGCCTTGGGCATCTGCAGAACGCCACATATGTCTGCTTTGAGACTAACGCCAGACCCAGCTCTCTTTTTAGTGAAAGGACATTATTGTTCAGATGTTCCTGATGCACAAAACAGGACAGCACTGTTGTCAAATGACAGAAGCAATTGAACAGCCGCTAAAATGGAGGGAGCGTCAAATAATTGGGGGGTAATTATTCATTGTTGTGAAAAATATGAGCCCCATTCATGAGTATTTTTCTTTTAGTACCTATCCATCAGACAACAATGAAATGTGTCATACTATTAAACAACTGTGATACAAGTAAATACAAAGTGCAGTTTCTGAACTGGAATGTTGTGCATTAGCGCGACAAGGATATTCAAAGCAAATGCCCTCGAAACATTAAAACCGGCTGGAGGCATCAACTACAATCAAGTGATTGTTGAGCCAAACTACAAATTCTGCAGCACCACACAATCACACTGTCGCCACCATGCCTGACTGGGTTGTTCTCACTTACCGAAAAGCTGTACTTAAGATCAAGCCCCATACCACCAAATATTAACCCAGATGTCTTGAGAATAATCGAGAGGCGTTCTGTTGAATGTGAGATGAGGCTTAAACTTAACGGGGAACTTTCTGGATTTCTCCCCGTCTTAAGCCGGCGTCACAGCTGCCCCTTTAGGTGGAGACGGGTTGTCTGCGGGTTCAAAAAAATGGACAAACCTGTGCAAGGTACGCAGGTGACCCGCTCGTAAATGTCAAGGTCCTAGAGCGCTCGTTAATCCCGTCAAACCAAAATGCATATTTTTTCTACGGGCATGCTGCAGGCGACAGGTCGTAGTAAACACTTATACAACATGTAGGGATACGTAAGGGGGATGTAGGTGAGAAGCAGGCGTGTTGTTCAGATTTTTTACCCTCCCCCAATCCTGCAGACTGTGCAAGGAACCTGTTAGTGCTGTTCACGTGACACATGTAAACTCCTTGTGTGCAGCCGGACTGTTAGAAATGAGGAAGTTAGACAACCTACTGTCGTTTGTGTGGACATCCCACACCCACTCATATAATCTCACAAGAACAGGCAGACGGATGGATCCAAATGCAGCAGGTTTATTAGCTCAGCTAAAAGTTCACAAAGCTAAATCAGGGTCGGGCAGGCAGGAGTCGATAACAGGCATGAGAGCATCAGAGGAGAAAAGAGGGAGTCGGAATCCAGGCCAGAGTCAGGGCAGGCAGCAGGCAATCAGAGTCAGAAACACAACAGGGTCAGGAAATCAGTAAAGCGCTCACTAAGAAATATAGCGTGGCAAAAACAGTACTTCGCACTGAGCTTCACTCAGTGCAGTGCTTAAGGATGCTGTGGTTGATGAATGAATGAGAGTCAGGTGTGCAGCATCCAGGAAGTGTGCGCTGCGGTTGCTGGGAGTTGTAGTTTGGTTAGAACTCAGGAGACAGTTCCCGCCGGTGAGCGGAGGGCGAGACGGATCTCTTCTGAGGTCACATGACTGACCTGTGCGTGCAGCATTCGTGTGTGTGGTCATGTGACTCGTGTTGTTGAATGTGTGTTTGGCCGTTTTTTATTCTTTTGCTACAGTTTAGTAGCATGCCCGCTAGAAGCTTAGTGTGAAATGTTGAGGTGATGCAATCTAGTAAATTTTGCTCCAGGCTTTTTCCTTCACAGCTCTATTCTGATTTTTGAAAGACTTGGTTTCACATAATTCCAGCCGGGAACAAATCGTAATGATTAATTTCTCCTCTGTGATGAATTTTCAAACAGTTAGCACTTCCATGACTTAAAAAAGACGCTGATGCACGTTTTTTTTTTACAAAGAGGCCAAATACAGGCTTCAAACTTCTGAAGGCTAGAGTTTTGAGAAAAGAAGCCCCAAAATGCATATTTACGTGCATTTACATTGACTTTTCAGTGAAAGTGGCCCCTTGGGGCCAGACGACCCAAAAACCCACAGCACCCATAGGGGTCAACCCCCCCCGAATTGTGTCGGTGACCGCTTGATTTGTTTGTTTGGTTTACATTTGATCTGTTGAAGTTTCTAGAGAAGTAACAGGGGGGGTATTGTCATCAGACTCCACGGATCCTAAAAAGTGGATTTGTTCTGTAACTTGCGGTTCTGGTTTTTTACTAAAACGGACTTGCACTTTAAGGGCAGCGTTGGGGTTTTGGTTGCAGCTCAGCAGTGACAAAATTCTGTTCAGTGCAACAGAATTTAAAATGGGTATTTCGGCAAAAGTGTAATACTGACTGATGGTGAGTTGTGCAAATTTTCACGGCTTCACACAGCCGTGGGATTCTTCCTTGATCCATTTCGGTTAGGCGGTCTAACGAACAAACCGTTTTTCACTCAACTTTAAAACTTTTTCTTGCGATGATCCTGCCATGTTTTCCATTAACAACTACAGGAGATAAATAATGAGTCTCCGAAGAGAAGAGACTCCGAAGGGAGAAACTCTGTTTTCCTTAAAGAAAACATCAGAGGAGCTCTTCCTCTTGAAACTCGCCGTTTAGCTTTCATGTTGTTTTTTTTCTTCTTTTTTTAAGCGGAACAAGAACTACGGGACAGTTTGAACTATTTCTGTCGCCAGAGAACAGAGTGTGTGTGCACATCGTGACAACTGTTAGGTGAAGGCGATAAAGGCAGCCTTCCCATGACATAAGAACTGAGCGATGCGGCTGTGGTGTAGCGAGGCCGCTGAGGCCAAATCCCAGCGGGAAAATTAATTCCTCCAGCAAGGCTTTTATAGCAGGACTCCTGACAGAACAGAATGTGCGTCTTTGTGTCCATACATTTACTGACAGCTTGACATTGCAGTACATTTCCGTTGACATCCTGTGACGACTCAAGCTGTCAGGCGTCTCGCACACTCCGCCAGCAGAGCTTGTAGAAACTTTCTTGCCTGAGAAGAATCCTGTCAACTCAAAACCAATTTTACTTTCGGCTTTCTTTCCAGTCTGTTTATCTTTAAGTCTTTACTGCCCATGCATATAAAATAACTAAACGCTTCGGATGAACCTCAAAGACGATCCAAACGCTGCAAAGATGGTTTAAAAAGCCTTCGGCGTGGACGGTCCAGGCTTGGGAGGTAGACGAGTCATGTCAACAAGAATCCTGTAAACAGGTTTGTCACCAGAGACAATTGGTGAAAGTGAAAACAGCATTTTCAGACTATAACTCACGCTTTCGTCACGTCACAGCTGGGTTACTGTCAGTCCGTCCTGCAGCCGTCCTGGACTGAGAAACCAGACTGTTTCACCATTCTTCTTTCTTACTGAGCCTATGACAGAAAATGACATCTCAGCAGGAGAAACCTTAAAAAAATCAATTCCTTCTGGGGCTAAAAAAAAAAGTGAAAATCCTCTAAAGCAAAAAGGTATTGGAAATACTTTTGAAATTATTATGGGATGGCCACAAGACCTACAGCTCGGGAGCCAAGTGTGAAAGTTGGCAATTTTCACATGTTTGTCCGAGCGATCATTAGGAAATTTCACACACATGCCACCAGGTTAAGTCTTCAACCACAACTGCTATTATACATCTCAAACCAAATTTAAACAAGCACGAGGACTCATGTTTATTGTCTATTATTGTTGGAGACGTATACTTTCTTTTAGTTGTCCATTCCAAATAAAAACATAAAATACATTTAGAAAAAAAAACAAACTACAAATGTAAGAACAAGTACAATGTTTTCTTCCCCCCCCTAAACCCAAACGGACTTTAAGGACATCATGTTGTAAAACGAACCAAAAAAAAAAGGATCTGGCTCTTCTCAGTGAATGAGTTCTATAGATTTTGGAGCATAATACGCCAGTTACAACCTGCTGACCAGAGACTAAGGCATATGCACAGTAGAAATATATTTATTTTCCCTTTCAGGTGCAACAACCTGTGGTTGTTTCTGTGATAAATGACGCTGTTTCATCAGAGATTGCATACGGATGCGACTTGCTCTTGCGAATGTATAAAAAGGATCAGCATTTAGACTTCAGACTAAAAAATTAACACGGGCAAAGATGCAGATTACATTGAGATCGGAGACGATCATCAAGAGAGTAGAGAAAGAATCACTTTTAGTGTCTCAAATCAGGAATAGAGAAAACAGCTGATTGGGTGAATGTAACGCTGGTGATCAAAATTTGAAAAAAGCAGGGACGGTGATTTTGTTGGATAAAGGGGGTGAGGTTGCAGCTACCAGGAAGGAGGCCAAGAGGAAGACCATAGAGGAGCATGATGGGTGTTGGTGAGGAGGATACACATGGTAGGATTAGATGGAGGCAGATAATTCACCTAAAAAAGCAGCTCAAAGAAGCCAATGAGGTTTCAGAATTAAGAAAATCAAATAAATCAATCTGCTTTAAAAATCGATGAGATGCAGAGACGATCTTCTTGGAGACTACTTGAAGTCTGACTCAGATGAAAGTTTGTCCCGTCTTCCATTTACTTTTTCTTAACAAGAACAAAAGCAGAAAATCCCACCGACCTCTACAACGGTCTTCTTCTTTTATCGGTTCAGAAAAATCTTCCATCTCTGTCAGAACAACCATTATTAGAAACAACGGCTGCTTTAGGCTGCATCCATTTATAGAAACCGCAATCTCATAAACTGCTGCTGCAGGTTTTTGATGCGTGTTCACATTTTCTGAATTGTTTGCAAAAGTCGGCAGCATTAAAATGGATTTAAACTGCATTCAATGTGTTTAAAGAGGTCATATTTTAGATGTTAGAAACGTCTTTTAACCATAACTATTTTCACAGACGTCTGGAAACTTATCTATCTCAGCAGTTCAGGATTATGTTCCATGAGATCCATTTCCACTGATTAACTTGATTCTTTTCAGTGGTAGATATTCAGGTTAGACACCGACGTTTCAGGTTCATTCAAATCCAGTTTTCTGAGCACTGCTAGAATCTTTTCACCAAACTCATCCTTTCTCATTTGCAGTAAGATAGATCTATAAAAAACAAAATGAGACGCTAAAAGTTGCTGTTCAGGAAGCTTGTGTGAGATCCTGTTATTGGGATTTCCTGTGAAGACCAAAGATCTTGTCACAAAATACATTTTTCTTTTGTTTGAAAGGAATTTTAAGGCCCTTCCTACGACTCATGTCGTTGTGGGACAACTCAGAAAATCCCCAAAAATCTCAGATTCGGTCTAAAATGATAAAACCCACAGACATCTCCTCAGATTTGGGTGCTATTTAGGCCAAATCTGAGACATTTCAGTTAGGATCAGGTGGATTCTTGTATTGCTGAAGTGATTTTTTTTTCTTTTCATTGTTAGTGCTCTAATATATATATTCAAACAATAAAGATTATCGCAGCAAAAATGACTTTAAAAAAAAGGGAAGATTTGTTCTTAGTTAAGAAAACAGTTTGGCCTTTACAGTTTCTTTATTTGGAGTCCTGTTGCTGTGAATCCCCTTTTTAAGCCATCTACTGTGGATCCAGGCTTCCTGCGATGGTACAACAGTGGTATCACTCGCTTTAGAGATCTACTTAAAGATGATAACTTTGGCTTTATTTGTACAACTGAAAGAGACATTTGATCTTTTAAACTCAGATTTTTTTTTGCGTCATTTCTTTGTTTCACAGCTACCAACATTCTAAAAAAAAAACAATTCAAAGACCATTAAAGAAACAGAAATAACTGATAAAAGTTTGTCACTTGATCCATCCAGGAAGGGAATCATTTCTAGACTGTGCAACATCATATTGGACCTTAAATGTTCCTCTGTGGATAAATGTAAGATGGCTTGGGAAGAAGATATCGGATGACTTGGGTTTCTGCTCTTAAACTGGTAAACTCATCTTCTTTTTGTGCTAGACACTAATTCAGTACAAGGTGGCACACCGGCCTGGCTTTATGTACCCCACAGTTACCCCACCATGTATTAGATGTAATCTTACAGATGCCTCTCTGTACCACATGTTCTTTTCATGCTCTCATCTGAATAAATATTGGAGGACCATTTTTGACACGATGTCTCGTGTATTTAAGACTGATTTGAAACCAAATCCCTTAGCAGCCCTTTTTGGGGTTGTGGAGGACAAAGCTGTTTTAGGTATACTGCCAAAAAATACTGTATACTGTTTGCCTCACTCCTGGTTTAATGGAAAGAAACATCTTCTCCGTCTCATTCACAGTGGCTGCAGGATATCATATCCTGCTTAAAACTGGAGATAATTAGGTATTCACTCATAAAAGTCTCTTGACACATTTGAAGATTTATGGGGTCCCTTTTTAGTACAAGCTTGTTGCAGCTTAGCTGCATGTGATGGTGCATAATGCAGGACGCAGCGTGATGGAGTGATGGCATGGCTATGAGGAAGGGACAGGGAAGGGGGGGTAATGGTATGGGGTATTTTGTTTATTTCATTTATTATGAATTATCATTATGGTGGTTTTCCTTTAGCTTTAAAATATTATAAATACTTGTTTTAGTAATTTGTCTTTCATAATTTCAGAACTTTTAAATACATCAGGATTGTGGTTTGTATAATGTAAAACTTTATACAAATACCTTGGGGAAAAAAAACAAACAGGAACAAGTACCTTCTAATTTAGTTGTTTAAATGATCATGTCATATACTATCAGTTATTAACTGATCCCTCTTCATGAAAACATTAGGTGGAAACAGCTAACATTTTACTAAGAAATGTGGAATTGGTCCACATATTCAGCCTCAGCGTTTGCATCCTCGCAGATTTTTTTATGGAATTTTGCACATTTTTTCTTTTTCTGCATTGTCTTCTGGGTCCTAATTGGCTGTTGTCACTCAATCTCCTCCATGCAATGTCTCCTGTACAGAATAGGTTAACCCTTTAACATCAGAGATATCAATGTTGACGCGCTGTAATGTTCCTGTAACAAACGCTGAGGTGATCAATGTGAATCGGCTAATTCTGATTCGGAGAAAAGCAACATTTTGCAACACTTTAGTCAGGTGTTTACTAGCTTTTCTCAGCCTCTGAATCTGTTGGAGTGACATAAATTACGTAAATGGCTGAAGAAATAGTCGAAAATTTCAAAATTCCCAAAATTTTTTTTGTTCATTGCAGGTTATTTTTACAACATAACTCCTGCAATACATAAAGGACCGCTGTTCATCTTTGTTCCTGCATTTGTCCAAACACAGACATGAAGCATTCAGGATCACGGATTCCCACAAAATAAACCGCATCCACTGCTGTCCTGCATAAATGTCCTTCGGAAACTAGAACAAACTCTTTTCACCCTGTAGAACGAAAAATAGGATAAAAAAATCTCAAACACCTCAACAAACAAAAAGGGTGATGGTTACCAGTTCTGACCTTTGACATCAGGGGTTTCAGGAGTGTTTTGAAAGACTTGTGTCGCACTAGTTTTTGGAGGAGAGCAGCCGTTGCAAAACTTGGAGACAAAGTAAACTCACAAAGTCTGGACAAAGTTTATCACAGATAAAACCACTTGTGTGGCATGTTGGTTATTATTACGGCTGCTTTCCTCCTCCTTTTGTGCTTTTGAACAAATGAACCTGAATGACATTTTATGAACACTAAATCAGCAGCAGTGCATTTCCAAACATGAAGTAAACAGAGAGAATTGAGTTTTGTTTACTCCTTCCAACTGAATTAATTAAAACAATAATTAAAACCTCACAAAAACAGATTTATTTCTTAGCCTTTAACAGTTTTTTTTTTACAGCATCTGTGTATGGCTGGATTAATGTGAACATGTAAACATCTGTTTAATTCATTTAAGTTTCTGCCTTTAGATGAAGCTTTCTTTGTTTTTTTCTGGTGCTCCTGGATACAGATGGATGCGCGTGAAAATTAGATGCTCCTCTCAGCACACCTGCCTCCAATTACACTCTGTCAGATCAGACTTAACTACGGCGTCTCGCGGCGCTTCGCCACTTCAGAGGCTTCTGCCAGGAACTTCCTCTGATTAAACACTTGAGTGTCAGAAAAAGGATGTGCAACTTACCGATCTGCACTTTCAGGAAGAAAGGCTGCCAAATTGATTCCAGATTTGAAGAGCTGTTTCATATTTTAGTAATAATTATTGTGAAGTTACGGTAGGCGGAAAGAGGAAGTTTCTATTGTTCAGGGACAGTGTTAACTTTTACTGTACAACAAGTATTTAGATGCAAGTTATTACCACCCCAGGAAATGTCAGTAGATTTAAAAAAAACAAGCGTTAGGAATTGGTAGTATTTGGTTTAAATTGCAATTTCAGACAGTACTTAAAAAATACAATGCTCACCAAATGTGATTAAACACAACTTTGAAGGTGCAATAAAAAGAACCTGCATCCACTGCAACTTCGTATAAATATCCTTTGACATTGCAAAATAGGTTCTGCTTGCTCCTACAGATGCATCAAAAATATTAGAGAAATATAAACCAAAACAGATTACAGATGTTTTACAATGAAAGGCAGGGGGGGTCTCGAACAAAGAAACAATAACTGCCCAGCTTGAGATTTCAAATACAACTAACAAGTGTACCACACATGTACTTTGTAGTATTTATAAGGGAATGATAGTTGGCAGGCAGACGTTATTCCGAAGTCATAGTCCAATCAGTGATGCAGAAAAATACAAAACATGAAAGCCGAGAGTGTACAAAAAATAAAAATAACAATACAATAAAATACAAAAACCTACAATAGTAATAGCATGTACGTTAGTTAAAGAAGGGCGGACACAAAGGCAACTCCTCCAGCATTTCTACATATTTGACTGAAAGCCTATTTCACTAAATACAACATTACTAATTGCCCTTCAACACCGGAGAGGTCGCCGGCGATGCCTCAATAACCCACGCTCTTTGACCTGATGTAACTCTTCAACTGTTCACGCGATGAACAGGAATCAGCTGATTCTGTACTGTATATGTATTGTGAAAACTCCTTACTTGTATAATGTGAAAGTTTCATTGTTAAAGGGTTGAGAAAAGTCTCATTTGTCACCCGTAGCTTTCCCATACTGGCCCTTTCATAGTTTGCCCAAAGATCAGCCTCGTACAGAGGAAGACTGTCAATATTGAATACAAACCGAAATAATAACAATAATCTAGAAAACCCACCTGTCTGGAGAAGGGTTTGGGTAGATTTCCCCTACCTGTCTGTAGCTACAAGCCCCTAACATGAAGATGACTCTGCCTCGACCTAACCCAAAGCTCTGCTTATATGAAAAAGTCCACGATTGTCGTCTGGACCTCACAGTTCTCCGTCTGTTCTCTTTAGGTTCTTTGTCAACTTCCCGTCAGCCAAACAGTATTTCAGCCAGTTTCAAGACATGCAGGATCCTGAGGAGATGGAGAAGAGCAGCCAGCTCCGGCAGCACGCCCGCAGGGTGATGAACGCCATCAACACAGTGGTGGAGAACCTGCAAGACCCCGAGAAAGTCTCCTCAGTACTGGCCTTGGTGGGAAAGGCCCACGCTGTCAAACACAAGGTGGAACCCATATACTTCAAGGTAAAACTCATATTTGATTTGTTTATTTCCGGATCATTGTAGGCGTGATTTTCCTTTTTCCAAATGTAACAAAGCAAAGTTCCAGTTAATAAAAAAATGCATTTTTAATACATGTATATATTTTTATGTATATTTAATTCATATATATATTTAACATATAATGGCCATTTTAATATTGATATTGTCCCGAATATAAATACAAAGTCAAGGCAAGAACAAAGAATCTTAAATCGAGTAAAATGCAACTTTTTAAAGATGAAAAGTCTCTGATAAATCTATTGATTTGCTTGCTTAATATAACCAAATCAAACTTTATTTATAAAGCAGATTTTGTACCTCATTACCACAAGAAGTTTACAGAATAAAGACATCTTTCAATCTTGAAAACTGATAACAATGCTTAAAAAGCCCCTTAAGAAGCCTATTATTCATTATATCACAGAATTCTGCTAAGATACATAAATGTTCCCAAAGAAAATCACATGTACATTTTCTGACTCTGTTTTTTACTGGATGATGTACACAAAGTTCAGCATCTGCATCCATTCACTTCAAAAACAAATAGACACGAAGGTGAGAAACTGCTTTTGTGAAGCTTGATAAACACATTTAATTCATTTTGTTCTGGTTTAAATCTTCTGATTCCTCTTTTTTGATAAACTGCTTTTAAAACGATTTGATGCAAAAAGATGCATCAAGACTGAGTTTTATAGAAATGCATGTCATTCAATCAACAACATGGTCCTGAGAGCAACAATTTCTACGGAAAAGCTCAGTTCCAGGAAGGTGCACAGAGCTGAGCGATGGGAGGGTTGAAGCTTGATCCAACTAGAACACGAAGGGTTCGTATTTTCAACATGGCATCCAGCGAGCTCCCCTCTTCATCCGGATGAGGAGGGAAGTGCGTCCCTCTTCAGATCCTTTGAATAGCGTCTGCAGTCATGAAGGCCAGCTGTGCAGAGAACACATTTCCTGCTCCTGAAAGCGTTCAACCTTTTTGTTCTGAGTCTGAAATGCTTCATTTCAGACTAAATGCATCATCTATCAGCGCCACAGTGTTTCCCCTGATTTTTAACCTCGTGTGACTGTCAATCCTTTGCATAATATCAGACTTAAAGGTTTTGATTTAAGAAGGAAAAGTCAGGTTTGTGTCCCATTAGTTTCCCATTAGAGAGCAACTGCGCTTATATTACAGATTAATTGTAAATGACATTTTTGCTGTCTTAGGACTCGTTTATTATTTAGAAGTAACTTTTATCATAGTACTGACAGAAGAAGAACATAATTATTAAAAAAATTGATTGCAATACATTTTGAATCTATTGTATATGTGGTTTAAGTATGACCACAAAAAATATTGTTTTATTTTGGTGAAATGACAAAACTAAACTAATATAAAATATAAAATGATCATCGGGTGATTTCCGTGAACATCTGGTCTTGTAGGTTCGCAGGTCTGTAAACTCTAAAAGTTGATTTTTCTTTCATTTACTGCCGTTGTTCCTTAATTCCTCTTGAATTTGAGATGGTTAAGTGAGGGTTAATGGCTGACGAAGTGTGCGTTATTACTTTTTTTTTTTTTTCTTTTTTTTAACTTGTCCTGTCCAACAGCTAGGCAAACAGATGAGAGCTGAGGGCCTCTTGTGTTGGACATATTTTATTTTAACAAGAGGGGTTATTAATCTTCAGACAAACCAAAGGTATGTCTGAATAAACCCCTTTTGTAATTGAGGCCAAACTTTATTAATTTCAATCATGTTTGAAAATCTTTGGTGTTGGACCGGACAGAAAAGGAAAGAGGGGAAAAAGAGAGAGGGATGTTAGAGAGAGGGGGGGTAGGGGGTGATAATAGGAGGGGAAGGGGGGTAAGACCATGAAGCAGCATAGAGCAGACAGGTTTACTGGTTGTTTATCATTACGGTACGGTTCAAATGTAGTACAAAAAGGGCGGGGCCTGTTCACACACACTCAAATATTATCAACACACCTGCTAGCTGTCCACATGTCAACATGTACACAAAACAGATAGTGTTCACGAACGCATACCTATGCCTTTAAACCAACTAGTGTGAAATATTTCATTCATTCAATCATGCAAACTATTAGTGCAAAGGTGAGCTAACACCTGTGCTCAAGTGAGTGTTTATGTTCTTCTAAAATGGATGGTGGAACGTGAAAAGAAGGAGGAGGAGCGCCCAGCCACCCCCACACCCAGACCCCCGCCGCAGCAGCAGCGGCAGCCGGAATTCCCCCAACGCCATACGGGAACAGGCAGGGAACAACCGCCCCCCGGGCGACCAAGACCGCCACCCAGGCCAGGGCCAGCAGGACCGCCGCGAGGCCCCCAGAGCCAGAGAGCAGGGAGGCGCGGAGGGAAAGAGAGCGCCGCCCCAGCCCAGCCAGGAAAGCAGCCCCCCCGCCGCGCCGGAAGAGCCCAACGCAGGGCCCCACCGGAGAGGGACGCCCACAGCCCCAGACGAGCACCCCACCACCACCCAGGAGTTCCGGGCATCCCCCCGCCCCTACCCCAGGTACGAGCCAGGACCCCCCAAGGGAGACCCGCTCCGCACTCCAGGCAGCCACCCACCCGGCCCACGGTTGGTCCAGGTAGGAGCAAGGCAGGGGACCGCCGCCCCCGCCCAGGAGGGGGGAACCCCGGGGAAAAAAGGGCGGCCCACAAGGGGTGTTATAAATATGGCCCGACCAGGCTCGGCCATGTTGGAAGTTTGGCGGGGCCCAGCGCCCAGGGGCAAGGACCAGGACCCACCCCCCAGGGACACGAACACCCCCGGCTCAGGTGTAATATGAACCCCCCCACCGTGCGGAGAGAGCACCGCCGGGCCCAGGGAGCCGGCACCCAAGGGACACGGCCGCCATCGCCAAGAGGCCCGCACCCCCCACCAGGGAAGGGGTAGGGGACAGATGGACCCAGGTCCCACCTTCCTTGTCAGGCCTCGACGGGACCGAGGAGGCCAACCGGCCGAGGCAACCACTGATTGCCTCAGCGGAGACCCCGACCCGCTAGCCCCCCCGACCCGTACCAATAATGGGCCCCCCCTCCCCCCCAGAACGCCCCCCCACAGGACAGGGCCGACAAGCCCCCCACCCCACCCCACCCCAGACCCCGCAGCCGAAGCGGGTGACACCCAGAGCGACCGGGGGCCCCGAGAGGGTTGTCCCGTCCTGTCCCAGAGCCAGGGAAGGGCCGATCCCAGCCCCAGGTGCAGATGGGCAGCCCATCCGGCGCCGCTGCCCCCCCCCCCCCCCCCCCCCCGAGCAGGGCCCCCCGCCAACCCCCCCCCAGCACAGGCAAAGGGACCACCCCCCCAAGCCAAGCCAGACCACCACACCACCCCCCCACCACGCACCCCCACACCCAAGCCCAGAGGACCACGCAGCGCCCCAGCCCGCACCACCCAGGCACCGGACCCGACCCCCCGATCAACGGAGACCCCCACCGCCCCCGCCAGGCACCGGAAGCCCCGACCCCCACCCCAAACCACGGCAGAAGGGCAAGGAGCAGCGACGACCAAGCCCCCCACCCCCTAAGTCATGGAGTCAACCACAGGAGACCAGAGAGACTGAATTCTTTCAAAGTTACTTGAGCTTTGGGCTGACATTTTTTCCAAGCTGATATGATCAAACAGCAGATTTCTGTGTTGACTTATGTTTATGTTTTTCTTGTTTTTCCAATTTATTAAAATAGTTTTTTTGGCAATACAAAGAGTTATGAAAATGATAGATGCTAATCCTTCTTCTATATCGATGGCACTCATGTCAACAAGCACACAAAGTGACGGTGAAGCTGTGATTGAAACCTTAAGCCAGACTGATAAATCGGCACATACCTGCTGCCAGAGAGCCTGGACAGGAGTGCAGAACCACAGTGCGTGCATGTAGCTGTCGGGTAGATTACTATCACAGTGCTCGCAAATGTCTGAGTTACTGAGACCCATCTTGAACATCCTCTGTCCAGTGTCGTAAATTCTGTGAAGAGTTTTGAGATGGATTAGCTGCAGATTTGGACTTTTTGTCAGTTTAAAGGTGTTTAGACAGAGTTCTGACCAGAGTGTGCGTTATTACTAATTGACTATTTGACTATTTGTTACGCAGCATCACATAACAAATAGTCCGCGTCGCGCCGCACCACCGCTGCAGTCAAGATTCAGGGACATATATATGCTATTCGTCCCGATGGGTTGAATAAAGTATCAGTTCAGAGAGAAAGTTCACCTCTTACCGCTTTTTTTTTTAACCAAATGATGAAGCAAAACGTTGTTTTAAAGAAGTAGTGATATAAAACAGTTAAGCTAGGTGACCGGAACTTCTTTTTTCACCTTGCAGTTATCCGGTTTTAATGCACACCCAGCAGCCAATCAGAATCGAGTATTCAACTGGACCATGGTGTAATAAACTTTAATGTACAGAAACGTTACAGATATTATTTATACTTTCACAGGAAATACGATTGGCAGCAGCAACGCTTCCCTTCAGTCAGTCTAGTCTGTAGAAATAAAGCCCAACACATTCTGTCTGAACTGAAACAAAAATGAAAAATCAAATAACGAAGATGGTTTCAATTCGTGAAAGCAAATGAAAAATTAACTCTTCTTGGCCTACTTTTAGTCCAAATTTAGAATATGCTACAAGTGAGTCCAAAAGATCAGAAAATATATTTAAATTTAAACTCTAAATCTCTTACTGCCGCAAATTTGCGTCACTATTTTGTTTTAGTATTATGTAGCTGTAATAGATTCCTTTTGTAATATGGTACTCCTGAGTCGTATAAATGAAAGAGACAAATGTCACGCTAACCAGATGACAGAATTCTCATTCAGTTTCTTTTATTCGTGAAGTTTTGAGATGAAAATGTTTGAACCACATCACGTCCTGTTTCACTCTGTAGAAAACTCCTAATAGGTTCTAGCTGCCGGACAAAACAAACAGAAAATCTTCAGCCGGAAGCTTAATGACATTAAATCCCCCGTTATTTCAGTCCTCAGTGTTAAGGTAATTGTTGGACTGTTTTTATTATCCTGCTGGTTCTCTTGTCCCAAGATTTAGGATTAAACTTCCAATGATTTATCTGACAGGTTGAGTTAGAAGCAGGACTTGATTTTCTCTGATTTATTGATAGTTTGCTGGTCTGTGATGTAACTGTTTTAAAAATGTTTGCTTTTGTCATGAAGTTTTAATTATTTTGCCCAATTAAGAAAAAAAAAGTTAAGAATCCGTTAAATCTCAAAGTCAGAGAAAGAAGTTCATTGATTTTTGACTATTTTAATTTATAAAAAATGTTGCAGATTTACATGTCAATCAAACCCAAAGCAATCAAAACATCCAGCCAAATAGGATGCACCACTGAGGACAGCCACAAAGATGAAGATGCTGTCAGTATTTGTCTTTAAAAGCACTGTTGGGTTGTTTCCAGACTTCCTGTTTCCTTGCACCTTTTGTTTTTGTCTAACACCTGATCTAAGTAATTAGCAGAAAGGGAGGATGGAGACATCCGAGGGGGAAAAAAACCCACATCCAGTTTTTGAAAAATGTATGCAGACTCAAATTGTTGCATGAATTCAGATGCCCAGAAGCTGCTGGAGGCCTTTAAGGTAGATAGACTGGACTACATTTTCTAAATAAATTACCACACGCAGAAAGTTCACATGTTCTTTGAGGTTCTGCAGGATCCGACCAGTTCTGCAGAAGTGACAGCACTTGAACGCAACACGCAAGTAGCCAAACCCCTGAGCCGTTATCCAATCCAATCCACTTTATTTAGAGAGCACATTTCCCAAACAAACAGTTTCCCAAATGCTGTGCAGAGACTAAAATTAAAATGAATAAGAATAGGATGAAAGCACAGAGGACCACACAACTCATGCGGTGTTAAAAGTCAGAGAAAAAAATTAGGTTAACAACTTTACGAAGCTTTAAAAATGAACACCCATGACCCGGTAAAAATTAATAATGCGTTTAAAGACTTTTATCAAAACTTATACACTCCACAGATCAATCCATCAGAACAAAGCATCAACTCATTTCTCAACAATATAAACCTGCCCAAGTTAAACGAAGATCAAATCACAAATTTAGACTCTCCGCTCTCGTTGTCTGAGCTTCATGAAGCTCTGTTACTTATGCCTAATGGTAAAGCACCAGGGCCTGACGGCTTTCCTGCAGAGTTTTATAAGGAATTCTGGGAACAACTGGCACCAACGTTTTATAAAACGGTAAAATTTATCAATGAAAGCCAATCTCTACCACCTAACATGAACTCTGCCAACATTATCCTTCTTGTAAAACCAGACAAAGACCCCATGAGTCCTTCAAGCTATCGCCCCATTTCTTTAATGAATGCAGATGTAAAAATTATCTGCAAAGCACTAGCACAGAGAATAGAAAAAGTCACTCCTCACATAATTGACTTTGATCAAACTGGATTCATCAAAGGCAGACACTCGGATGACAATGTCCGCAGACTCGTTAACATAATAGACTTTGCCACCATCAAAAACCAGGAAATGACTATACTATCACTGGATGCTGAAAAAGCCTTTGATAGAGTAAATTGGAAGTTCCTCATTGCTGCCCTCCATAAGTTTGGGTTTGGAGAATCATTCATCAATTGGATCAAAATATTATATCACAACCCCAATGCATCAGTTAGAACTAATAAACAGACTTCCAACAGTTTTTTTCTTGGAAGAGGAACCAGACAGGGTTGCCCACTCTCCCCCTCTCTTTTTGCAATATTTATCGAGCCTCTAGCTGCAGCAATAAGACAGAATGAGAGTATTAAAGGAATTAAAACCAAACACAGCCATCATAAAATTAGTCTCTATGCAGATGACATATTACTGTTTTTAAGTAATATACATTCTGTAAATGAAACGGCAACAATCATTAATGAATTCTCTTCTATATCAGACTATTCCATTAATTGGAATAAATCTGTTTTATTACCACTGAACAGTAATGCGGAGCAAGGACTCACAATACCAGTTAAATCAGGCAATATAAAATATCTAGGTATTTATTTTTCCCCCAAAATATCAGAACTGGTGCAGCTAAACTACACCCCATTACTGAAAAACATACAGGACGATCTAACACGCTGGACCAACCTGCCTTTGTCCCTTATGGGCAAGGTAGCCACGGTTAAAATGAAAATCTTACCCAAAGTTAATTATCTCTTCTCAATGATTCCCACACAACCGCCATTAAAATGGTTCAAAACATTAGACTCATCCATATCAAGCTTTCTATGGAACAATAAACCTGCAAGAATTAGTCTAAAAACTTTAAAATCTGCAAAAAGCTGTGGAGGATTAGAATTACCTAACTTCCACAATTACTTTCTTGCAAATAGATTACAATACATCTTAAAATGGTTAAAAAATAATCCAGAAACCAACTCATGGTTAGACTTGGAACAGGCGTTATGTGGAAAGATCAACCTGTCAGATCTTCCATTTATTAGTCAAAAAGTTAAAAAACAGGATTGTTTCAAAAGTATTAATATAAATGCCACTTTAACAGCCTGGTGGGAATTTCTCAAAATATCAAAATCATCAATTCAACCGTGCAAAATGACACCCATCTGGAACAACCCAGACATCCTCATAAACAAAAAAATTATCCACTTCCCAGCTTGGCAAGCAGGGGGCATAAAACAACTAGAGCACATAATTATTGATAGAAGATTCATAACTCCCCAGGAACTTCAAGACAAACATGGAATATATAACTTCTTGGAATATCAGCAACTTAAATCAATTATTACTAAAAAGTTTAAATACAGAGACAACGATTTAAAGCTACCAGATGTAGTTACCACTCTGATCAATTTCTCAAGGAATAAAACTCTCTCCAAAATATACAAACTTTTATGTAATGTAGATAACAATATTTCACTTCCGACAACAAAATGGGATGCGTATTTGAGCATCAGCACAGATGAAAGTTTTTGGTCAGAACTTTGTCTAAACACCTTTAAAATGACAAAAAGTCCAAATCTGCAGCTAATCCATTTCAAAACTCTTCAGAGAATTTACTACACTGGACAGAGGATGTTCAAGATGGGTCTCAGTAACTCAGACATTTGTCAGCACTGTGACAGTAATCTACCCGACAATTACATGCATGCACTATGGTTCTGCACGCCGGTCCAGGCTCTCTGGCAGCAGGTATGTGCCGATCTATCAGTCTGGCTTAAGGTTTCAATCACAGCTTCACCGTCACTTTGTGTGCTTGGTGACATGAGTGCCATCGATGTAGAAGGAGGATTAGGCTCTATCATTTTCATAACTCTTTGCATTGCTAAAAAAAACTATTTTAATAAATTTGAAAAGCAAAAAAAATATAAATATAAGTCAACACAGAAATCTGCTGCTTGATCATATCAGCTTGGAAAAAATGTCAGCCCAAAGTTCAAGTAACTTTGAAAGAATTCGGTCTCTCTGGTCTCCCATAGCTAACTCCGTGACTTAGGGGGTGGGGGGGGCATGGTCGTCGCTGCTCCTTGCCCTTCTGCCGTGGGCCGGGGTGGGGGTCGGGGCCTCCGGTGCCTGGCCGGGGGTGGTGGGGGCTCCGTTGGTCGGGGGGTCTGGTCCGGCGCCTGGGTGGGGCGGGCTGGGGCGCTGCGTGGTCCTCTGGGCTTGGGTGTGGGGGTGCGTGGTGGGGGGGTGGGGTGGGGGTGCGTGGTGGGGGGGTGGTCTGGCTTGGCTTGGGGGGGTGGTCCCTTTGCCTGTGCTGGGGGGGGTTGGCGGGGGGCGCTGCTCGGGGGGGGGGCCCAGCGGCGCTGGATGGGCTTCCCATCTACACCTGGGGCTGGGATCGGCCCTTCCCTGGCTCTGGGGCGGGACGGGGCAACCCTCTTGGGGCCCCCGGTCGCTCTGGGTGTCATCCGCTTCGGCTGCGGGGTCTGGGGGTGGGGTGGGGTGGGGGTCTTGTCGGCCCTGTCCTGTGGGGGGGCATTCTGGGGGAGGGGGGGGGGGGCACTAGTGGTACGGGGCAGAGGGGGTTGACGGGTCGGGGTCTCCGCTGAGGCCATCGGCGGTTTCCCCGGCCGGTTGGCTGCCTCGGTCCCGTCGAGGCCTGATCAGAGCTCTTCTAGGGCCGGCGTTTGGGGGTGGGGGCCGGCGCTTTCTGGCTCCTCTCTCTCTGTGTGGGGGTGGTGGTGCTGGGCCTGGGGTGTCTGCGCCTCCGGGGGTGGGGCCCCGGGGCTGGGTGGGCCTGGCCCCCTTGCTGGGGGGCGGGGGGGGCGGGGGACAGTCTATCATCTGTCCCCAACTTACCCCCTTCCTCATATCACCTCATAATAGGGTGAGGGGGTGGGGGGCTTAGCCTGCGATGAGCCTTGGGGGGGGGGGTTACTAGGCAGTGGCCCCCCTCCTGTGGTTGCCGTATGGAGTGGGCCCCCCCTCTTTCGGTTTTATTTGCACCTTAGACATGTAGGGCCCTTGGTAGGGGGGGTGCTCGGACATCACTGCCAGCAAGCAGCGGATGTCCTCCTAGCACCCTACCCGCCAATTTTAACCGCACCTTAGACATTTAGGGCCCCTTGGTGGGGAGGGTGAGGGGACGTCACTGTGAGTAATCAGGAGATGTCCCCTTAGTGCCCTACCCGCCAATTTTAACCGCACCCCCCTTAGTACACACACCCCTCCCCCCTCAATATATACATCCCAACATAAACACACACACATGCACACACACACCCTTTCAAACACACATACACGCACACACATTTTGCAAGGAAGGTGGGACCTGGGTCCGTCTGTCCCCTGCCTCTTCCCTGGTGGGGGTACGGGCCCCTTTGCAGCGGCGGCCGTGTCCCCGGGGTGCCGGCTTCCTGGGCCCGGCGGTGCTCTCTCCACGCGGTGGGGGGGTTCACATTACATCTGAGCCGGGGGTGTCTGGTCCCTGGGGGGTGGGTTCTGGTCCTTGCTCCTGAGTGCTGGGCCCCGCCAAATTTCCAACTGTGGCCGAGCCTGGTCGGGCCATATTTACAACACCCCTTGTGGGCCCTCTTTTTTCCCCGGGGTTCCCCCCTCCTGGGCGGGGGCGGCGGGCCCCTGCCTCGCTCCTCCCTGGACCAACCGTGGGCCGGGCGGGTGGCTGCCTGGAGTGCGGAGCGGGTCTCCCTTGGGGGGTCCTGGCTCGTACCTGGGGTTGGGGCGGGGGGATGCCCGGAACTCCTGGGTGGTGGTGGGGTGCTCGTCTGGGGCTGTGGGCGTCCTTCTCCGGTGGGGCCCTGCGTTGGGTTCTCCCGGCGCGGCGGGGGGGCTGCTCTCCTGGTTGGGCTGGGGCGGCGCTCTCTTTCCTTCCGTGCGTCCCTGGCCTCTGGCTCTGGGGGCCTTGCGGCGGTCCTGCTGGCCCTGGCCTGGGTGGCGGGCTTGGTCGCCCGGGCGGCGGTTGTTCCCTGCCGGTTCCCGTGTGGCGTTGGGGGGATTCCGGCTGCCGCTGCTGCTGCGGTGGGGGTCTTGGGGTGGGGATGGCTGGGCACTCTCCCTCCTTCTTTTCACGTTCCACCATCCATTTTAGAAGAACATAAACACTCACCTGAGCACTGGTGTTAGCTCACCTTTGCACTAACAGTTTGCATGACTGAATGACTGAAATATTTCACACTAGTTGGTTTTAAGGCATAAGTATGCGTGTGAACACTATCTGTTTTGTGTAGATGTCGACAGGTGGACATTTTTGCAGCTAGCAGGTGTGTTTATAACATTTGAGTGTGTGTGTGGACAGGCTCCGCCCTTTTTTTTTTTTTTTCTACATTTGAACCTTACCATAATGATTAACAACCAGTAAACTTGTTGCTTTATGCTGCTTCATGGTCTTATCCCCCTTCCCCTCCTATTATCACCCCCTACCCCCCCTCTCTCTAACGTCCCTCTCTCTTCTTCCCCTCTTTCCTTTTCCGTCCGGTCCAACACCAAAGATTTTCAGACATGATTGAAATTAATAAAGTTTGGCCTCAATTACAAAAGGGGTTTATTCAGACATACCTTTGGTTTGTCTGAAGATTAATAACCTCTCTTGTTAAAGTAAAATATGTCCAACACAAGAGGCCCTCAGCTCTCATCTGTCTGCCCAGCTGTTGGACAGGACAAGTTAAAAAAAAAAAAAAAAAAAACAAGAACAATAAATACATTTAAAAAAAATAATCCTAAAATCAGCAAGAAGCCAGTGCAAGGACACAAGAATAGGTGTGATGTGCTCGTGTTGTTTGTCTCCTGTTAAAAGTCGTGCAGCAGAGTTCTGTATAGTTCTGGACTAACTGGAACCGGGAAAGTGCCTTGTGGGAAATCCCAGTGTTAGGTGCGTTGCCGTAGTCCAGTCGGGAAGAGATAAAAGCGTGCACGACCTGCTCAAGAATAGTAAAAGATAAAGGGTTTAACTTTAGATAAAAGCCGCAAATTATGAAATCTTGATTTTTTTTTTAAACACCATTTATCTGTTTGTCAAATTTGAAATCCCAGTCCACGATGACACCAAGATTGGTGGCTGTGGGCCTCTGGTAATGCTTTTCGGTGGAGCTGCTTTGCTTCTGTTGACGATCAAAAACCTCTTTGTTTCAATTTTTCTTCCTCTTCTGCTAAGCAGATCCTGAGTGGCGTGATGCTGAGCGTGCTCTCAGAAGATTTCCCAGAATTCTTCACGGCAGAGGTGCAGCTGGTGTGGACCAAACTGATGGCGGCGGTGTACTGGCACGTGACCGGCGCCTACACCGAAGTGGGCTGGCTCCAGGTGTCCAGCTCGGCGGTGTGAGGAGGAAGTGAGACGATGCGAGCGAGGGGAAAATGCAGTGAGGAGTTTAGCGCTGCAGGTCGTGGAACGTCGCTCGACGCCGCTCTGTGTTTTGGTGCTAAGCTCCACCTGCTGTGGTGTTTCCACGCCGCGGGGGATCAGCCGGACACCAAACAATGTAGCCAGAAGTCCACTTCACTTTTAGCCCGCGCGAGCTCCTGTTTGTGTAATTAGCAGGTGAAATGATCTCTGATGTCGACTGTTGACTTCTTCTGCTGTGATCCGTGTTCCTGTCAGAGAACGGCTGAGTGTTTGAACAACTTCATTAAACTTTTGCAGCAGAGAGGATTTTGAAAAGCAAACTTTAGCCAAGACAAAGAACAACTACAAGTAATAGGTTTACCACTTTGGGTGTAATTTATCTTTAACAGGAATTGGAGTTGGGCAAACATTGAATCTAAAGGGATTTTACCCAACAAACATCAACCATTTTAATGCAAGAAATCTTATCCAATCAGTTTTTTACCCCAAAAGCCTGATTAGCAGCAGTTGTGCCACATGGAATAAGTTCTCGAGTGAGGTCAACCTGATTACAGGTTGTCTCCTTGTAGAAACTTTAAGACTTTTGCTTCTGGCTCTTTGCAGGTTTATTTTCCTCTGACTTGGTTTCATTTATGTAGCAACCGCTGTGACAAAGTTTCCTTTCTGTGCATGTGCATGCAGCTACAGGTTTTCAGTCGGTCAGATGCAGATTTTTGCTGTTTATGGTCAAACTCATGAGTTGCACGTTGCTGATCGGAGAAGACGAGCAACGATGGTGACACAGTTACTTTTTGTTGAATGTTACCACAAACTGATTCCAGCTTTCTTTGAATGAAAACATTGTTTAAAAAAAAAAGAAGAGAAAATCCTGTTTCTGGTTGAGGTTGTGTTGAGTTTCCCCCCCCCATTTTTCCACTCAAGCAAGTATGATCATTTCCCAACCTGTGTGTGGATAAATGGACACCAAGAAATTGCAAAAATTAGACTACAATCAATCACAGAATCTGGTTTGTATCCAGTGGGGTCGGCCCTTTGGCTGTATCGAGAACTGGAGTGAGTGAGTCCGACATCACCCCTTTACTTCCAGTTTTAACAAAATTAAGCTAATTCAGTTGCCTTTTCTTTTTCTTTTTTTTTTTTGGAGCCAGACGTCAGTAAGCAGTTCAAGTTGTTCAGAGTCATAGTTTCTATGACAACCACTCTCTTCAATCAGGTGTGAGCTAGTTAGAAGCAGGCTACTGTCAAACATATTAATGTTGGGTTTTGGGGCCTGCAGGCTCCGCCCACTTTTATTGAGGTATCTGATTGGTCTCTTTATGATTTGTACAAAACTTGACTTCAGAATAGTATCATGAAAAAAAAGAGGTTTATCATGAACATGTTAGAAATGGGTATCAGAGCCAGAATGGTTATTCTGACCAATAGAATCAACAGCTGTTTATTTGTCTATAGAAAGTCTATGAGGTTTTGTCTTCTTGGAGCCAGTGGGTACTTCCTGTTTGGAACACCAGGGGGGTGGGGTTACTCAGTCCAGTTCTCATATACAGTCGATGGTTTGGACTCGCATAATTGGATGTTTGCCAACAGGCACACATAAGTGGACAGCCTGTGTTATGGGTCCATCATTTTTCATTCCTGCTTTTAGCTGTTAAGGGTTGTTTGAGTCAAATTTACAGAAAATCACGCGTTCTGAAAAGCTCAACCATCTTTCTATGAGACGAACCAAAACAAATATTCAGTTATTCTAGTCAGTATTTAATGATTAGTTTAATATTGTCAAATTAAACTTGCTTTAACGAGCAGATGAAAGCCAAAGACGCCCAAGAAAGCCTCCACAGAACCAGGGAGGACATGCAAAGTCCATACAGAAAGCCTTTAAATTAGATTTGAACTGGGAACCTTCCTCCGCCAAGGCCTGGGGATTTCTAGCAAGTTATTCTATTTGACAAATATTTTTCTAGATTGATTTAGTAAAGATGAATCGTCTCTGGTGTCCCCACATGCTACTGGTTGAGTTATTGGTCTGCGGAACGTTGTGACGCTGGACTTCACTGACAGTTTCTTCAATGATGATTAGATTCCATTTCCAATTCAGTTCAGTTCAATACTGATTCAAATTTTGATTTTAAATCTAACATTGGCTTTCCAGTTAAGGAGATTTTTCACATTTTAAGCTACACAAAAGGAAAAATTGCGGCACCAGGATTAATGCAATTAACAATAAACATCAAATTCAGATTTTTAAGATTTAGTGAAAACAGATCAACAAAGTCATCTAACTTAAGTCAAGACTGAGTCCTTCAATTAAAAAAACGTATGAATCCATTCATCCAGATTTTGCAGATTGTTTTTTTAAGATAAGCTTAAAGTCTGGTTGTTTTAGTTGCTGAGCTACAATCATGCTGGCCTCTCAGCTGGGAGAGATTTGGTTGGCAACCACCTGAAGAGGAAGTTGACATTTGAACATGTGGGTTATTTCTAGATACTTTAAATCCAACAGAACGGCACACAAAGGCTGCACTTTTGGATGTGCCTCGTCTTATACGGAAAGAAAGAAGAGATTAGATTTTTTAAGCTGCGGAAAAGAAAAATCTGGGCTTTTTAAGCCACAGCTATGAGATAACAGAGCTGCTGACTGTTAATAGATCCTCTGTATTCAGCTACTATATATATATATCCTCATGTTTGATAGACCTGCAGCCCAACATTCCTCTCTTAGTCTCATATCTGATGTCTACTGAAGAGTTGTGTGTGTGCAGGAGCACAGCGGACAAATGTGCATATTCTTCTGTGTTTGTTTACAAGTGTTGAAGAGCGGCGTGAAAGTCTCGATTGTCCTGCTCCTCTCATCATCAGCATCGGCTTTTTTTAAGCTGAAAGTGAGGCGGAAGATGTCAGCGGGTGGACACGATTGGCGACCACACGTCAGGCGTGCGATGAAACGTCTCCTGCATGGATGTTTAAAGAACTGTCGGGTAGTTTACCTTGTTAAACTCTGTCAGAGAGCTGCGCTGCTTTAAAAGCTGCATTAACGGCTACAAATCCTCCCTGGAGGTCTATTAAAATGATTTTTTTAAAGCAGGTTCAGGCTAAGAAAGCCCCACTAACTTTACCTTATTTGACTCTTCTTTGGATTGCGTTCACTCTCACCGCCAGTCCTCCTCTGTGGCTAATTCCCAAACATACCTAGCAAATCTGTTTAGAATGGACATTTGATCCAATCTAGAGTTTACATCTGCCCCTGCGACGTCCTCCACATCCCATCTGATCCTCCCTGGCATCAGCATCTGGCATTAATAGGGAATATAATGAGTTTCCTCTGCTCGTCATTGGGTCATCCATCTACTTTAACCTCCCATTGCTTCTGCTGGGATCTTCGCGACCGACTGCTAAAGCAATTATGCCCGGACAGCTGGTTTTCCAACCCGCAGCACCGTGTCGACCATTAACGGCCAAACACTTTAGATGGCGTCCATTCAGGAGAAAATGAGATCAATGAAGCAGCAATCAAGAACAAAAACCAGAGATAAAATGCTGATGTGATGCTCTAATGGACACAATGACAGTTTCCAAACTTTTAATTTAACTGAATTCTTCTGGAAGACATTTTCCAGAAGGCTGACAGGGTCTGAATGCAAAAGGACAAAATGTTCGACCGCTATTGACAGGAAGTCATCGTGACTGCTTTAGATGTTACATCTGGTCTGAACTTCAGTGGCTGGAAAAAAAATTTTTATGAACTCCAAATGTAAATTATACTTTAATACACAAAAAGAACATATCTTCATACTAACAGGGAGACCCATTGGCAATATAAACATATTTTTCCAACCTGAATAAATGACTAACTGTATGAAAAACAATATTGATTTATGCTGTGCAGTCTGGCTTGGCCAAAATATCAGTTTCAGTTTTATTTTTTTAAATCTCAGATAAATACATAGTCATATAGATAACTATAATCAAAGACCACACTTTGGATTTAACGGTTATGATTGCAAATTTCATTCATTCATTCATAAATGAAAGAATGAATGATTTCAAAGTTTATATTTCCCTTTTTAAAAATGTTGAAAGCATTATTAAACTAATTACAAAAAACAGCACACAGCTTATTTTTTTGTTCAACTGTTTTCTTAGAGTACGAGTTTTAAAAAGGGGTAAATACATCCCTTACCTTTACGCCAACTAAATGTTTTTATACTGCGACATCGTTCTCAGTAGCCTTTTAATTATGATTGTGCGGTAATTAGCAAAAAAAGCAAAAAGCCTGCATTGTTTTTTAAGACATAGTTTCTGCAGAGCGGCAGGAGCTCATTAGAAATTTCCCTCTGAGTTGTGGGCGGGTCTGTTGGCGCAGAGCAAGCCTCTGCTAATTTCCCATCAATCCTTTGCTTATGCTCTCTCCCGCTAGCTTATACCACCCAACAACGCCAGGATAACAGAGTTGTTGCATAAACTAAACTTGAAGAGATGTTAAGGAAAAGTTTCATAAGTTTAAACTCAAGCTGTAGCTCCTCTCTGACAGGTGAGTAAGAGCAAACATCTCAAACTTCTCGTCATGCTGACAGTGACGCTTCATTGATTCAGAAACAGTTTTTAAGATTTGTTGCCAGATGCCCAACATCCGCTCTACTCTGAGGGTCAGACCTCCAGTGGTTCAGGAGGGGTTTCTTTTGTCAAAAGCTTCCCCACAAACCATTATCAGTTTCCACACCCGCATGGGTCAGATCGTGTCCCCACATGCTGATAGCCTCCATCTGAACTGTACATTTTGTCATTTCACCTCAGTAAATAGGGGTCCGTGGCATATGTGGCTCTGTGCTTTTATTGTGAAATGTTCCTATGAGTCTACAGTCATATTTTTCTATTGTACATCTCTGCGGAGGTGGCTGTATGTGAATGCTTTGTTCGTGTTTGTGTACCTCGCTGTCTGTGGCAGCGAGCGCCGTGGCTTTGTGGAGTTTTTGCGCATGTTTGCACAGACTTGTAACTTTACACACAAAATCATAACATCAATAAACTATGCTTGTATATTTCTCAGATCTATCTTTTCTTCTTTAAATATTGATCTGATGTAAAGATTGGTGATTTGAATAAAGATGGGACGCCGAGGACTCTTTTGTGTGGCTAGTTTTTATGGTTGCTGGGTGCAGGATTTGATTTTTATTTTGCTTTTTTAAAAGAGGATGTTGCATCGAGGTTTCATCACCTGCAGAAACCGTTTTTTTAGATCATGTTTTTCTTCTGAAATGCTTGCAGAGAGCGGAAAGGAGCAAAACGGGGTTGAAGATAATAAAAACTGACAGCAAATGGGCTGAGATGAGCTGCAGATTGCTTCAAAGAAGGTGAACCTTCCAGTTTGGTGTGAAATAAAATGATGAAATTCTGTAGCAGTTGAGATGTAAGTGAACCCTGACCTAACAGGTTCACAAAGGAGCTGCAGACACAGACCTGCCACAGTGTCGTTTTAAACAGTTTCCATGGCTTTAAGGGATTGATATTTCATCAACAGAAGAAATTCAGGCAATTTTCTGAACAACATCAAGGAGCTTTGGGAGACTGATTTCATCTTTCTATTATTCTACTGCAGCACTGCAAACACATTGTCCTGAAATAAATCCACTTTGTTTGATTACCTGCCTCAGGCTTGCATAGACAAAACAAGCAGTGCCCAACTGTGTAGATTTTAAGTATTTTATGCTTTATGATTTATCTTTGGAGAAACAACCAACAGGGATGCAAATGTACTAAACCAATGGTTCTGATAAAAAGGCCTGGCTTATTCACAATTATATTAAGTAAAAGGGAATTTTTCATTAAAAATAATAAAGTCAAGCATGATCGATGGTTCTGGCAGCAGCTTTTCAAATTTGATGCAGTTTTCAGACCACTTAACCAAACTCTACCTTTGGAAGATGTCTTGCAGCACAAACGCGTGTCGTTTTTGTCTTTCTTTCTTTATTTTTTATTTTTTTCTCTTTTTAACTTGTTCTGTCCAACAGCTGAGCAAACAGATTAGAGCTGAAGGCTTTTTGTGTTGGACAGGTTTTACTATCACAAAAAGAGGTTATATAGCTTCGAGAAACTAGAGTGTAGATTTGTATAAACCCCTTTTTGTCGTATTATTTTTTATTTATTTGTTACATTTAGTGTGTGTGGGGAGGGTGGAAGAGAGTAAAAGGAAGAAAGGTGAAAAGGTGGGGGATACAAGCACTGATTTGAATAAGTTATTATTTTAAGCTGTAACAATGATACCAGATCTGCTGGAAAGACGAATGTTACATCAAAGGTGAAAATCTGACACTAAGATGAGCGGAAAAAAAAAATCTGTCCATCAATACACTGTGGGTAAGGAGGAGGGATGAAGCAGACAGGGAGCAGTGTGGCAGTGTGCACGTGCACGTGGGGGTGGAGATACATGCATGCTGCCGACGTGAACCGTGTGTTCATAAGGGGAACCAGATCCTACCCAGCCAGACCAGCCAGACCAGGAGAGGGGAGGAGAGCCCCCCAGGCCAGAAGCCCCCCCAGCACCCGGACCCAGGCAGCCTGGGAGGGGAGGAGGAGGGGACCGCCCACCCCACCAGCCAGGCACAGAGAGGGCCCCCCCAATGCCCAGAGGCACAAGCGAACCCAGTGTCCGGCCCCCAGGCCACGAGACATGAGCGCTTAGCCGTACCAGGCGGCAGCCATGGGGGCCACCGGGCGCCGGACACCGAGACAAAGGCCAGGGACGAAGCCAGGGCCCCCGGGACCCATGAGTCGGGGGCCGGCGCCCCGTCTCCGCAAGCCAGCCCAGGCACGCGACCTAAGCATCCCAGGGATCGGCACGCACCCACAGCCACCCCCCATAACTCTACAACCCTACACACTACAACCCCCCCCGCCATAATATCTGAGCCCCCTTCCCCAACCCTCTCAGTGCCCTTCCCTCTCTGTGATGGGGAGGGAAAGCCCCAGAGGGTCCCAGCGAGCCAGCCCCCAAGTCCGTCCTACCCATGCACTCACGCACACATACTCACAATCATGTGGTTACCCTCCCTACCCCCGCCGCCACGCCGTAACCCCCCACAGCCGGCCGACCCCCAGCGCCGTATGCCCGACCATTCCCGCAGCTGACAGGATACCCATAAGCCCGGCCGCCCTGAGAGGACCAGGCGGGTGAAGACTGGCCGCCCCCCCCCGACCCCACCCATGTATGGAGGTGTGGGAGTGCTGTGTGTGTGCTGCAGGTAAAATAGGAGGTCCCCAGTGTGGGGGGCTCCACCGCTGCCAAGCCGCAAAGCCCCCCACTCCGGGGTCCCTCTGTGAGTGGTGTGTATTTGCTGCGTGTGTGCTGCTAGCATACAGTGTGTGTCTACAGAGGAAGTTATTTTTTTTCCTTTTTTTTTCCTTTTAACTTGTCCTGTCCAACAGCTAGGCAGGCAGATGAGAGCTGAGGGCCTCTTGTGTTGGACATATTTTACTTTAACAAGAGGGGTTATTCATCTTCAGACAAACCAAAGGTGTGACTGAACAAACCCCTTTTGTAATTGAGGCCAAACTTTATTCATTTCAACCATGATTGAAAATCTTTGGTGTTGGACCGGACGGAAAAGGAAAGAGGGGAAAAAGAGGGAGGGATGTCAGGGGGGAGGGGGGGGGTGATAGTGAGAGGGGGGGGTAAGACCATGAAGCAGCATAGAGCAGACAGGTTTACTGGTTGTTTATCGTTACGGTACAGTTCAAATGTAGTACAAAAAGGGCGGGGCCTGCTCACACACACTCAAATATTATCAACACACCTGCTAGCTGCAAGAAATGTTCACATGTCAACATGTACACAAAACAGATAGTGTTCACACACGCATACTTATGCCTTTAAACCAACTAGTGTGAAATCTTTCATTCATTCAATCATGCAAACTATAAGTGCAAAGGTGAGCTAACACCTGTGCTCAGGTGAGTGTTTATGTTCTTCTAAAATGGATGGTGGAACGTGACAAGAAGGAGGGAGAGTGCCCAGCCACCCCCACACCCAGACCCCCGCCGCAGCAGCAGCGGCAGCCGGAATTCCCCCAACGCCACACGGGAACAGGCAGGGAACAACCGCCGCCCGGGCGACCAAGACCGCCACCCAGGCCAGGGCCAGCAGGACCGCCGCGAGGCCCCCACAGAGGAAGTTAAAATTGTGGGGGGGGCCAGCGAAAGGCGCGTGTCGTTTTTTTCAGCAGACTCCTGGTCAGTTAAAACACTCTGAGGGAAGCATCAACTTTGTGGAAAAATGATCTTCATTCTGAGGATTTTTAAATGTTTACAAGCTTGTCTATCCATCCATCCATCCATCTACTTAACCCACTCAACCCCTTTAGGGGTCATGGGATGCTGTTAGTCAAAGGCGGGGTACATCCTGGACAGATTGCTGGTCTGGTGCAGGGGCACACAATCCCACACATTCACACCTAAGGGACACTTTTAGACTTATCAATGAACCTATGAAGAATGTTCTTGGACCATTGGAGGAGCGCCCAGAGAAAACCAGGTTTGTTTATACCCATGAAAAATAAACCGCTTCCACTGCTGCCTGTTTTGAAAATATTAGATCCCTTTTCAAGGGGTATGGAGGGAAAAGCTGGCACAAAGAGGCATTCAACACCCCAGTAGTTTAGTATTTCTATATTTAAACATTAATTAACTATGGTATTTAAGGCGTATATCTAGTAAAAGACCAAAGAAATCATATTTCAATGCTATATTATATGCTATATTATATAGATTATTTCTGAATGTCGTGTTGCTGCCACATAAATGAAATTTCCCCATTGTGGGATTAATAAAGTCATCTATCTATCTATCTATCTATCTATCTATCTATCTATCTATCTATCTATCTATCTATCTATCTATCTATCTATCTATCTATCTATCTATCTATCTATCTATCTATCTATCTATCTATCTATCTATCTATCTATCTATCTATCTATCTATCTATCTATCTATCTATCTATCTATCTATCTATCTATCTATCTATCTATCTATCTATCTATCTATCTATCTATCTATCTATAGTTTACAGTACAATGTAACCCAGTTACAGGAATTGATAAAGAAAAATCTGTAAAAGAAAAAAATACTAAAATGTAGGTACTCTTTATGTTTAAGCGTTTTTCCCCCCCAACACAATTAGCCAAAAAATTAGCTGAGCAGTCCTAAATTGAAGATGTTTGACAGATTTGATGCAAAGAGGGGGTGTACTGTCTTCTGATATTTTTTTTAGTTTGTAAATACAGGCTGATTTACACTGGTCCATTTGCGTTGCGTTTCTGTTCCATCACATCTCCATTGCGTCACATTGCATCTATTGTGTTGCGTCAACATTGCGTCTCCGTCTCTGTTGCTTTTTGTTTCCGCTGCGTCTACTTTCCATTGCATTGACACAAGAAAAGAAAACGTTTATTAATCATTCGAAATGTTGACATCGCCTCCATCATGTCTGCATCTGACATTCATCCCTCCGCTCTCCAATGTACATTGGAGAGATCAATTTTGAAGTCACCCACTGAATTCAGAATAGGGAAAATGAACCCTGAAGTTGTCACAATGAACGGAGTTTGCTCCGCCCACCTCAACATGGCTCCAAAAACAACAATTAGACGAGACAAACTGAAGTGTGAAGCTCTGCTGGGTCCGCCTACAAATTTGACCATCAAAAAATCCACCAGCAAAATAACCACAAAATATCTTTGCTACATACTTTTTTGCCATAAATGTTTCATGTCACACGGATTAAAAGCCAGAACCGAAGAAGCAGCAGCAAACAGAAAAGGCCACCCCCTCTTTCGGTTTTATTTGCACCTTAGACATGTAGGGTCCTTGGTAGGGGGGGTGCTTGGACATCACTGCCAGCAAGCAGCAGATGTCCTCCTGGCACCCTACCCGCCAATTTTAACCGCACCATAGACATTTAGGGCCCCTTGGTGTGGAGGGTGAGGGGACATCACTGTGAGTAATCAGGAGATGTCCCCTTAGTGCCCTACTCGCCAATTTTAACTGCACCCCCCTTAGTACACACACCCCTCCCCCTTCAATATATACATTCCAACATAAACACACACACATGCACACACACACCCTTTCAAACACACATACACGCACACACATTTTGCAAGGAAGGTGGGACCTGGGTCCATCTGTCCCCTACCCCTTCCCTGGTGGGAGGTGCGGGCCCCTTGGCGATGGCGGCCGTGTCCCTTGGGTGCTGGCTCCCCGGGCCCGGCGGTGCTCTCTCCGCACGGTGGGGGTCCTGGTCCTTGCCCCTGAGCGCTGGGCCCCGCCAAACTTCCAACATGGCCGAGTCTGGTCGGGCCATATTTATAACACCCCTTGTGGGCCCTCTTTTTTCCCCGGGGTTCCCCCCTCCTGGGCGGGGGCGGCGGGCCCCTGCCTTGCTCCTCCCTGGACCAACCGTGGGCCGGGCGGATGGCTGCCTGGAGTGCGGAGCGGGTCTCCCTTGGGGGGTCCTGGCTCGTACCTGGGGTAGGGGCAGGGGGATGCCCGGAACTCCTGGGTGGTGGTGGGGTGCTCGTCTGGGGCTGTGGGCGTCCTTCTCCGGTGGGGCCCTGCGTTGGGCGCTCCCGGCGCGGCGGGGGGGCTGCTCTCCTGGTTGGGCTGGGGCGGCGCTCTCTTTCCCTCCGTGCCTCCCTGCTCTCTGGCTCTGGGGGCCTTGCGGCGGTCCTGCTGGCCCTGGCCTGGGTGGCGGGCTTGGTCGCCCAGGCGGCGGTTGTTCCCTGCCGGTTCCCGTGTGGCGTTGGGGGGATTTCGGCTGCCGCTGCTGCTGCGGTGGGGGTCTTGGGGTGGGGATGGCTGGGCACTCTCCCTACATCTTGTCACGTTCCACCATCCATTTTAGAAGAACATGAGCACTCACCTGAGCACAGGTGTTAGCTCACCTTTGCACTAACAGTTTGCATGATTGAATGACTGAAATATTTCACACTAGTTGGTTTTAAGGCATAAGTATGCGTGTGAACACTATCTGTTTTGTGTAGATGTCGACAGGTGGACATTTTTGCAGCTAGCAGGTGTGTTTATAACATTTGAGTGTGTGTGTGGATAGGCCCCACCCTTTTTGTACTACATTTGAACCTTACCATAATGATTAACAACCAGTAAACTTGTTGCTTTATGCTGCTTCATGGTCTTACCCCCCTTCCCCTCCTATTATCACCCTCCTACCCCCCCCCCCTCTCTCTAACGTCCCTCTCTCTTCTTCCCCTCTTTCCTTTTCCGTCCGATCCAACACCAAAGATTTTCAAACATGATTGAAATTAATAAAGTTTGGCCTCAATTACAAAAGGGGTTTATTCAGACATACCTTTGGTTTGTCTGAAGATTAATAACCCCTCTTGTTAAAGTAAAATATGTCCAACACAAGAGGCCCTCAGCTCTCATCTGTCTGCCTAGCTGTTGGACAGGACAAGTTAAAAAAAAAAAAAAAAAAAAAACAAAAGAAAAGTTTTCCAGGTTGATTTGACAGACATCGGGAGCTTGAAGGAGAACACTGCTTGGCTGTGGGAGGCTGAACGGTTCACCACATTGCAGCAGATCAAAAGATGTAATTTTGCCCCGAGCCGGCAGTCAGACCAAAAGCATTTCAGAATCGATTCTTGGTAACAATTGAAGCAGCTGAGGTCTCCCAGCTGGTGTGTGCTGGTGATGGGTTCCACTTTCCCGTGTTTGCAAGAACTGCAGCGACAGAAACCGAGGAGAAAGGATGCTATTTTTCTGCCATTGTTGAACTTGATTTGTTCTTCTCTGTTTTGTCTTTTCACCCCATCCTGGCAACCATAAACATCATTTTTTTCCCTCCAAAATGAAGCTTGACTAAAAAAACCCAGGATACATCAGTCCCTGCCTGCCGCTGCTCGGCTCAAACGCTCCGTTTAGCTGCCCCACTGATTCTGAAATGAGAAATAATTAAAAGAAACAAGATGTAAAAGTTCCTAATCAATGATAAATGGCTGCCTGTTCGCTGCTTGACGCTTCAGGCGAGGCTCAATCCGAGGTTCCAGTGGGAGGTTCATGCAGCGAGAAAGAGACATATTTTTCAAATCAGTAATTTATTCAAACTTTACAGCTTGTTATCAAGTGGTGGGGAACACTTTGTTCTATTTTCTGAGAGCACGGAGGGGGTTAGTTTTCATTAGCAGCATTCACTCAAGCTACTTGTGGTTGAGTAAAAAATGCATTCGCTCCCTGCGAGGGATCAGTGCTCAAACAAAATCTGTGTTACTTTCTTGGTGCGTGGCTCAGTGATGGGAATAGGTGAAGCAGGTAAACAATGAGAGTCAGAAAATAGTGTCTCTCCCACGGGTTTATCCATCACGCAAAATGTGCTTGACAAGATCTGTCACCATGGAGACACATTTTCTCACCGCCACGTATTGGCGTTTTCAGAGCGCTGGGCGAAATGGGCTCATCACATCTCGTGGGCTTGATGCCCCAACACACCTGGACGAACCTAATCTGTTTCCAAACACCTGCAGAGATTCAGAAAAAGCTTTAGGACTGGATGCAGCCACAGCTTTCCTGTGCTCACAGTAGACATCAGAGAAGAGCCATCCCTTCTCTGTCCTCAGGTTTATTGGGATTTTACGTTACACAGTCGTGACCTCACACAGGTTCATGTTAGCCAGCAGCTGGTTGTTGGCAACCTCCGACAAAATACTCCAAAATTCGGCTAAAAACTGGTTAAAACACGAGTGCAGCTCTCCATCTAAATGAAGCTTAAGAGCAGGCCTGAGGAATTTTCCAATAAGAGGGCATAAGCTGATCTAAAAGCTGTGGATGAGATGCACAGCCACATCGCAGCAACTTGACATTCCCTGCCGCCGCCGCCGCCTGTGTGAGTCTGTGTGCCGTCCACGCAGCGGAGCATGTCATTACTAGCTGGAGAATATCCACGTCTGACTGCCCAGAAGAAATACAACTCCAGCTGAGACGGACAGATAATGGAGAGGCTAAGCTCTTGATTTGTGGGTGTGTTTTCGCGTAAAAGTAATTTGGAGCCCTTCTCGATATGCAAGCCGGGTTTTTGCTTTGAGTAATGCAATCGTGACGAAGGTTAAAGGTTCTGATGTGAGGATTCTTGAGTCAGAGATGCATTCTTTTCAAAGCCATCGAGGAAGAAGACACAATAAGTCCTGAAACTTTGATTTTTGCTGTCAAAGCTTTAGAGACTTTGCTGCAGTTGAGTGCAGTTTACAGCGTTCTGGTTTGACAAAACCAGATTAGCGTCCGCGGAGGCCGCTCTGCTGCCATCCGCTTCCTACTGCAAACTGTTTTAAAGTCCCACTGCGACTTTACGTGTATCTTTAAGAAAATAGTTTCCAGCGGTTTTTGAAGTATGATTATGCTGCTCTCCCACTGGCTTACAGATCCTTACAACCCTACGCTAACATTACTGGTGCAACAAAACAAAATCCAGCCAAACAGTTTTTAACCAGATTCCAGCCCAACCAAAGACGGATCTATCTGTCTGCAAGTGGATGATCAGAGTGGAGCAGAGCAGGGAGCTTGTGGTGATAAACGTCACAAATATGATCTTTTTCAAACTGCATTTTTTCATCTGCTCTTGATTCACAACGATTTGTATAAAGACATACTAAGAAATTCAATTCTAAGCTTAATTTTTTAATATAAGTATGTCCTGCATCATGAGAACAATGCCACAAGAACATGTTAAAAACACAAAATCACAATTTTTTATCTGACTGGGTCTTTAAAGCTCTGAGAGTCAAAGTCCTTTTTTTTCTTGGTATCGGATTCTATGCTTCTACTAAAACGGCCTTTCGTGTTTCTAAGGTATCTGACCTGTAGGGCTGCAGATGTACTCGTCGGATCTCAGGCAGTTCCAACCTTGAAACGGGCTTTTGACGAACCCTTCACGAAAAAATAAATGATCTGAAAGTATTTCTTTGGATGCCTTAATCCCACTGTTGGCAGGGACGCCAATGAAAATGATGGCGTTCATGGATCTGTTCGTCTGCAAGAGGATAGATCGGAATAGAGCCGAGCAGGGAGACTTTGGCCCGCTCATTTCACTTGCTGCGTCAAAAAAATGGGGTCTTTTTTATGCAGCTCTGCTTCTGATTTATCCCAATAAAAATAAAGAAATAATTAGAAATGCAGGTTATTTAGGATTAGCTTATTTTAAATGACCAAAGTTCTATTTAGAGGTTTCAAAGCCATTTTTTCACTTCTAGTTTGGAAGTTTGACTTAACGTTGTGTTCATTTTACTTTTTGCATTTAATGCATCAAAGCCAGAGTTGAACAATTTGTGTTCTCAGTTTTAATTAGGATTTTCTAAATAGTGCTACCAAAATAACAATGTTCTGTTCAATTATCATCTTTTCTGCCCTTCTGTCTGCAAATACAGATGAAGGAACTCATGTCCGGGACAAGCCCATAGGTTTACTTCCTGAAAAATCAACTTTAACACCTTTGCCATATATAAAATTTACTTAATCAAATCGCAATTTATTCTGTCCAGCAGCTTGGTGATTTCCTGATAAGGATCTGTGAACAAAACACCCCCATCTGCAATGTTATTACACACAAAAACCTTAGGGCCATAAAAAAAACACTAATTTCTATTTTAAGCTGCTGCATTGACATTTCAGTGCGATGGATTGACCGCCTACATCAGTTATCACCTTGGTTTTTAGATTGTCTTTGGAACAGTCCCATATTAGTTTGATTTACTGTTTATTAGATGATGTGTCTTCGCCTCATTTCCAACACATTACCTGGTCCATAACGGTGTAATTTTGCCGTTACCTCCGTGCATCATATTACCTGGAGGACTGCAGATAACAAGACACACTTTGAGGGGAAGAGGAACAGAGTAATTGAATCTTGATGGATAAACATTGCAGTGCTAATACACAAACACTACTCTTGACAGTGTGACTGTGCAATAAAATGCAGAGTCAACACGGGATTGTAATTTCCTCCATGCATGCATGTCCTTACGTAGCCGCTGCAATATTGGGAGTGAGCTGCATTCGGATATTAAAATCTTCTCATTAGTTGGGAAATTGAGAAACTACCTGTGTGTCACACAGGTGAAGTCAACCCTTCAAAAACACATCCAACCTTTTTTTTCCCTGTCAACTTCAGTCCAGCAATTTCCTGAGGTCTTGATGAAGTTAGTGACTATTTTTTTCTCCCAAACTCCCAAACTTTAACTTTTTTGTTCATATTAACTGGTTTTAGAGGAAATACTGAGACGGTCTGTGAATGACCTCCAACAGATGGTGCAACCACAAGAGGACACAATCCAGGGCTTTTACGTGCTGGTCCCAAGTCTGGAAAAATTTGCCTGTAAGGACACTTGAACAACAATTTGAAACCAATGTCAAATCAATCATGTAAATCTCTATCTATCTATCTATCTATCTATCTATCTATCTATCTATCTATCTATCTATCTATCTATCTATCTATCTATCTATCTATCTATCTATCTATCTATCTATCTATCTATCTATCTATCTATCTATCTATCTATCTATCTATCTGTCTATCTATCTATCTGTCTATCTGTCTATCTGTCTATCTGTCTATCTGTCTGTCCGTCCGTCCGTCCGTCCGTCCGTCCGTCCGTCCGTCCGTCCGTCCGTCTATATAGTCGACATGATGTGAAGAAGAAAGGTGGATCTCCTGTGTGTTTAACAGACCAGATGGGAACGGATCAAGGCTTATACAGTAGATTGGTATCAGATTCTCATGGTGTGGATGGAAAGAAGAACAAAGCAGGTAGGATCTTGAAGGAGGAGTTGGCCAGGAATGTTCTGGAGGTGAAGGGTGTAAGATAAGGAGATGAGTCTGTGGCTGGAGGTTGAAGGTGTGGTGTTTACAGTTTTTCTCAGTCGCTTTAGTACAATTCTCGAAACAGAATTGAAGTTTGCAAATACGTGTGTGCATTTCTCAAAACAATTTGTGCAAACAGCAAAACACTATGGATTTCTTGCAAAAGCCTGTAACTTGCTCAAAATCTTTAGTTCATCTCTCAAAACTAAGTCTTTATGTCATTGAACATGTCAGTGCCATCAGAATGTCAAGTCCTTGTGTCATTGTCTACGAACAAGACAGTCAAATTACTTAGTCATGTTGTCAAAATAACTGTGTACTTTAGAGGGAGGTTCTGATGTAAACTATGGCTAAAGTTTGGATGACAATTATTGTAAAATGTAAGTTACACCTTTTTTGTTTGATTGCAAGAGACTGGACAAGATTCACATTTACACTTTTATTGTTCATATTGTAATTTGTTGACAGACCATGTCATACCAACATAAAAAAAAAACACTGCAAACAGTAACACAAAGGGGAAAAAAGATAGGACAATATTCTGTCCAACAGTACAGGCAGTGCAGTAGGAATTGGTGTGGTCTTCCTACACCTCTTGTCGTTCCTGTATGTTAGGCCACAAATTCTCATCCACATCACAGCGAATACCCTCTCTTGCAATGCAGCGAAATATGTTTGTCACATTATGACAACTTGGTCAACCATTTTGCAGTTAATGACTTATACGATGAACTAATGACTAGGTGTTTTGAGGAGTAAGACTATTGCACAGTGAACTATATAATACATTTTGATCAACATGACATGAACAACTGATAATGTAGCAAAGAGCAGAGAATTGTACATAATCATTTGCATGGATGTACCAAAGCAATTGCAACTTGTTCAAAGAAGTGAGAAACTGCTTATATGATGTGCACAAGTGACATTATGATGTGAAGATTGAACAAATAGTTTGGGAATTTCATTTTGATCTGAGAATTGTACTAAAGCGACTGAGAAAAACTGTAATGTGGTCATGTCCCCACATTGGCTGTGATCTAGAGGAAAAGGAGAAATCCTGAAGGGAGATGATTGCGGAGATCCAGAGTATCTGTGGAGAGGACAGAGTGGTGAGTGGAGAAGATTTGAACAGATATGTGGGTTACATATGAGGGAAAGATGGAGACATTTGGTGTTCAGGACAAGACCTTGTCAGGAACCAATGCTGAGGTTGGAGCTACCAGGAAAGAGAAGAAGGTGTTACTGAGCAGGACGGGGGATTAGTGTTTGATGGGGTAGAACAACAGAAACCTCCATCAAGAGAGTCCTGTGTAAGAAGAATCCTCAAGATCTACAGGCTGGAAACCATCAGCAACAAAAAGCACCAGCAAAGAACAAAGCCGGTGGAAGAAGAGACCGGAGAAGACGGGGTTGGATCTGCCTCCCCATGAGGAAACCAGCATCCCCTGTCAGGCCCTGTCCTGGAAACCCCAGAGGAAGAGAAAAAGAGGAAGACCAAGGAACCGATAGAGACAGAAACTGGAGGCTGCTCACGTGAACCTGGAGGGAGCTAGAAACAGACAGAAGACGATGGTGAGGAGTTCTTGGCGGCTGATGTCCAACCAGGAAAACAGGGTCCCACTTACATAAAGTGACTTTCAGTAAAGTTTGGAAGTAATCTGGAAACATCAGAAAGTTCCAGAGCAGTCATTAAGGTGGAGGCGGGTTCAACCACTTAGAACTGGAATTGCTTTTCCAAAAACAAATTGGGAGGGGGCTTGGCTGCCTCCATAATCTCCCGTCTTTGGGGAGTTGAAGATGGGAGGTTGTTTCACTCAGGAAAAGTTTGGTTTAATGACTTTCTCAAAATTTAATGAGTCCAAATCTTTACATGTTTTTCAAATAACTGAAGCTATGAAAGTCTGAAAGGCCACAAAATAATCGTTAGTAATAATTGAGGTTTATTTCATAACTAATACTAACCTCTACTTCATTAACCGCAGCGTTTTACTGCAATCCAAGTTCAAACACCTGAACTTGGTTGTTGATTGTTGGAGAGGAGTAATTGTGATGAATGGCTCAAGCATGGCGTGGGGGCGGATTGATAGTTCTGTGCACGGATCAGTAGCTTTAATAGCGGATTAAAATAATGAGGTGCAGGTGTGTGGGCAGCTGATTATCACGGCGACCGCTGGGCCGCGGGGGTGGCAGATTCCAGACATAAATACAAATCAGTTATTGAGAAGCTGAAAACAAGGCTCACAGATGCTCCTGATAGGAGATTAGGCTGCAAGTGCAAGCACATCACAACAAAGATTAGCTGTGCCGCACAGGCCTGGATGGAAAGATGCAGCAATAATCTGGGATTGACTAATCCCTCTGCTGCAGCAGTCCCACACCGGGGGACAGAGGAACGACGGGTGCTGGTCTTCGTCATGGCTGGTTGGTGCTGAACGGCCTTTTTCTTTGCAGGGTGGTGCACTCCGGGGGAGTCATGTGCACTACTATCATGGTTCTCTCCACTCTGGCTTTTGTTCTGCGCCAGCATTTCCTCAACCGGGGCAAAACGTAAGATCACAATCCTTCTGTGCACAAACCTCATCGAGGTGTTTGCTGCTTCTTTTATAGTTAAGTAAAAAAGCTCTTTGCTTTTACAACTTTGCACACTTTGAACAACCCAAAGGGGATTCTTTCTTTGTTAAATAAATAATCATCATAATCTGCACTTGGATTGAAAGCGTGTTAAAGCTCCATTCTGATGAAAACTGTGTTTTAAACCATTTTCTTGTTGCATTTTTCTGATGATGGAGTATAAAGAAAATCAAAATCCCATTTGGATTTCTTTATTCAATTTGTTTTGAATCAGGAGCAGACAAAAAAAAAAAAAAAAGCATTTTATTTGTGACGTAAAAAGGCCACAAACTGAGCTTTCAGCAACGGGGAGGGGAAGAGGGGGCGGAGCTGTTCCCCACCAACAGTCCCGCCCACAACTCAGAGGTGACTTTCTAATGGACTCCTGCTGCTCTGTAGACACAATGTCCTAGAAAACTACACACGCTTTTGGATTTGGGCTAAAAACGGCATAATCCTAATTAAAAGACCACTGGGAACAATTTGACAGCGAAAGATGATCGATGTGGCTTTTTAATAACTCTAAATTAATGTTAAGATTCAGATGATGATGATACATGATACATACTTTTGACCTTTACTTAAAAGAAAAGATGGGACAAGAGAAAAGAGAAGTAAAAGTAAAATCATGGCAAAAGAAATGGAAATCGCTCATGATCGTGGTGGGATTACTACCTACTACCTAATGGATCTACTGTTGAGATAAATATTTATATCATTCATTTATTTTTCTTTGAAAAAATATTTCTTATCTGTATGTCAATTTTATTATTATTTCTGCAGATTTTCTATATACTTTTTTACAAAAAAAAACAACCCAAAACTATTTATTCTGTCAATTTAAGGCGACATAATTAAAGGTATCCAGTTTTAACCAGGTCATCTCCACAATACAAATAACTGTATCTTTTCTCATTAGAGAATTTAAAATCATCTGTTTGTGTCTGAACCGGTCAGTACATGTTTTGCAGACTGGTTCTCAAGTAGAAATGGTTTCCTCCTCATGAGGCTTTTTTTTTAATGTGGTGCTTCTGATGTGGTCATGCTCAGGTTATGATGCTCTTCACAGTGTGTAATGAGGGGTGGTGCCTCAGTTGGAGGTCCTTGTCAAAGTCGGAGCAAAGCAGAGATCATCTCACGACTCGTCTTTCAGAAGCCCGTTCTGCCGTCTTCAGGCAGTAAACCGCTGCAGGCAGGCGGTGACCCCAGATATTTAACTCATTACACCGTATCTACAGACTGACTGCCCCATTATGGAGTGAGAAAAACAATTCTGTTTGGAGGCTTAATGTGATCTAAGAGGACCGATTGCCTAGAAAGAACCCCCAAAATCTTGGAACAGTTTGGGATTTCCTGTTAGATGGTTCTGACCATCAAACATGCTTTCCAGGAGCTGCAACACTTAGACTAATTGCAAATGTTAAGGATTTAGGACATTGGATTAGGAGCTGTTGTGGGAAAAAGACATTAGACAGACAGACAGACAGACACACAGACATGGCTTTATTGTTACTATCCACTTGGACAAATCAATTGAAGCCATCACCATTTACAGTGCAAAGACAGATACAAACAAAATATAATGTTTAAAATATTAATATGTGCTATAGGTACAACGTGTACAACGGAAGTGTGCAAATATGCAAAATAAGAAATGTACAAATATAAAAATGTCCGTAAATGTGGGCAGAGTGATTTATATAGATATAAAGAAGGATAAAAAACAACTGAAAAACGACACAACAGTTTGTAAAATAAATAAAAATGTAGCACATCGCAAGTTTTCCCCCTAATGTGCTGCCCTATTTCAGGCCTTTAGGATCTAGAGCAGGAGTGCCCAAATTCAGGCCTCGAGGGCCGGCCTCCTACTGGTTTTCCAGAAATCCTGTCTCATTTGCTGCTGATTACCTGGATCAGGTGTGTTTAGCCAATAAGAATCTTCAATGGGAGGTTGGTTGAAAAACATGTTGGACGTCGGTCCTTGAGGTCTGGATTTGGGCACCCCTGATCTAAAGAAACCGGTATTTTAATAAACCATCCCATTGTGAGAAAAGACAAGCCCAACACACTCTATGCTCGCCTTCCCATCTTTGCTGCCCAGTTTTGAATGTTTATCTGCCTGATAATCAGTGATACAGACATTTTTCCTCTACGTAGACGAAATGCATTGTTTCTGTTGATTTTTCATTTCTATTTCAGTTGCCATTTAGGATCCCTCCCCATGTCACAAACTGATCCATTAACTGTTATTGAAAACTTGTCCGAGTGGCTCCTCCCCCTGGTGTTCCAAACAGGAAGTGCCCTGGGCTCCAAGAAGCCAAAATCCCGCAGACTTCTATCTTTTTTAACATGTTCTTACTAATCCTCATTTTTTCATGATATTTTTAAGTTACAAATCAGATGCCTCAAAAAAAGCAGGTGGAGCCTGCCGGCCCCTACGTCCAACATTAAAAACGTTTGATTGACAGATTTCAGTGAGAGTGGTTGCCATAGAAACGTTCAGTCAGACCTACTCTCGCTAAAAAATGTTCAGAGAATTAAAGCTCTTGTTGAACTCTCTGCCCTTTTATTCCTTACTGAGATCTAACTTTGGTTTCTGTCTTCTCTCTTTTTCCACTTTTACTCAGTTTTCCAGAAGACTCGGAGGAGAAGGAGAAACCATCCGGCGAAGACACCAAATCCTGACAGCTCAGGCGCACGCCGTCACCAGGTAACTCTGAAAAGCAGAAACTTGCTTCTACTGTCCGTAGAAACCCACTGAGGCCGCTGATAACTTTAGATACAAAGGAGTTTGTTTCTGGACTGCAGGGCTAACCAGAGTTCCTTTGAGACATGTCACCCCCACATGGGATGGTTTTGAATCCGTCACTTCCTGTGAATGTTTTATGGACCTACCACCTACAGGTGGACTCTCTGCAGGAAGGTATCAGATTCTGGAGCTGAGCAGACATCACTCGCTGATCCGACTCCCTGATGTCTGTTTTTTAAGGGGACGTCATGGCTGGACGAGAGGACAGGCAGGTTGCATATGCGCGTTTGCCTGAGCACTGAAGAGATGTGCGAGTCTGGAGCATAGAAAAGACACAAAGTAAGAGATATTCACACATGCCAGGAAATACGAAATGTTATCTCTTAAAACAGAAAAAGGTTTTTTGTTCTTTGCTTTCAATCAGTAACTCGTTTAGACAGCCGTGATCCATCATGTTTACCGGTAATCAATTTAATCAATGCGACAATTTCCTGTAACGAAACGCAAGGAAAGGAAATACAAATTTCCTGTGGGTCAATTTGTTTTTAAACAAGTTTTTTAGTTGCTGTTTTTCTTTTACCTTCAGAAGTATTTGACAAACAGGAGCCTTTATCACAAAAAAGTGGATCTTCTAATTTTCACAAAACCTAGACTGTTTTGCTGGTCACTTGATCGTGTTAGCTGTCAAACAAGCTCCCAGTTTCATGACACAAAAGACTCAACAGAGACAGAAACAAAAGCTTAAGAAAGTTTATGTTTAGCTTTAGTCTCGTTTTATCTTGTACGATGGTCGTAAATGTGAAATGAGGCAAAAGACACATTTTAATGTAGAAGGAGGAGCGACTCCCTGACCTCCACCTTGAAGAAACTTTAAATACGTTTAAATACGTTTTTCGAACAGCCTTGTCTCACAAACGTTTTGTTTGGTTGCCCTACTTATGTTACAGAAAAACTTTGTTCTCTGAAATAATTGCTGTTTGTTTGGATGCATATTGCTTTCAACAAAAGGAAAGAAAGCATGATCTAACTTGTCCGTGCTACAGACCTTTGGTGCTCTGGTTATTTTGGTTTGTGGTGATACAGAAAATGAGTTACAGTTGGAGTTTTTCAGTAAATAGGATCCACCTGTTCTGAACTTTGCCTTCATGTTGATGCGTGTGACGCTGCAGACGCAGGCAGGGACCGTCAATAAAGTACACGAAAACACAAAAACAATAGAAGTTTATTAGGAACTCATCAGAAATGATCTCAAAAGCATCACAAGTACTAACTATTGTTAAAAGAAACTCCACGGAAATCCCCAATATCATTACTCTTTCTTTTAGATTTTTGGCAGACATGTAATCCCATAAGAAACAAAACAAATTATATTTAAAAATCACAACAAAATATCTAAAAATTAATTATATTAAAAAATTAGAAAAAAATAAGTTTTTTTTAAATTTTATTTCATTTCATTAATTTGGGGTCAAAACTGTACCATGGGTCATTTTCAGTTGATCTTTTTCTAATGTTATATACGATGTTACATTCTGGTGTAATGTTAAAGAGCACAGAGCTGAAAAAATGGCTTCTAAAAGTATAGCAAAAAAAAGAGAAAAGAATTAAATGTACCTACATACTTTAAAACAATGCAGATTGTTCTGAGTTTTTTAATAGAGACCTATGTTTTCAGATTTCAGTTGGTGATGAACTTTAGTATTTTATACAAAAACAGAAGAAGATATCTTTAAATACAAAACTAAACCCAATAAAACTGTTACTCTGCTTTTCTCTGACAGTCACCTTTCATGCTGCGACTTTCGTCGACGGCATTTGTTTCCGTTTCCCCAAGTGACTGCTTTGGATTCCAACATACACCTGCTGAATGCTTGAAAATGCAAACCAATTAATGTGTAAATTTGCTTCACTGATTACCTCATAATAGGATGTAACATCCCAGAGAAAATGAAGCATCATTAAGGCAAGCTGTGCCTGTAATGACGATGAAAAACTAAAAGGGCAAATCAGCCCCTCGGGAAAGTCCTGTCTCCTTCATTGTTTGTCTCTCAAACAGATTATTTAGTTCAATTAATAACCAATATTGTGTTTTTTTAAATTAAAAACAGATATAAAAATCTCTATTGACATCATATTAAAAATACATTAATTTTGTAAGGCAGTTTTGGGTCCTCCTCTTCTAAACAGTGAATGGAATCAAAAGATGACAGAATTGGTAAAAACCATTACTTCTACAAACGTTGTATAAAATTTGTCTAAAAGGTTTAACATATGTAAAACTGAAAACTTAATATTGCATGAAAAGATTGCTTCAATTTGCAAGTAAAAACACATCAGATCAGTGAGACCGGCCCAATTTTTAGGACCTGAAAGTACAGACTTTCATCCAACAGGAGCTGGTCTCGTGCTTTTTTTGTAGTACCTAAAGGTCATTTCCTTAAATACAAGAACATAAAATTTATGATAATGTTAAATGTTTTTTACCAATCTATTCAAAAAGGAAACTTGTGTTTTCTTTTATACAGAATCCTTGCACGTGTGTTGAAAGATCTAAAACTTTTATTCTTGAATTTTGAATAGAAAAGTTCAGTGTTTTTTAAATGTTTCCTGAACCTTTAAATTGTTTGTCCGTCTGGATCAGAAGGTATCCAATTATGGAGAAGATAGCTGACTTGACTGGTGTCCGGTTTACAGTTCTTGACTCCCTTCACACAAAAGAACAAGCTGGTTGTTCAAAGACCGCCGCATCCCTGCGTAAAATCAGGGTAGGGAAAGATGCGTCATCAACAGGGATGAAACTCATTCAGGAATTTGGAGAATCATCAGAAGGAATGGACTGAGGATGGAGTCAGTGCATGAAGGGCCCCCGCATGGAGAAAGATACTAGAAATGTGACATTGTTCCTGTCAATCTACTCCTGACTATAGACAACGAAAAAGAGTTTTACCTGGACTAAGGATCAAAGAATTAGTGGTCCAAAATTCTGTCATTTGGAAATCAAATCCCAAGTGTGAAGGAAGAGCAGAGAGACAGAATCCGTGTTACTTGTAAACAGTGGCGGTTCTACACTAACTTACTTGTCGGGGGATGAACTTCTATACTACCTTTGGAACACTTCTGGAATCTTTGAAGCTCCGCCTTTCGCTCCGTGTGGGTGCCGCCCATTTCCTGACATCAACCTAAAGTCTGTCTCAGCAGCGTGTCTGCGTTTCGCCCACAAAAACAAACAACATCTGAATTTTTGATGGATGTGCCGATTGGGCATGGAAAATGAAAGCATTTAGCCGATCACTCCTAGCTCCACTGGGAAAGTGGGTGTTAGCCTGGGGGCGGTGCTGGCCACGCAGACTCATCCTGGAAGGGGCGGTTCCTCACTTTGTGACATCACAATGTGAGAAATCCACTCGTTTTCATGAATTGGAGCAGGTTTTTACTCAGAAAGGCGTGAGTGGATCAAAAAAAAAGCTTTGGGATTGTTTATTGTTGGGAATGATCATTAAAATACACATAAAAGCTCAAAGGTTCATTTCACATGATTTTGTTTCTTAAAAAACGTCTTTACCTCTATTTCAATGATGGCTTTGACTAACCCCAAATGAAGAGCATTCTTTCAATCTGGAAATCTGCTGGAAATTGTTTCAGTGACAGCAATATTTCTGGTCCTGTGTTTTGGAACAATTTCTGCATAACACTCCTCAGTGACATCACACCACTCAACGCCGTGTTATCTCTGTTGCTGATGCATTTTTTCCACCTTTTACTCAATTTAAAAAAAAATATTCTTGGATGCAACACTCCATGCAAAACCAGGTTGTTTTACCGATTACCTTTTATGGCTTTCCCCCCCTTTTGAAAGGGTGTTTGTGAATGTTTTCTGGACGTCTGTCATGTCCAACTGTCTTTTTCACCAATTATCAACGTAAAGCAATATCACCTCTAAACCGCAGATTTAGATTTGATCCTTCACTGATTTTGTATGTTTGTCTGCTTTTAAGGAAACTGACAATCTGTTGACCTACCGGTAGGTTCATTTTTACAGTGACAGAAAGACAATCAATACAAATGTATTTGCATTTCATTAAGAGAAATAAGTATTTGATACCCTAGTTAGAATTCTGGTTCACACAGACCTGTTAGATAATAAGATAAAATAGGAAAAAGATACTTTATTGATCCCAGTTCGGGAAATGTGGTTGTTGCAGCGACCGTGTCCAAGCTCCATGACAAACAATGAGTGACAAGACTCACCTAAACCACGTCCCCCGTAAAAAAGACACCTGTCCACACAATCAATCCATCGGTCAGACTCCAAACTCTGCAACAAGGGAGAGACTAATGACAAAGGTGGATAAAGGTGGAAAGATTTCATGTAATCCATGGACACCAGTGAAGATCACAAATCATTGAAGAAAAAAGGTTCAGCGCACTGTCTCGTGGGTCTAGATGACACAACTCCCGATGTTAAAGTGCCTAGGATAGCACAAGGGCTACGACCCGCGCTAATATTTGAGCTTACCCTCTAAATATGCTGTCACAGGTCAGGTCCTAAGAGGTTACCGGAGAAAATTATAGACCTGCACAAGACTGGAATGGACTACAAAACTATCAGCAAGAAGCTGACAACTGTTGGTGCAATTGTGCCAAAATACAAGAACATGAGCATCAATCCACCCATGGGTCTGGGGCTCCAAATCACTCATCTGGTGAGGTTTTTATGACCATGAGAACAGTGAGAGATCAGCCTAAAACAACACGGCAGGAGGTAGTTGATGCTCTCCAAGCAGCTGGAACCACAGTCACCAAGAACACCATTGGGAATACTTTACACCGTAATGGTTTCACATCTTGCAGAGCTCTTAAAGTAGCCCTCCTAGGGAGAAGGTGCTTCGGTCAGATGAGACCAAAATGGAGCCCTTTAGCCTCAACTCAACTCGCCATGTTTGGAGGAAGAAAAATGCTGCCTATGACCCCAAGAACACCATCCCCAATGTCAAGCACGGCGGTAGAACCCTTATGGTTTGGGGTGTTTTTCTGCACAGGGCTGATTCCCCATGTGGAAGCCATGTACTGTCAAATCCTGATTGAGAACCTCTTTCCCCCCACCAGGAGGCTTCAAATGGGTGGTGATGGATCTTCCAACAGGATCATGACCCAAAAGCACACAGGAGAAGAAGAAGCAGATCAAGGTGCAGTCAGTCTCTGGACCTCAAACCTATAGAAGACCTATGGGGAGAGCTGAAGCTCAGAGTTGCTAAGCAACAGCCACCAAATCTGAATGATTTAGAAGTCATTTGTAAAGAAGAGAGATGTGCAGAAACCCGCTCATCAACTACAAAAACTGTCTGACCTCTGTGCTGCTAATGAGGGTTTTAACACAAAGTACTAATTGGGTTCAGATACTTGTTTCCCTCAATAAATTGAAAATAAAAGTAAGTGCATTTTTTGAATCTCTTTGTGATTTTCTACCTCACTGTTTGAAAAAAAAACTACCATTTGGTTGACAGACAGATTATTTTATTTTTTTTAACTGTAAGAGTTTATTTTTGTCAACGTTTTGATGAAATGGCCAGAACGTTTTGTATTTTTTGTCTTTTCAATTTAATCTTTTTACAGTTTTTACAGACTTGCTGTAATCAGATTACTTCTTTTTCTATCGAAATAACTTGTTATGGTATTAAATTATTGCATATGTTAATATATAAGTTATGTTTCTCTGTTGCCAGAATGCTTCTCTACAAAAACTATCCTCCCTCTAAAAGTGGGAAAAGCCCGGAGAGTCTTCAACCTCGATCCAGCCACAGCAGTCTTCTGTGAAACACGACTGCTTTTCCATCAGACCACCGCCTCAGTAAAGATATGCTTTTTTTATTTTATGCTTTGCTTTGCTCCAGGAACAAACAGGAAACAGTCTGAAGGAGGCTGCCTGCCACAGGCGCCAACACCGTTGCAGGGAAACAGTTTTGTTTGGAGTTTAGTCTTCATCTGCAACCCCTCCTGTGATGACTGTCCCATAAGCGTCTCATGACATTTAGAGGAGGAGAACTATCTTGCTCCTGTGCATCATTACTCAACTGTCCCAGAAGCAGAGCTACAACACTTCATTTCTCATTATTACGCTGACTGAGCGGAAATAAAAAAAGGAGTTTTTTGTGTTGCTAGTGACAGCCTCCTGCGTCTTTATTTGAAGGGAAATCCACACCCACGCTGGCGGCACAAACAAAGCGAGCTGCCTATCTGATGTTTTTTTTCTTGTATCGTGTTTTTTATTCGGCACATGGTTCGTCAGGCACGTCCACAGAGGACAGCAAAAATGCAGTTCCAAAGCAATTAACTCATTCTCGTTTTTTTTCTGTGAGCTGCAGCCCTTTTCATTGTCTTATTTCCTGCATAATTAAACAAATAGCCGCCTCATCGTCGGTATGAAGCTTTTATTGCATTAAGGCTTTCCTGTTTTGTCGTCCCAGGGAACCATTTTGCAGACGTGAAGATCCACAGAGAGCAACAGGTCAAAATTGTTTTCATAAAGGGACCAAAACCACTCCTGTGCCAGGAATATTTCTGACTTTTTGCAGCGTCTGTATTAAAATGACAATTAGAGTGTATATATGTGTAGGCCGCAGTGAGAATCATGCATCAAATCCTTCCAGTCATGATGCTCTCTCGGTCTACCTGCAGAAGCAGAGAACTAATGATTCCAATACGTCCCCCAGACTATCGCTTCTGCCAAGCGTGCACTCCATCTGCCTTTGTAATCAGGGCAGAAGAGGGCACAAATATCTGCAGAAAGCGGCAGCAGCACTCACGCTGTTGTCTCCTGCCCCGATGAGCCTGTCTGACTCAAATTATTAGGTGAAAGCGAAGCTTTTGTGCGCCCGGCGAAGCATGGCAGCTCGGGTAATGACACTCTGGCAGACCATGGGAGTTAATCTAATGATGGTGCTGAGGGGGGGAGAGGAGGCAGGACTCCTAATGGCCACAGAGAGAAGCAGGGAGAAGGGCACTGATGGTGACTCTAATGCACACAGCTTTTTTCTCTCTGGGTGCCGCTGCCTTGATCGTGTCTCTGAAAGTCCTTGAGATCAAATCTGTAAGTGGGTGAAGAAGCTGGAGTGCAGTCAGGAGAAGCTGATAAATGCGACGCCGTCCGCCGCCGGCGAAAGAGGGTGTTCTGTTTGATGTTTTGCATGAAGTATCCGTGTTTCCAGTTTTCTGTCAGCCTCTTAGGTCTCTTGGTCACTGTGGAAACAGAGACCTTTGGTTTCTATTTATTCATTACATCCAGAAATACTCCTGAGTGTGGTTTGATCTCAAATTTAATGAACAGGCTATTATATTGAACTGTTTTCAGTGAGGCTGCAGTGACAGATATCTGACCTGCCAAAATAAAATCTAGTCCTGATTATATTTTATATTCCG